>NC_056006.1:2561316-2884044 GCF_018446385.1 Zingiber officinale | reverse complement strand
GGACATCATCATGCGGTATTTCTACTCCCTCAATATCTCTAGGTCCAAAACTTATTTCAGGACCGGCTGCTCGTTCCATGCTACACCCCACGGCATGAATTTCTAGTCTTCGGGCATGTGCTTTCCTGGCCCTATTAGAATCCCCATCAGTGGGCCCGTCTGTAATCATATTGATATTGCCGCGAGCGGCATTACTCCTGTTTTCTTCTTGTCAAGTTGTCATGGCTTCAGAAGGAGCTTTTTCTGACACTTGACTTGTACCGGCCGGGGTGGGCAATGCCTCCTGCCTAGGCTCGACCGGGCGATATTCCAACTTGAGCGGACTTTGCAGTCTGTGGTACTGCTGCCGATAATAATTTTGCCTTTGATAACGCTCCCTATTAGCCCGTTTATTTCTTAAAACAAAACAGTCTTCAGTATGATGATTGCTAGTTTTATGATAAGTGCACCATCTTCTTGGTGCCTATGGTTGTATCTCCACGTGTTGTACTGCTTGTGAATGATATTCTGGTTGACGGTGAGGTGGATGAGTCTCTCTAGGCCCTCTTGGTGGAGGAACAGGGGTAGGAGCTTTCTCCTTAACCTGGATAAGAGAAGAAGTAACGCCCTCCTTCCTACGGGCGGATTCTTCCACATTAATGAATTCAATAGCACGCTTAATTAAGGAATCAAAATTAACAGGAGAATTTCTCATTAAATCTTTAAAGAAATCATTATCATTTAAACCTTGAGAAAAATCACTCACTAAGATTTCTGTGGTAGTATTAGGTACATCGATAGCTACCTGGTTGAACCTTTTGATGTAGGCTCGGATGGACTCTTTGGATGTCTGCTTAATTAAAAATAGACTCCAAGGAGTCTTATGATATCTCTTGTTGCTGGAAAAATGGTGCAGAAAAACTTTCTTGAAGTCTTTGAATTTTCGGATAGACTTCTCTCGTAGTCTCTTGAACCAGCGTTGTGCGGCTCCTCCGAGAGTAATAAGAAACATCCGACATTTCACCCCATCAGAGAATTGTTGTAATAATGCTACATTCTCAAATTTCAATAGATGATCCTCTGGATCTGTTGTTCTAGTGTACTCGCCGATCTAAAGATTTTGATACCGCTTAGGAAGCGGATCATCCAGTACACTTTGAGAGAATGGAGAGATAACCATTTCTGGTGAGCTATCACTAGTTATCATTTTGATCTTACGCTTTTCTCTATCTGGTGCTTCACCAGAGGATTCCTGAAACACAAGCCTCCAACCCCCTTGCTCCATGGGAGTGCGAAGAAAGGCTCGTGGACGTCTTGTCGGAGAAATGACCACTGGGGGAAAATACGCATGTTCTTCCTCCTCCGGCTCTTTTCCTTTCCGATGCTCAGTAGTCGAAATCGCTGGATTATGAGCTGTTGGTAGAGTAGCTCCGGTGTGAGCTTGAAGTTGTTGTTGTTGTTGTTGTAAGGCTTTTTGTACATGAGAATTGATGAGAAAATCCAAATCCTCACGACTAATTGTGAGTAGGTTTGATTTTCCGGCCTCTTCCATCTTGAGTCTCAGATTCAGGTGAATTTCCCACAGACGACGCCAAATTTGATCCTGTCTGAGAAGCTGGACAAAACAGAGAGTTGGGAGAAAAAACCTACTGCTGATGGATAATAATACCTATGGAACGCCGATCCGAGAAACCCAAAGCGGATCCAAGAAGATGAAGCCCCAAGAGTGTCCTCTTGATGCATGATACCAATGGCGATGAAGAGATCCGATCGAAGAACACCCAGATTCGGAGCTCCCAAGGCTTCCTGCGCACAAGAAACCAACCAACACTACCGTCAGTGACCTAAGACCGGGGTGGGAATCCCTGGCTAGACCCTCCGACGCTCAAGTCAGTGATCTCTCTTGGTGTGGAAGAAAAGAGGAAGAAGATGAATAGTAGTTGAAAAATTAGCACTCTGAATGTGCGCAATGATGTGAACTTACCTAGCCAACGGAGAGAATTCCCCTTTTTATACCACTTCATATAACCTCCATAGTCATGAAGTGGACCCCGGTTTGTTAGAGTTTGTTATCAGATGACGTAAGTCATGTACTTGTGGTAAATAACTTTTTAAGGAATCTACTTCGTAGCCCAGATGTACCTTCTTTGTCGTCTAGCACCTGCAAAATGATCTAGAAACATATTTTCCGCCAAAAAATATATAACACTGGTTATACAATCATATACTGCAAATATCTTCAGGAACTACTTTATTCGAAATATTACTTCTCTTCTATCTCACCAGTTCTTTTTCAAAGTGTTTCTATCCTTCCTACTCTCCCCTCCTATTTTTGCTACATCAAAGGTGCTTAATATACTAATGTTTCTTGTGTTGATCGAGGTTAAGCTTAATTATGTTTGATCAATTACTATTACCTCTCATGAGGCTCCTTGGGCAATGCCCGTTCGTGCTCCTTTACGTTCATTATCCCAGCTAGCATTGGGCTATGTTTTATCAAATATCATTTCAAGATATTAGTCAAACCGGTCGGTATTGACCTTCCTTCTTATAGGCATGTCTCGGTCGATGTTAGTCTACTCACTCGACAGTATACCCCAGACGATATTGGCCTACTTCTTTTGAGGCATATGGTGATCGATATAGGTCTTCCTCCTTGGAGGCATATCTCGGTCGATATTACTCAGAAGTATATCCCGGCCGATATTGGCCTGCTTCCTTTGAGGCATATGTCGGCTGATATTGGCCTACTCCCCTTAGAGGTATATCTCGGCCGACATTGATCTAATCACTCGGAAGTATATCCCGGTCGTTATTGGCCTACCTCCTTTGAGGTATATGCTGATCGATGTGGGTCTGCCTCCTTAGAGGCATATCCCAGCCGATATTACTCAGAAGTATATCCCAGCCGATATTGGCCTGCTTCCTTTGAGGCATATGTCGGCCGATATTGGCCTACTCCCCTTAGAGGTATATCTCGGCTGACATTGATCTAATCACTCAGAAGTATATCCCGGTCGTTATTGGCCTACCTCTTTTGAGTTATATGCTGATCGATGTGGGTCTGCCTCCTTAGAGGCATATCCCGGCCGATATTTCTCAGAAGTATATCCCGACCGATATTGGCCTGCTTCCTTTGAGGCATATGTCGGCCGATATTGGCCTACTCCCCTTAGAGGTATATCTCGGCCGACATTGATCTAATCACTCAAAAGTATATCCCGGCCGTTATTGGCCTACCTCCTTTGAGGTATAGGCTGATCGATGTGGGTCTGCCTCCTTAGAGGCATATCCCGGCCGATATTGGTCTTCTTTCCTGAAAGTATGTCTCGATCGATATTGGCCTACCTCCTTTAAGATATATCCCGGCCGATATTAGCCTACTTCCTTTGAGGTATATGCTGATCGATGTGGGTCTGCCTCCTTAGAGGCATATCCCGGCCGATATTGGTCTTCTTTTCTGAAAGTATGTCTCGATCGATATTGGCCTCCCTCCTTTGAGGTATATCTCAACCGATATTGACCTATCTTCTTCATTTGGTTATCTCCTTTCCCTTCCTTATCGGGGACCAATGAAACCTAACCCATATCAGTAATAATGATAAAAGTCTAACTGTACATAAATTGTCATCACAAATTTTAGTCAACCTTTACAATGATTTAAATTCGAGTAAGAAAATGACTCTATCGTTAACTGGGGAAATAGATCGGCAGGCCTGTTATCAAGAAGTTTACGTCGGTTCAAGAAATTAGGAGGGGGATCACGAAATAAGAAGTCTTCTTCTCGCAGTTGCTTCACAGCTCCTTCAGCTCCGGCATTGTAGGCTGCCAAAATGGACTTTACGATGGGCTTATTGAACTCAGGAGAGTGGATCAAGACGGTAGCTCGCTCCTTGAAGCGGGTGTCTTCACCAGCCTTGTAGACTACTAAAGCCGTTTGGGAAGTTTTCAGCTCAGCGTCTTTGATGGATGCCTCTGCTTTAACTGAGTCCAAAGAGGTATGCAAAGAAGCTATTTCATCATCTTTCATATGTAAAGTCTTGAGTTTATCAGCTAAGGTAGATTCATAATCAGACTTCAGTTTGTTAAGTTCAGCCGTCTGATTCTCTAATTTGGAAGTTAAATCCTTGTTAAGATCCGTAGCCGATTGGAATTGCAATTGAAGGCTTTCAATTTGAGATTCATATTGCTTCTTGGACTCTTCTGAAAATCTAGCAGAAGACATCTCAGCAACTTGTTGTTTCAACTTCTTGTTCTCATCGTATAAGTTGTGCATCAATCGAGATAGGCCCATGTTCTCTAGCCATCGCTGAGAACATGATAAAGGATCATAAAATAGTAAAAGGCAAATAATAAATAAACTTTGATAAACATACCCGGGTTTCCTTGTTCGAAAATCGATCAATTGCCTTAGGAGGGGTGAGATCCCCGAAAAGAGAATGAATTTTTTCCCAGGCATTAGCAAAAGAACCTCCCAGTAAGATAGAGAGGACAGGAATGGCAGAAGAGCCCGTAGAAAAAGAAGAAGTTGGAATAGAAGGGGGAGCAAAAACTAGATAAGAAGAAGGCAAAGAAGGTAAAGATCCAGATGTGGGCACAGACAGTGGAAAGGTGAAAGAAGTGTCACCGGGAACAGTGGTACTAAAGGAAGGTGAAGAAGAGAAAACAAGAGAAGGATAAAGGTCAGCCAAAGTAAGCTCATCAGAAGGAAAGGCAGTAGAAGCAAAGTATTCTGAGAGCAATTCTTCAGCGGAAAGGATGAGTCTCCTTTTGGAAGGAGGAGCCCTAGTAAGTTTGCGCCCTGGGCATTTGCCAAGAGCAACTTCAGTTATTGACTTATTGGAACTCACAGGAGATATAAGCTCAATGCTAGCAAGGGGAGTGGCTGCTGAAGGAGCAACAACTACTGATGAAGAAATGGTCGGCAAAGAAATAGCAGGAGTTTCTTCAAGAAGGCCTTCGGGAACCTCAAGAACCACCTGAGAGCTGGATACTTCAACCAGGGGAACCAGATCTTCAACTGGAGGCGGCGGAGTAATGGCAGCAAGAAGCTCTTATTCTTTGGCGCGGAGTACGTCCTCTTCCAGACGTAGTTCTTCTACGATTAAAGCAGAATAAAAATTGTCCACTGCATAGAGGGAAGAAAATGTTTTAGTTAGTAAAAATCAATAAGGAAGAAGCAGAATTTTACCTAAAGAGCCTTGTGTAGCGGGCTTGACAGGGCTTAGACCAAATAAATACAGAAGATCGACCCGCAGCCACTTAGGGATAGAAAGCCGGCGACATAACCATCTTTCACAATAAACAGGAAAAGAAGGATGAAGGTGAAACTCTCTGACGTCGGGCAAGGGAGGCAAGGAAGATCTCCAAGCATGGGACCAGGGAATGGGTCCTGGAAACTTTATAAAGAAGAAACGAGATTTCCAAGCATTAAGAGACGAAGGCATATCCTCAAAAAGGACCATCTTAGTCCGGGATTGGAAAAGGAAAACCCCGGGCTCCGAACACTTCGGGTAAGAAAACATGAAAAAATTTTGGGGAGTAGGAGGAATATCTAATAGACGAAATAGCATGTAGGTGCCGCACAGATAACCAAAGGCGTTAGATGTAAATTGTTACAAGGGAATATCAAAATACTGACTTACATCAATTAGAAAATGAGGAATGGGAAAACTTAAACCCCCTATCAATTGATCCCTGAAAAAAGTCACGCAATTAGCGGGGGGACGATGAGGATGATCATTTGGTTTCGGGATTAAGATGCTATATTCCCTAGGGATTTCATATTGATGGCGGACAACAAGCCTAGCATTTTTATCAAAGGAAGAGGAAATTTGGACCTACCAAGGAGCAATTGTTTCTTTAGCCATAGACAGAAGTAAAGGTTAGCGGAACAGCGAGTTACTTACTGGAAGCAAGAAAGGGGATCGCCGGAAAGCGGTGAGCGCGAGCTTTTGTCAAAAACTACAGCAAGAGAAGAACGCTAAGACAAGAAAGAAAGGGACAAAGTTGACAAGAAGACGAAGGGTTTAGGGTTTAGAAAACACACAACCGTCGTCAGATCAAAGCACTTTTTCTTTCAATAGACATCGAGGATTATAGAAAAGGGGCAAATGCCCGTATGACGTAGCAGAAAGAGAAGATATGTGTTAAATAATCATAAAGGGGCATTTATGTTGGATGCGACAAATCGAATCATGCTGGGATTGATAACACCTTGTCATGCGCCTCCAACATTCTCTTACTGTTGAAAAGCCAATCACAGTTAAGGAAATTCTAAGGAGAAGATGCAGTTTACTAGGCATAATAAAGGAAGAGGGATTGAGTTTGACAAGACCCAGGCTGAGGACAAAAAAATAATGAGGGGTATTTAGACATAAATCATGGTCCAAACTAATGTTATTATAAAACATAAACTAATACCGATCGAGGTAATTTTGTTTATAATATCGGTCGGAATAACTTTATCTATAATAGATAGCATAGCATCGGCCGGGATAACCTTGTTTGCAATAAACAAGCTAATATCGGTCGGAATGACAATGTTTATGACATGTAAGTCAATATTGGTTAAGGTATTACGTTTATTTTTGTGGACTAGAAGGATTCAAGAAATTCACCCAAAAGATCGTTCGATTTTACACTTGAAACCTGGTCAAATACATAACATTACATTTTCCTCTCAAAACATTAAAACCTCGAAAGGTCAACAAAAGTTACAAATATAAGCTCTCAAGATATTTAGAAGATTGCAATCCCACCGGAGCTGAGCTTGTCAAGGCGCAGAAGTGGAAATATTTTACTTGGCATGAAGGAAGTTTGCCCTGGCTGCAGAAGTGGGAATATTTTACTTGGAACAAAGGAAACTATGAAGCAGAATGGTCTCATGAACAAGGAGGGGCAGATTTATTCATGTCATGGTGGAAAGGTGACTGAAGAGTTCCTTTCCTGCTCGAGCCCTTGAGCTCCACTTCCAGAGTAACCATCCTAGCCCACGGGTAACATGGGCTATGCCCTTATCGCAACATCCATGGTCTATTCAGTTGGCCCTCCATGAGTAGTAGGAACCCTTCTGAAACCCGTCGGGTTTGCAGAACAGTCGTGTCTTTGGCTGGAGATTCTAAATCTCTAGAAACTTCGTTTCTCGGGGTAGTTTCTCGGACCAAAAGGTTAAGTAAAGCCAAAGCTTGGGCAAACTCATATATAGATCTCACCTTGTCCAACAAGAGTTGCCCCCCGAAAGGGGGATCTGAGGCCATACTCTCGGTGAGAAGAAGTGAACAAAGAAATGGGATGAATGAAAAATAAAGAAGAGGGTAATAGCCCTATTTAAAGGATCAAAAGACTCACAGGATCGCTGTACTTGAGTTCACAGAATAACCATAGCAGAGGATCACGAGGCCACTACAGTACCTGTGGCAGAGTCACGGGTGAAGACAGGCAAAGAAACAAAAATAGACTTGTGTCTAGTCAGTCGGCTACATCTCCTTCGACTAGACTTGAGGGGAAGGCTAGTGATATGAGTTAGGTTTAGTGGGTCCCTGGTGAAAGAGAGAAAGAAGATAGCAGAATTAATAAGACAGGTCAGTATCGAATGAAATATACCTTGATGAAGGAGGATCAATACTGATCGAGATATGCATCATGGGAGGAGAATTAATATCGACCAGGATACATCCTAAGGGAAGTAAGCCAATATCGATCGATATATACCTCAAAGGAGGTAGACCAATATCGGTCGATACATACCTTAAGCAGAGTAGGCCAAAATCGACCGAGATATACCTTATAGGAGGAGAGTTAATATCGACCAGGATACATCCTAAAGGAAGTAAGCCAATATCGATCGATATATACCTCAAAGGAGGTGGACCAATATCGGTCGATACATACCTTAAGCAGAGTAGGCCAAAATCGATCGAGATATACCTTAGGGGAAGACAGGTTAATATCAACCGGTGTATACCTTGAAGATAGTAAGCTAATACCGATCGAGAAACACCTTAAGCAGAGTAGGCAAATATTGGCCGGAATACATCTTAGGAAGGATAAATCAATATCCGACGGGTTTTCACGCTTAAGACAAAAAGCCAGGATTATTTAAATAGCATATCTAGAATTGGTTAAGTATACATGATTGCCCAAGAATAAAAAGATCCAAAGCTTTATATTACTAAGCGATTAGTTGAAAGATAATAACGAATCGACCGAACAAGGTCTGGGCTTAATCTTTGGTCAATACAAAACATAGTATAATACGCAACTATCTATAGCATAATAAAGACAGGGCGAACAAGTAGACTCATAATTAATTTAATAAAGATATTTGTATATGATTGAATAACAGGTTTACCTATTTGGCGAGAGATGTGTTTCCAGATTTCTCTGCAGGTACTAAACGACAAAGAGGGTACATCTGGGGTACAAAAAGGATTCCTTAAAAGCCATTTACCACAAGTACGCAGCTTACGTCATCTCATAACAAATTCTAACAAACCGAGGTCTACTTCATGACTACGGAGGTTATATGAAGTGGTATAAAAAGGGGAATCCTCTCCGTTGGCGAGGTAAGTTCACATTATTGCTCACATTGACAACCCTAGTTTTCGACTACTTCTGTTCATCTTCTTCTTCCTTATTCCACACTGAAAGAGATCACTAACTTGAGCGTCGGAGGGCCTAGCCAGGGATTCTCACCCCGGTCTTAGGTCACTGACGATAGTGTTGGTTGGTCTCTTGTGCGCAGGAAACCTTGGAAGCTTCGGATCTCAGTTTTCTTCAGTCAGATTTCTTTCTCGTCTTTGGATCTTCGCACAGGGAGGGCATTCTGTGACTCTATTCTCCCCGATCCACTTTGAGTTTCTCGGATCGGTATTCGGTCAAGTATTATTCTTCATCAGTAGTAGATCTTTCTCCCAGCTTTCCGTTTTGTCAAGCTTCTCAGACAGGATCACTTTGCTTCAACTCCTTCTTCGAATCTGCACATCTCGTTTCATGGACTTCAAATGTTGAAAACATTTACTCTATGGTAATAGATTCTAAATCTTTAGATATATAGTAAGCATCTACTAATGATGCCCACTTTGTAGTTCAAGGAAATACATTAAGCGCTTACCTTTTCTCCGAGATTTGTGAGTATGGTTATGAGTTCCTTCATTCTCGAGTGAAGATGTGCAACAGTTTCTTCTACTTCAAATTTGATGTTACTTAACTCGTTCCTTAGTAGATCCCATCTTAAGAGCTTGGCTTCGGACGTCCCTTCGTGTAGCTCAAGGAACTTCTCCTAAAGCTTCTTTGCTAAGTCGTAGGCGCCAATCCGGTTGACTTCTTGTGGCGGTAAGACGCTCAGCAGATGGAACTCTGCTTTATCGTTTGCCACGAAGTCGGTCTGCTCCTTCTTCGTTCACTAGTATTCTTCCTTACCTTCAGGTGCTACAAAACTAAATTTTATTATTAAAAGTAATTCAAAATTGGTTTTAAAAGAATACCTCCATTTTATTTTTCTATCTCGCGAACTCCCCCTCGAACTTTGGTGGGTAGATGCTCGGTTCGGCCATCTCGTGTGCTTCGTTCGGTGGTTAGTCCTCCTGAAGCGTCCTGGCTTTGATACCACTTGTTAGGACCCTTGGCGGCCAACTAGAGGAGGGTGAATAGCCCCTGTACAAATTAAACAAAAATAACCTTTCTTGGACTTATAACTTAAAATAAAATAAACACTTGCATAAGAAATAATAAGGAACCTAAAAGACAGAGGAGTTGAAGTTTTATTTGGTTACAACCAGAGGGGTTGTTAATCCAAGGAAGTTAAAGCACACTAAAATTCTTCTTCAGACAGATAAACCTCTTTACAGCAATGGAAGTACAGAAATAGAAAGCTAAAATAGAACAGTGGATGTGTACAAGTTTTCACAATTTCTTATTATTTTTAGCTTCTAGGAGCAGGGCTGTAAAATATCGGAAAATAGGCGAATATTAATAAGGGAATTTTTCGGAAATTTTGGAAATTTTTCGGGAATTTTTCGGAGCTTGTATAGACGAGTTAACGGGGACAAGAACGGGACCCGGAAAAGCCTGTTTAGGCTACCCTATTTAAGTGAGGAAATGTTTATATTTCCTTTTCCTTTTATATTTCTTTTTGCTTTATTCCTTTATTTGTTTTCTTTTCTTCTCCTTCGCCGAATACGCCCGAGCCATTCCCGACGCCGAGCCCTAACCGGCGCTCACGGCGGTTTTCTCCATTTCCTCTTCTCGGTTTCCTCCTCTCCTCTTACATCTTCTCTTTTTCTGCCCTAGCGCCTCGCCGACGTCGCTCCTCCTCAGCCTAGCGCCGGCAGCCGGCTGCCTTTCCTCTGCCGATCCCTTGCCACTGCCCTCTTTGGATCGAAGCAGCGTCGACCACTGAGACTTCCTCTCTTCTCCTCTGGTCTGACGAGCCACCGCCGGACACCTTTGTTCTCGGCCCCATCGCGGTGATCAGTAGCCACTGGACGTCGACACACAGAGATTACACCGTGCCCTAGTCCTCCATCTCGCTGGCAACCGAGTACCACTGCCGGTGTTCTCCCGTGCCTGAGCTTCATCTCCTCTTCAGAGTAAGGTTGTTCGGATGAGGTAATAACAAGTGGTTTCAGCAGTGATTCCGCAGTGTAAATTTGAGGTTTCCAGCAGCAATCAACCCTTGTTGGCAGTAACAAACCTTCAGTGGATCAGTGATACTTGCTGTGAATTTAGGTAAGGTGTAGGTGGTATAATTTTTACTGAGTTTGGGTTTAATTTGATTAGTGAAGGTGTTGGAATTGTGATTTAGGTTTATCGGTTTGGGAGATTGGCAATTTAATCTTGCTCCGACTGTTGATTTACAGTAGCAACGTTTCTAACCAGATTTGGACAAATTGTAGGGGTAAGTTTGTATATGTACTAGATTTCATTCTAGTTGTGGACTTGTTAGGGTGCCCTAATTCTATTTAATCGTGATATGTGGCTTGAGTGGATTTGGGTTTTGCCTAATTTAGCCTTAAGGATTTTATTTAGCTATACATTTGGGTTAGCTAAATACATTATGTTTATATTGGTGACACAGGACCTTGACGCGAGACGGGTATCTCGGCGTCGGAATTTGACTGGATACGATCCTTTCTATTTTTGGAGGCGGGTACTTTTGACTTATGTCATTTGATATGCTTAGTAATTAAATTAACATGTTGCATTAATTGTGTTTCTTATCTGTTTCGGTTAATCACTACCCAAATCTTACATGCTTGATTGATTGATTGGTTTTGCATCTCAGGTATATTTTACCTGTTTGTACATGCTTATAGGGGTAGTGATATGCCATGCTTGACCATGTTCAGGACCTAGGTTTTTATACCTTCTGTGTACCTTTGATTCGATATGATTCGTTGACCTAGGGTGCACTTTTCTATATATATGGATTAGGTCAGGATGTTTATATGGTTATTGCCATGCATCATTTGCATGATTGCATGCTGTGCGATAGTCCGCTCCATTATTGTTGAGCACATCGCCAGTTACATGGATCTGCACACCACCACTCATGGGTTAGTGGTCGATTCGGGATGAGTGTGTTGCAGGGACTCCGTTAGGCACCGTTGGTCCGCTCATGGGTAGTGTGACAGGCGTGTTATCCGTGAGGATTCCTCCTGTCTTTGAGTCTGGGAGTTGAGAGCATTGTGCTCCCCATCTATGATTTGGGGTAGGAGGATAGGTGTACTCGGACAGATCCCGCCCACTCGGTCACTCATCGGGAGTAGTGACGACAGTTGTCACACCCCTACCCACTCGGCCTCACTTTTGTATGAGATGATCGATGGCGTCGGGGTGACCAGGGCGCATCATTGGCATCATATGCATGATGCATTTATTGCTTGTGTTTGTGTTTGCTGCATTTATATGCTGCATATTGTTTGGATACCTATGTTTGACATGCATACAGGATTCCTTATCCCTCGGACTGACGACCTTACTCGGGACATGGTTAGTACAGTATTCTCCTGTTTATTTTAGATGCATTCTTATCTTTCTTATCAGTATGCGCATGATTAGTGCTAGGTGTTGTTTCTTTACTTTGCATATCAAGTGTACTGCTGAGTGTTGGACTCACCCGCCTCCATTGTTGTTATTTTCGGGTTGATGTTTGTCGGGAGGAGTTCCATCGCTAGTCCCCACCGCACGTAGTGCTACTCTCTGCTGGGTTTTGAGTTGTTTCATTTTAGCTTTTCGCTATCGGACTTTATGTTAGTTTTGTTTTGGACTTACATATGGATATTGTATGGAATCTTCCGTTGGATGAACTTTTCGTATGATTTGGATTTACTCTACTACATGCCTTCTGAACGGCAGAAGAGGTAAGAAAAATCGGATTTGGCTTTCTGAGTGTAGTTGAGTAGGGTTGATTTAGTCGGTATTATCTTTCTGTTTACTGTATATATATATATAATTGCGTGGTGATTGATTTTTTCTTGTTATTATTCCGGTACTGTGGTTGAGTATTTAGTGCTTGTAGAAAATTTTGATTGTCCATAAGGAGACGGTCAAATTTTCTGAGCGAGACTCTTTAGGGGCGTGACAATTTAGTGGTATCGGAGCAGGTTATCGATCTTTTGTTTCGTATTTTGGATTTTGATTTATCCGATACCAATTTATTGGTATCGGAGCGAGTTATGGATACACCTTTTGGTTTCGGAGATTTATCGGATCTGGGTTGTGGGTATTCGGGATATTTGGGTTAGCAGTTTGCGAGTCAAACTGGGCATTTCGGATTTTCGATATGGTTATGTTTCGTTTATTTGGATTTCCGGCGATATGTACGTTCGGAATTTTGAGGTCAAGACAGCGACGGAACATCTCCAGACGGCAAATAGGTATGTTGTTATTTTATGTTGGTTATATTGGTATTGATATATGTAATTTAATTTAACAGATATGAGACGATCTACTCGTATTGCTGCGAGACGTGGTGCTGGACGACCACGTACGAGGACCACGGGATCTCTGGATATGCCATAGATGCCCACTGTTAGTGAGCCTGTCAGTCAGGGACAGACTCAGGATGCAGCGGGAGCATCGGGCTCTCAAATCCCGATAGCTCCTGTAGAGATACCTATTTTGGCCACACCGACGGTATCCACGCCTACCCTGTTTACAGTACCATCAAGAGTACCATTGGTGTACCCGACATCTACTCCAGCGCAGCCTACGGCGTATTCAGTGCCACCACCACCTGGATCTACAGTGTACCCGACACCAGTGCCCCCAGTGCCTACAGTAGCAGCAGCTGCTCCACATCCGGTACCTTTTCCTACCGTACCTCCAGTTGCCACCACTTTTGTTCCCCAGGCAGTACCACAGACGGCCTATGCTCCGGTATATACAGCAGTACCGGGAGTTCCTCCTCCGGTTTATTCCGCGGTACCACCTGTAGTATCAGCTCCAGTGTTTCCGCCAGTTCCTGCAGCCGTCCCGACACAGCTCACTGATATTGTCGCTGCACGAGCTAGGATTCCAGCACTGGCCGAGTCGATGAAGACTCGTTTCACTCTTTTCCGCGGAGATCTTGATCCGAGTATGACTCTGTCATGGATAGAGACTATGGAGCAGACTTTCTTCTATATGGCTTGCTCCGAGTGGGAGAAAGCAGAGCTGGCTGCTTACCATTTACGGGATGAAGCTAATGCCTGGTGGGTTACTCAGCGTTCTATTATTGGTGAGCGCAACGTCACATGGACCAGGTTCAGAGAGGCTTTTGAGAGCCGTTTCTTTCCACTGTCCTATCAGATGTCTCGCCGACAGGATTTTATGAGTCTGCGACGAATAACCGCTCGATGACCGAGTATAATCTGAAATTCCTCGGTTGGCTCAGTTTTGTCGAGTTAGTTGCGGAGGACGAGAACTCGCATGATCACGATTTATACGAGTTGGGCGGTTATCTGCATATCTGACTTCTTGGATTAGGGATTTCATCTTACTCGATGCTTTGAATCGAGCTTTGATGATAGAGTTAGCTCGGCGGCATATCCGGATAGGAAAAGCATCTGGTCGAGATATCGAGGCGAGTCCAGAGACTCGATGACAGGACATCCTCGAGTAGTCCAGATGGTGGTCGGGGTGCTTGGGCGTCTCGTAGGCCTCGAAATCGGGACGGTCTTCTTGGGGCGTTCCCGGTTTCTCAGTGAGAAGCAACCACCTTCCGGTGATACTCATTGTTTCGAGATGTGGATCGAGATCACCTCACCCAGCTTGCTCTGGGACGATCGGTTGCTTTTATTGCAAGCGCGAGGCACTGAGCCGAGATTGTCGGTGAAGGCTCGGCCACGGCTTCGGAGGTCACGTCGAGAGGGGCAGTCTAGTCGGTCGGGGCATATCGAGGAGGCGGCCCAATCTTCACAGCGTCGGTAGCTCCCTCTGCGGCATTTGGCATGCTTGGGCAGGAGTACTCGGTGTACATAGCACCCAGTTTTGCTCGGACCTTATTATCCGACTCGAGGCGATGTCGAGACTCGATTCTGACCCGGTGCGATGTCGATCACCATCCTCTAAGTCTTATCTGGCACATAGTGGCAGGCTTCTGGCCAGCCGCAGCAGCCGCTGGCGGCATTACCACCTCCTCCTGCGGAGGCGGTCGTGTTCATGCTATTACGGAGAGGATGCTCGGTGAGCGGATCCGTTTTCAGCGATACGATTTCCATTTATGCATTTATCGCTGATATTTTGATTGATACTGGTAGTTTGCACTCTTTTATATCCGTACTTTTATGCGGGAGATTGGTAGATTACCTCTTGTTAGGTGCGGCAATTGACTGTCTCCCTACCGTCCGGTGATACTTTAGACGTCACCCAGGAGATCGAGGTTGCCGTTAGACTTTGGCAACATGATATTTACGGTAGATCTTCTAGTATTGGAGATGGTCGAGTTTGATATCATTCTTGGTATGGATTGGCTATCAGTATATCATGCTACCGTTGATTGCCGACGAGGGTGGTCACCTTCCGGCCTCGAACCAACCCTCGTGGAGTTTCAGGCATTAGAGGCAGCGCATCTCGATTATTTCGATTCGGTATGACTGCTTGTCTCATGGGTCATGGTTTTGTTGTCGTTGATCGATCGAGGACGGTAGTAGTTCGTGACTCTCCGGCGTTCTGTTGTCAGGAATACCGGATGTATTTCGGAGGCTGCCAGTTTGCCTCCTAGAAGGCCGGTGGAGTTCGCTATTGGTGATTCCGGAACCGCCGACAGCTCCGTATCGTATGGCACCAAAGAGTTGAACGAGTGAAGGTTCAACTCCAGGAGCTTTTGACAGGGGATTTATTCGCCTAGTGTTTCACCATGGGGTTCTCCAGTTCTATTTCAAGAAGAAAGACGGCACCATGAGATTATGTATTGACTACAGGCAGTTGTGACCGTCAGAAATAAATATCCATTACCACGGTTGAGGATTTGTTTGATCAGCTCAGAGGTACTTCAGTGTATTCTAAGATTGATATGCGATTCGGATATCATCGGTTGAGATCGAGATTACGATATCCAGAAGACGACTTTCCGTACGGATCGGGCATTATGAGTTTTGGTAATGCCATTTGGGCTTACCAATGCTCCAGCGTGTTTATGGACTTGATGAACCGCATCTTTCTGGAGTATCTGGATCAGTTTGTTATCGTTTTCATTGATGACATATTCGTCTACTCTCGTTCGAGGAGGAGCATGCTGACATCTTCGCGATCTTGGAGATTCTTGACGACATCAGTTGTCTGTGAAGTTCGGCAAGTGTGCATTCAGCTATCCTCGGTTGGTTTTCGGACACGTGGTTTCTAGCGAGTATTTGATTGATCCTCGGAAGATCGGTGTCACGGTTGGGAGCGGTAGAAGTCGATTCGAGAGATCCGCGATTTTGGGATTGGCGGATATTACCGGCGTTTTGTCGAGGGCTTCTCGCGTATTGCTATGCCACTGACACGTGGAAAGGCGTGAAGTTCATATGGTCCGAGGATTGCGAGACCGGCTTTCAGTGGAGCGGAGATTAGTGTCGGCTCGGTTTTGGTTTTACCTTACGGAGAGGATGGATTTGTACTTTACACCCAGCGTCTCTACGGGTATGAGTGTTGTTACGGTGCGACGGTGAAGTATTCTTATATGCTTCTCGATAGTTGAGGGAGCCCGAGAAGAAAATACTCGGTTCATGATCCGAGTTGGCCGCTATTATTTTTGCTGAAGATGTGGCGGCAGTACCATATGATATTACATTGAGATTCTCACGCCCATGGTCTCAAATATCTTTCCTCGGAAGGAACTTAATCTTGACGTGGGAGATAGATGGAGTTCTGAAGTATATGATTGTACCATTAGCTATCACCGGAAAATGGTTAGCGATGCACTTAGCTAGAGGTCCAGAGGGACTTTATCTTGTCACCGAGTTGTGGACACAGATTTGATTCAGGATTTCTCTGAGTTAGACATGGAGGAACAGGGACAGACAGAGCAGGGTATTCTTGTTACCATAGTTGCTCAGTCGTCGATCAGGACGAGAATCCGAGAGACCCAGTGTTGAGACCTCATGGAGCTCAACGTGAGGCAAAGTGGTCCATGTTATCAGCAGAGGATGTCAGAGGCATAAGACTGCCAGAAGTGTTATGCTGACCGGAGTCGGAGACCCTTAGAGTTCTCCATTTGCGACCAGGTATTTTTATGAGTTTCACCCACGAAAGGGGTGAAGAGATTGACCTCAGAGGTAAGCTAGCTCCGCGATACATTGGACCTTTCCAGATCTCGGAAAGGATTGGAGCAGTAGTTTATCGGTTGGCACTATTGCCGTCCTTGGTAGGCGTTCACGCCGTATTCCACGTATCTACGCTGAGGAGATACGTACCCGATCTGATACATGTGTTGACAGATACCTCAGTTTTCGTTCATCCTGACGTCACTTATGAGGAGATTCCGGTACGGATTCTCGATCGGAAAGAGCGTCAGTTGGGAATAAGACTATCCGGCTGGTTAAAGTGGGATGGCAGCATCATTCGGACGAGGAGGCTACTTGGGAGCTCGAGGATACTATCCGAGCTCGATACCCCCATCTTTTCACTTGAGATATGTGATTTAATTTACCGTTCAGCATTTTATACTCTTTACCTGTTGTTAGTATGTGCTGATGGTAGATAACGAAATTTGGGGACCAAATTTTTATTAGGGGGGGAGAATGTAAAATGCCGGAAAATAGGCGAATATTAATAAGGGAATTTTTCGGAATTTTTGGAAATTTTTCGGGAATTTTTCGGAGCTCGTATGGATGAGTTAACGGGGACAAGAACGGGACCCGGAAAAGCCTGTTTAGGCTACCCTATTTAAGTGAGGAAATGTTTATATTTCCTTTTCCTTTTATATTTCTTTTTGCTTTATTCCTTTATTTGTTTTCTTTTCTTCTCCTTCGCCGAATACGCCCGAGCCATTCCCGACGCCGAGCCCTAACCGGCGCTCACGGCGGTTTTCTCCATTTCCTCTTCTCGGTTTCCTCCTCTCCTCTTACATCTTCTCTTTTTCTGCCCTAGCGCCTCGCCGACGTCGCTCCTCCTCAGCCTAGCGCCGGCAGCCGGCTGCCTTTCCTCTGCCGATCCCTTGCCGCTGCCCTCTTTGGATCGAAGCAGCGTCGGCCACTGAGACTTCCTCTCTTCTCCTCTGGTCCGACGAGCCACCGCCGGACACCTTTGTTCTCGGCCCCATCGCGGTGATCAGTAGCCACTGGACGTCGACACACAGAGATTACACCGTGCCCTAGTCCTCCATCTCGCTGGCAACCGAGTACCACTGCCGGTGTTCTCCCGTGCCTGAGCTTCATCTCCTCTTCAGAGTAAGGTTGTTCGGATGAGGTAATAACAAGTGGTTTCAGCAGTGATTCCGCAGTGTAAATTTGAGGTTTCCAGCAGCAATCAACCCTTGTTGGCAGTAACAAACCTTCAGTGGATCAGTGATACTTGCTGTGAATTTAGGTAAGGTGTAGGTGGTATAATTTTTACTGAGTTTGGGTTTAATTTGATTAGTGAAGGTGTTGGAATTGTGATTTAGGTTTATCGGTTTGGGAGATTGGCAATTTAATCTTGCTCCGACTGTTGATTTACAGTAGCAACGTTTCCAACCAGATTTGGACAAATTGTAGAGGTAAGTTTGTATATGTACTAGATTTCATTCTAGTTGTGGACTTGTTAGGGTGCCCTAATTCTATTTAATCGTGATATGTGGCTTGAGTGGATTTGGGTTTTGCCTAATTTAGCCTTAAGGATTTTATTTAGCTATACATTTGGGTTAGCTAAATACATTATGTTTATATTGGTGACACAGGACCTTGACGCGAGACGGGTATCTCGGCGTCGGAATTTGACTGGATACGATCCTTTCTATTTTCGGAGGCGGGTACTTTTGACTTATGTCATTTGATATGCTTAGTAATTAAATTAACATGTTGCATTAATTGTGTTTCTTATCTGTTTCGGTTAATCACTACCCAAATCTTACATGCTTGATTGATTGATTGGTTTTGCATCTCAGGTATATTTTACCTGTTTATACATGCTTATAGGGGTAGTGATATGCCATGCTTGACCATGTTCAGGACCTAGGTTTTTATACCTTCTGTGTACCTTTGATTCGATATGATTCGTTGACCTAGGGTGCACTTTTCTATATATATGGATTAGGTCAGGATGTTTATATGGTTATTGTCATGCATCATTTGCATGATTGCATGCTGTGCGATAGTCCGCTCCATTATTATTGAGCACATCGCCAGTTACATGGATCTGCACACACCACCACTCATGGGTTAGTGGTCGATTCAGGCTGAGTGTGTTGCAGCAAGGACTCTGTTAGGCACCGTTGGTCCGCTCATGGGTAGTGTGACACAACGTGTTATCCGGCAGGGATTCCTCCCCGTCTTTGAGTACCGGGAGTTGAGAGCATTGCGCTCCCCCATCTATGATTTGGGGTAGGAGGATAGGTGTACTCCGACAGCATCCCGTCCACTCGGTCACTCATCAGGAGTAGTGACGACAGAGTGCACGGTTGTCATACCCCCTCGGCCTCACTTTTGTATGAGATGATCGATGGCGTCGGGGTGACCAGGGCGCATCATTGGCATCATATGCATGATGCATTTATTGCTTGTGTTTGTGTTTGCTGCATTTATATGCTGCATATTGTTTGGATACCTATGTTTGACATGCATACAGGATTCCTTATCCCTCGGTTTGACCTTATACTCAGGACTGGTTAGTACAATATTCTCCTGTTTATTTCAGATGCATTCTTATCTTTCTTATCGGAGACTGTACGCATGATTAGTGCTAGGTGTTGTTTCTTTACTTTGCATATCAACCGTACCTGCTGAGTGTTGGACTCACCCGCCTCCATTGTTGTTATTTTCAGGTTGATGCTGTCAGGAGGGAGTTCCAGTCGCTAGTCCCCACTGCACGTAGTGCTACTCTGCTGCTGGTTTTTGAGTTGTTTCATTTTAGCTTTTCGCTATCAGACTTTATGTTAGTTTTGTTTTGGACTTACATATGGATATTGTATGGAATCTTTCTGTTGGATGAACTTTTCGTATGATTTGGATTTACTCTACTACATGCCTGCCTGAACTGCAGAAGAGGTAAGAAAAATCGGATTTGGGCTTTACGAGTGTAGTTGAGTAGGGTTGATTTCGAGTCAGAGTATTATTACTGCGTGGTTGTGTCAGCCAGAGGCTGAATATATATATATAAACTGCGTGGTGATTGATTTTTATTACTGTTATTATTCCAGCCGCCTGTGGCGGAGTATTTAGTGCTTGTAGAAAATTTTGATTGTCCGCTGTACAGGGGAGATGCTGCCGAAATTTTCTCGGACAGGGACTCTTCTGGGGGCGTGACAAGGGCTCTTTATATAGCCCTGCTCGGGGCGTCTGGAAGGATTACAGACTTTATCCCCGACGTATTGTTCAACTAACATGTTGAATTGGCTAAGTTTTTGGTTCCGGGCGCTCGGAGTCCGGGCGCCCCAGACTAGCTAGGGTGCCCTGACCAAGTCCGGGCGCCTAGATCAGTCCGGGCACCCCGAGCACTAGAAATCAGATTTTGCTAATTTTTGGTCCCGGTCTCCTGCTCCAGTTCTGCTCGCTTGGATGATTTCGGCCATCCAAAATAGGGCTTGCCTGAACTCAACTTTCGGCCTTCTCCTCGAGCAAACTTCCGCTCCAGCTTCTCGTCCCTCGGAAACGCTGCACGCCTCCTTCTCATCCGCCTGCGTACTCTTCCACAGCACCTGGTCCCTCAGACGCACCGAGCCCATTGGCTCTCTCCCGTGTCGTCCTTCTCGGTAGCTGCGTCTTTTGCTCGACTTCCTGTGCTCATAAGTTCCTGCACATTTAGACACAGGGTTAAACACAACAGGATCTATCTTAACTTATTTGATCACATCAAAACTACCTTGGGGTACCAATAATATCATCAACAAGAATATTATCAGGATCAACTACAACATTACGATATAAAAAAACTAGAAGAGTCATGTAGAGTAACAGAATCAAAGTCAGGAATATCACAAACTCTACAATCCATCTCCTCGGAAATTGATGTCGTATGTTGATCGCATAGCAACTATAACTATGTCGATGAATGTGTTCTTTCCTAGAATTGTATTTCTTGATGTTTCAAAAATTGTTGCGACTACTCCCTAAAATCCTGCTCAGGCTAATGTTACTGAAAATAAAGCTGGTAATATTGGGGCCACTCAGAAATCCCATGTTGTGTGTTCCCATACATGAATCCTGCAAATGAATTATAACTATCCTACTGATGCGTCTGATAATATTGAGGATCAGGCTGCTGATGTTGGATCCTGGTCGGGAATACACTAGCAAAGGAATGAACATCTTTGGCAATCACCGGTCTAGTCCCAAAGTATTGATAATTTGTAGCCATAATCTTGATAAGTTCTCCTGCATGAGTAGATGTCCTATTAACTAGAGCCCCTCCATTAGCTACATCAACCATACTCCTTTCTATGGGGCACAATCCCTTATAGAAGTACATAATCAGTAGTTGATTGCTTATCTGGTGCTAAGGGCAACTAGCAACAAGTCCTTTAAACCTATCCCAATATTCTTGTAACGGTTTTCCTATGAATTGATGTACTCCACAAATACTCCTCCGAATAGAAGCAGGAAAGAATCTTGCTAGAAATGATTTCTTCATCTTGAACGAGCTGGTGATAGAGTTGGGTGGGAGATAGTACAACCAATTTTTTGCTGAATCCATTAGTAAGAATGGAAATGCTCTAAGTCCAACATCATCTCCTGATATGCCAAGTGGGTTCCATGTAGATCATACCATATCCAATTCTTGTAGATGTCTGTTGAGATCTTCACCAGATAGTCCATGAAACTTTGGTAATAAATGAACAATTTTTCATAACTTGAAGTCTTCCTCCAAATCAAAATATCGAATGTAGAATGAATCATCTGACAAATCTGGTGGCCAAAGCTCTCTAAGAGTCTTTTCAATATTGTTCTCTATTTTCTTTAACAAACCTGAGGTCCTGATCACACTAAAACTTTGAAACTGCTAATGATATACAAGAGATTTCCTGGTCTTACCTGAAACACTCATGCAAATACAATTAAACGACACAGGAAATATACAAGATAGAATACGTGCATACAAGAGATAAAATAATTAAGCCCTAACAATATTTTTGAATTTTTGCAATCACCAAAGTAATAGAAATAAGAGAGAATAAAATCAAAAAAATGAAATAAAAATATTGAAAAACTAAAACGGTGGTCTAAATGATGAGATTGACCAAAAAAGGTCTTTGTTCACGATGTAGCTGTTAGTATTCTCCCCTCACCCCTTTCCTTCAACCTGCAAAGTTCTAGGGCAAAAGAGAGGTACTAACAATTACATCGAAAGAAAAATAAAATAACAAAGCAGAAAACCAAGAACAAAATAAAGATAAAACTTATGTATAGTCTAAAAATAAACGAATACCACTAAGTTCCTCGGCAACCGCGCCCGACCCCACCAAAGGGCCTTACCCCAGGAGCTTCTTCATCCAAGCCAAGTACTCCCCTTGACGTTGACCGTTAGTTTTAATTTACTTATGGTCTACCATCCCAACAAGGAATGATCTCTACTCCCCAATCATATGGAGTAGTGAAGCTACAAGGATCATTGGCTAAGGCTTAGGCAAATGCGAGGAAACAATTGAGAGACCTTTCTAACTCTGAGCGCGCGAATGAGTTTGCTCAGGCTGCCACTGCTGTAAGCTTGTGATATTTCTGTTAGTAGGTAAGCTTTCTCTAACAACATTCTCCATGTCGTTCTTTTTAATTCTATGATACCAGAATAAATCTAAGCCACCTAGTGGTGGACTTAGAGAGAGATAACAAAATTTTGAAGGAATGCGTGGAGGAATTGAAACTCTCTACTTCCAACCCAAGCGAGGTGATAGCCTGGTTGCAGAAGGAAGTAGATTATTAGGCTAAGTTGTTATCAACCATGGGGAATACCCTGAAGGAGTCTCTACAACTGGTGGATTCTCAACAGATGGAAAAAAAGGAAAATATAGATCATGTTGAATACCAGTGACTCCAAGCTCCGAGTGGAGGTTGCCATAAAAACAAAATCCTTAATAGGCATTGCCCAGAAGAATGCTCTGCTAGAGGAATTAAGAGTCTCCCATGCTTCTGGGTACATTGAACAAATCAAGGAACTATCATCCAAGGATTTGCTAATATTAGAACAATAGAGAAACTTGGATACACAGGAAGCCCAACTGAGAAACAAGGACGGGGAGGGCGGGCGTTTTGAGACTAGGCAGAAAGACTATCTCGAATATCGAGAGTTCGACTTGGTATTTAGCGATCTGATAGAAAGGACGCTCACTCTTGGAGATGAAGGAGCAGTTCAACAATTACACGAGGTCCCCCCTAAGAAGATTTATAGACCGGCAACGACTTTTAAAAGAACTTCCTAAACACCTCTTAAGTAAATTTGATTGAATATATGATATACTTATCTGGGTAACTTGTAATTGCCATAAAGAATAGAACTTAATGTAAAACATGTATTGACCATTATGAAATCATACATGTTTCTATGCATTTTTGCCATTTGCTAATACTTCCCTCATGCAATGAAACCTAAATAAGCGCTTCCCCTTAAGAAAGATCTAATAATACAGAGATTCAGTGGTTAAGATATAAGTGTTCATTATAATAACGCTGAATTGAATGATAATCCGGGCGGAGTAACATCGTTGTTTGAAACAATCAGGCTCACCCACTATTGGTTTAGCAAATGTTGGCAGGGAAGATAAGTAATTCTTTATCTCCTCGAAGGCATTATCGTATTTAGCTCTAATTGAAACTTAGTCGCTTGACGGAGAATCTTGAAAAAAAAGTAAACTTTGGTCTGCCGATCGTGAGATGAAGCGAGACAGTACTGTAATTCGCCTAGTCAACCTTTATGCTTCCTTTAGATTGCGCAGGGGAGTTGTGTCTTGGAGAGTCAATACTTTACTAGGGTTGGATTCGATTCCCCACTTTGTAACTATGTAGCCCAAGAATCATCCACTCTTTGTTCCAAACAAGCACTTTCTGTGGTTGAGCTTTAATCCGTACTACCTTAAGGTTTGGCAAGTTTCTTCAATATTAGCATAGAGGTTGATTGTTCGGAGAGATTTAATAAGAAATCATCTACATAAACCTCCATATTCCACCTGATTTACTTCCAGAATACTTTGTTAATAAGTCGTTAGTAAGTTGCTCCTGCATTCTTTAGTTTGAATGGCATAACATTGTAACAGTAAGTTCCTTTAGCAGTTATGAAGCTAACATTTTCCTGGTCATCCTTGAAAAGTGGGATTTGATGGTAGCCCTAATATGCATCCAACATGCAAATTAAATCACAGTCGGAGTCCACCACTTGATAAATCTGCGGCAAGGGGTAGTAATCTTTGGGGCACGCCTTATTAAGGTCTCTGAAGTCAATGAAAACTCTCCATTTATTTCCTGGCTTAGACACCATGACCATGTTGGCTAGCCAGCTTGAGAACTGCACCTCTCAAATATAGTCGGCCTCCAACAGGTTGTTAACTTCCGGTCGAATGATCTTATTCTGCTTAGTTCCAAAATCCCACTTCCTTTGCTTGACCGATCAGGCATCTAGATAAACATGGAGTACATGCTCCATGACCATAGGTGTCACGCTCATGATTTCCTTAGGCTCTCATACAAAAACATCATTATTTCATGTGAGAGATGCGATCATCTCTTCATTAACTGTTGGTGCACGGGGCCGACTAGAGGGGGGTGAATAGCCCCTGTACAAATTAAGCAAAACAAAACCTTTCCCGACTTATAACTTAATTAAAATAACACAAGCATAAATATATAAATAAGAATAACCAAAAAGGATGAGGCTCGACAGATTTACTTGGGTACAACTGGGGAGGTTGTTAATCCAAGGCAAATGAAAAAAGCGCACTAAAAATCTCCTCTGGACGGAGAAGCCTCTTATAGCATTCAAATCTCACAAAACAAAGATAAACTCAGACAAACTCCAGCACAAGTGTTGTTACTCTATAATTCTTGTTGTCATTAGCATCTGGGAGCAGGGCTGCTTATATAGCCCTGCTCGGGGCGCCTGGAAGGGTTCTAGGCGCCTGGAATGGGATAGAATTCTATCTCTGATGCAACGTTCAAATGCCACATTGATTTGGATGAAATTTGGATTCCGAGCGCTCGGAATGGTTCCGAGCGCCCGGAGTCCGGGCGCCCCGGACTGGTCTGGGCGCCCCGAGTCCAGGCGCCCCAGACTGGTCCAGGCACCCCAAGCAGGGAAATCATCCCTTTGCTGATTTTTCAGTCCCGGCCTCCTGCTTCGGTTCCGCTCACTCGGGTGATTTTGTCCATCTGGAATAGGGCTCACCCGAACCCAACTTCTGGTCTTCTCCTCGAGTAATCTTCCGCTCCGGCTTCTCATCCCTCGGAATCACCGCGTGCTTCCTTCTCGCCCGCCAGCGTACTCTTCCATAGCTTTTCGTCCCTCGAATGCACCGAGCCCGTTGGCTCTCTCCCGTGCCAACCTAGCCATGTCTTTTGCTCCTCGAGCAATCTTTCTCTCCGGCCTCTTGTCCCTCGAAAAACACCGCATACTCCCTTCTCGTCCTCCGGTGTACTCTTTCGCAACACCTCATCCCTCAGACGCACCGAGCATGTTGGCTCTTTCCCGTGTCGTCCTTCTCGCTAGCTGTGTCTTTTGCTCGACTTCCTATGCTCCTAAGTTCTGCACACTTAGACACAGGGTTAAACACAATAGGACCTAACCTAACTTATTTGATCACATCAAAACTACCTTGGGGTATCAACAATCTTTCCCTTCTTGATGTGAGCAATCTAATTTAAGTTAGGGTAAACCAACATAAAGTAAAAGCAATAAATTAACAATTAAAGTTCAAAAATTTAAAAATGTTAAAAAGTTTAAACTACCTCCCCCTAGAGTTAATCTTCCCTTCTCCCCCTTTGATCACATAAAAATGTGGTATCTCAAAAAGTCTAAGGGTAACTTT
This sequence comes from Zingiber officinale, assembly GCF_018446385.1. NCBI lineage: Eukaryota > Viridiplantae > Streptophyta > Magnoliopsida > Zingiberales > Zingiberaceae > Zingiber > Zingiber officinale. Next base: position 2,858,456 of record NC_056006.1, on the reverse strand, counting down.
ATCAAAAAGTTTAAGTCTTTTAAGAAACAAAACTCTAGATTTATAAGGTTAAAATGACTTGGAAATATTTTTTAAAAAAATTTGGTGAATCTTAAACACAAGTCTAAGAGAATACTCCAAAAAAAAAAAAAATTCTAAAGTGAATGCCTTAAAACAATTTTGAAAATCTTGAAATATTTTCAGAAAAATGTAATAGAGCATGCATTTTGACAGAAGAAAATATATTTTAAAGATTTATAATTTTAAAAATTATTTAAAAAAAATGTATTCAAATAAATAACTAAAAAAAACTTTTCAAAAAAGCTTTCTTAGTTAGCAGGGATAACTCTTGCGAAATAATTGAAAATTTTTTAATAGCAAAATTCAAATGTTACAAAAATTTTGAGATTTTTCTATAGATGAATATTGAATTCCTCTTTCTAAAAAAATATAATTGCAAAAAAACAACTAATACAAGCATGAGCTTGAAATCCAAAATAGATTCTTTTCTACCGGATTAACAAGAGAAGTTTTAGGTTTTTGGTAATTTTCTAATTTGCCCATTGTGATATTTAAATTCTCATTTTAGTCTATAATAATTTCTAAAATTCAAAGCAGAGAAACATGCAGAGATTTTTAAGGTTTGTATATGTTCCTTTAACATTTCACTTTCTATTTTTTAGTTTATCGAAATCCTCTAATCGACAAGTTGTTGCTAGAGTTCCTTTTAACTCATTATTCTCTATTAATAATTTTCTATTTTCTATTTCTGATTTGCAAGAATCTTTTGACTACATTTTTACCAAATTAAATAATTGGTCAGGAGGTAGAGACCGTACTTAACTTACCTTGTCGACTTCTGATGCTCCCCCTGTGGAGATGCTTTCCTCCGACATTAGTCCCCCTTCATTGATGCTCTCAATGCTTATTTCTGAAGAACTTTCTTTATCTTCAGGTGGGTACTCGTCTATGAGAGCAGTTTTGGCAATTTCCTCATTTTCTACATCTGATAACGACTCGGAGTTCATCGAGCAGTTGGATTCAGCTACTTTTGGTTCTTCGTTGTAACACCCCTAGAAAGCCTAGATAAGAAAGTAAGGGTAATGAGAGTACGAATGTAGTGAAAAGAAGGTGTAGATATTCTAAGTTAAATATTAAGATGGGAAGGATTTAGATGATTAAAAACTTTATGAAAGAAAATAAAGTTGAGAATATAAAGTACTATACATGATTTATAATGCAAGGAATTAATGTAAACAAAAGAGATATGAGATATTATATATGCATGTATGAAATATTTATGCATAATGCATATACATGAATTATTTTGTACAAAAATATGTTAGGAGAAGGATTTGATCCTTGGTTCTCTTGTGGATGCATGCATGTGTTAACCAAGTGTGATAGGAGTGAATATTGTAAGAGGAGAGATGGGAATTATAATTAAAGGAAAGAAAGGAGAGAAATTAAGAGAAAGAAAAGAGAGAAACTCAAGAAGCATTTCTCTAGCATATTCTTTCTCATTAAGAGGAGAAGTAAATGAGGAGGATGAATCAAGTCAAGTTTTCCTCCCCTCACTTTAGTATAAATAGGCATGGAGGGGGGGGCTTCATCCTCAACTCACTCTCCTCCTCTCCTCCATTTGTGCCGAGCACTCTCCCTCCCTCTTTCTTCTTGTTGCCGAGAGCAACAACTCCCCCCCTTCTTTCTTTCTTTTTGTTGCCGAGCAACACAAGAGGAAGAAGCCTCCTCTTCTTCCTCCTCCTCTCCACCAAAAGACCTAGCCACTTCTTCCTCCATTGGTGCCGAGCAAAGCAAGCAAGGAAGAAAGGTCCACAAGCAAGTTCTCAACTCTAGGAAACTTAAGCAAAGAAGGTAAGCTTCCCCTCACCTGCGGTACAAGGCTTTCATGTGATTTTCGGATTTTTTTTTCTATGCCTTGAAAGAAAGTTTTCCCCTATGTTTGTATACATATATGATGCATGATCAGAGGTGTATGTAACCCTAGAATTTCAATCAAAATATTGTAAATAGGTTAGGAAAATTATTGTCTAACCAAACTAGTGCAAGTTCCCTCTATGAAATGCTAAGGACCTTCCTATGGTTTTTCTTGCTTGGAAGTTGATTGGAACCAAAAGAACCCCACTCTCATGTTTCGGCCAAGAAAGAATTTAGGGTTAGGAGGACCTTGAATTTAAAATAACTATGCTTATATGACATGATATAAAGTTCTTAAGAGTTGTATACTTGTATGTTGAAAGAAACTCATGAACCTTACTCTTAATATTTCGCCCATGGTAAGGTGATAGTTTAGAGAAGCTTAAACAAAATTCTAATATGCTCAATGACCTCTGTGATATTATGTTATGAAAGATGATTAATGCAATCATGTTTAATTGGAATGTAGAAAATTAGTTACATGATTTATGACATGTAAGATCACAAGAGTCCTAGCTTGTTTATGATCCAACCTTGTGTATGATATTCTTAGTAAATCTTGCTATGAAATTTACTTAGGTTTCCCATGCTTTAGGCCACTTAAAGGAAGTTTATATTCTATGAATTTCGGCCAAATAAGGTTTAAAGGACCTAGAGGCCTTGGAAATGAAACCTAAGGGGTTAAAAGTACTTCTTATGAAAACTTGATAATGTGTGAATGTGATACATGTTTGTATGACCTAAATGAATCATTATGTGTTCGGCCATGAAGGGATAGATGCCCTAGAAACCCTAGAACAAAAATTAAATATGTCTATGCCATGCTGTATGAAAATGATATGATAATAAGTTAGAATGCATGATTGCTTTAGTTACGAAATGATATGCATAATGAAGTTATATTATGAAATATGCCATGATGTGTTATAGCATAGAAAATGCTATACATAATGAAAAGAAATGAAGTTATGTTATGATATGTGATAGCATAGAAAATGCTATACATAATGAAAAGAAATGAAAAAGAATAAATGCATGAAAGATTGTTAAGGACATGATATGATAGTTATGCATGATAAGTTATTTTTATGGTTTGTACCAAGGGTGGGCTCCGTAAACGCCCCGGGGTCGATGGAGTAAGACTCGGGCCTCGTCAGTAATGGGCCTTTGAGTGCCCTAGGTCGATGGAGTAAGACTCGGGCCTAGTATGTATGCATGGTAGGGCTCAAGACTTGCTACCTTGGACCTACGCATTAAGTATGTGGTACAAACCAGGATCTCAAATGATGATGATAATAATTTCAAGTACTATTAAGTATAAGTTTTCAAATTCACGATGCATTGCCCACATTCATATGTGTTTGAATTATATGATGATATGATATAATGTCATGTGATATTATGATATGAATATGATGCCCTTGTATGTCTCATGCTTGTGATTTATTTGTTTTACGATATGATATTCATGCTTCTATGAAATGATATGTGAATAAGAAATATGCATGATATGTTTGAATAGAATGATATGTTATGTTATGATTAGTTGAGACGATGATATGTTGGTCCATTCTTGATATACGATGATTCTCGGTTTTAGTGAGTAGGAAAGGAACTTACTGAGCCATGAGTGCTCATAGCTTACTTTCCTTGTACCGCAGATAAAAGAGAAAGCTGGATGAACAACGGAGCAGCAGGAGGAGCAGATAGTGATGTGTGTGGTGGTGGCTCGGCAAGAACGATTCGGACAAATTAATATTTTTAGTTATATGATCAATATATGCACATTCGAACTAATCAGAATATGTGATATCATGCTTATTTAAATAAAAGGAATGATTTAAAATTTTTCGCTGTTATAGTATAACTAAAGCATGTACGTAAGTAGTATAAGATCGTAGCGCCGCCCTTGGGTAACAAGGGTGGGCGTTACATTCGTAAAGATTTAAGAACTTTTCTCAAAGTTCTTCTGTATTCTCGTAATTGCTGATTCTGTCGATATCTTGGGCTGGCAGAATGCTCAGAAGGTGGAACTCAGCCTTACCATTAGCCATGAAGTTGTTGCGCTGCTTTTCAGTCCATCGATGCTTCTCAAGTTCTTTTTTCTTTCTTTGTTTTTGGGCATATCAAAACCATACTTAATTGTTAGTAAAATATTAAAATCAACTTTGAAATATACCTCCATCTGACGTTTCTAAAAAGTGAACTCCCCCTCAAATACTGGTGGGTAGATGCTAGCTCCGACCATTGTCTTTGCTTTGATCGACGGTTAGTCCTCTTGAAGCTATTAGGCTCTGATTCCAAATGTTGGTGTAGTGGGGTTGGCTAGAGGGGGGTGAATAGCCCCTACAAAAATTAAGCAAAACAAAACCTTTCTCGAATTATAACTTAATTAAAATAACACTTGCATAAATATAGAAAGAAGAATAACCAAAAAGGACGAGGCTTAGCAGATTTACTTGGTTACAACCGGGGAGATTATCAATCCAAGGCAGATGAAAAAAACACACTAAAAATCTCCTCTGGGCGGAGAATCCTCTTACAGTATTCAAAGCTCACAAAACAAATTTAAACTCAAACAAACTCAAGTACAAGTGTTGTTACTCTATAATTCTTGTTGTCGTTAGCTTCTGGGAACAGGTCTGCTTATATAGCCCTACTCGGGGCACCTAGAATAGGATAAATTCTATCCCTGATGCAACGTTCAAATGTCACGTTGATTTGGATGAAATTCGGGTTCCGGGCGCTAGGAGTTCGGGCGCCCCGGACTAATCCGGGCTCCCTGAGTCTGGATGACCCGAGCAGGGAAATCAGCCCTTTGCTAATTTTTCAATCACTACCTCCTGCTTCGGTTTCTCTTGTTTAGGTGATTCCGGCCATCCGAAATAGGACTCACCCGAACCCAACTTCCGGTGTTCTCCTCGAGCAATCTTCCGCACTAGCTTCTCATCCCTCGAAATTGCAGTGTGATTCCTTCTCGTCCGCCAGCGTACTCTTCCATAGCTTTTCGTCTCTCGATCACACTGAGCCCATTGGCTCTCTCCCGTGTCGACCTTCTCGCTAGCCGTGTCTTTTACTTCTCGAGCAATCTTCCGCTCAGGCTTCTCGTTCCTCAGAAAACACCGCATGCTTCCTTTTCGTCAGTCGGTGTACTCTTCCGCATCACCTCATCCCCCAGATGCACCGAGCTCGTTGGATCTCTCCTGTGCCGTTCTTCTAGCTAGTTGTGTCTTTTGCTCGACTTCCTATGCTCCTAAGTTCCAGCACACTTAGACACAGGGTTAAACACAATAGGATCTAACCTAACTTATTTGATCATATCAAAACTACCTTGGGGTAACAACATTAACCTCCAGAGCCAGGTTGGCAATTATCTGGGTGATTGCTTCCAGGTGACTTGGCTAAATCTGTACCTCTGTTTTCTCTTCATAAATAAGTATAGGAGATGCCTCCCAGATGGAGTTGACCTCCATCTGTTGGGTCTTTGAAGCAACGTTGGCCTTCATCTTAATGAGACCAACGTAGCACTTGCATGCTACTAGTTGATTTCCTTTGACTTCCCTGACCTAATTGTCCACGAAGAATGTTATTTTCTAGCAAAAGGTTAAGACAACTGCCCAAAATTTATTTAGGGTCGGTCGACCCAAAATGACATTATAGGCTGAGGGTGTGTCTACGACTATAAAAGTCATTTGGTGCACCCTCATTAGGGGTTCCTCCCCTAAGGATATGACCAACTTTATTTGATCGAGCGGCTGGACTTTGTTGCCCGTGAAGCCATAGAGTGGCGTAATCATGGGCTAGAGCTCGCTCGGCTCTATCTGCAGCTACTCGAATGCCTGTTTGAGATGATTTTGACCGAGCTGCCTGTGTCAATAAAAGTGCGATAGATATTATAATTGACAATAACAACCTTAATTATTAGATTGTCATCATGAGATACTTCAAAACCCTCTAAGTCCTTGGGCTCGAAACTTATTTTAGGTCTTAAGACCTGCTCCTGACTGTATCCGACCACATGGATCTCCAGTCAGTGGCCATATGACTTCCTCGTCCAGTTGGAATCTTCATCGGTCAGGCCTCTAACTATCATGCTAATATCTCCCCGAGCGGCGTTATTGCGATTTTCTTCTTGTCACGTCGGGGGTTGCTCCTGCTGAACTAGGGGGGTTGGGCCCGGTCTCCCTGCCACTGAGGCATTCTTTAGTGTTGATCGGCTCCTCGATATTCTCTCCTGGGCAAACCATTCGGTTGTTGATACTGTCGGTGGTTGGGAGATGGTGAATGCCAGAGGTATCCTTGTTTAGTAGCCTAGCGATTTCCCAAATTATAATGATAACAATTCTAGGTGTCATGGGTCGTTGAGCGGTAATATGTACAAAATCTAGGTGGAGCCCATCTAAAGGACTTGGAGCATTCCACCCACTCGGCCTCCACATGTTACACAACTTGAGGTCAAGACTCTGGGTGATGTGGGAGAGAACCTGCTTGGGGCGCCTTATGAGGGAGAGGAGGAGGCGACACTCGATGCTCGGGAGCTGAGGTCAAGGTAGGTGCAATGACCTCCTTCTTCTAGGTGGACTGTTCTTCTTCTACATTAATATACTCGGTTGCTCAGCCGAGTAGATGGTCGAAGTCTCTGGGGGGTTTTGTAATCAAAGGTAAAAAAATCACCGTCGGCAAGCCCCTAAGAAAAGGCGCTCATCAAAATTTCTGGGATAGCCGAAGAGACATCCATGGCTACCTAATTGAACTTCTTAATGTAGGCCCTGAGCGTCTCTTTAGGCTCCTACTTGAGCGAAAAGAGGCTCAAGGTGGTTTTCTAGTACTGACAGCTTCTAGAGAAGTGATAAAGGAAAGTCTTGCGGAAATGCTTAAAACAACCACTGGATTTAGTCGGCAACTGCCTAAACCACCTCTATGCTAAGTGAGAGAGTGTAGTGAGGAACACTCAGCATTTCACGTCATTCATATATTGATGAAGGAGGGCGGCGTTCTCGAACTTGAGGGGGTGATCCTCTAAGTTAGTTGATCCTGCGTATTCCCCGATCGTTAGGGGATGATAGTGCTTTGGCAGTCTTGCCTCCAGTATCTCTTGGGAAAACGGCATACTAACCCATTCAAGAGAGCCAGTAGCCATAGGGGCTTTTCCCTTACGTAAATCCCACGCGGGCGTGTCTCCAGAAGATGATGCTTGGGGTCGTTCGTCTCGACCCATATGTTCAGGTAGCATATAAAATAGCGCCTGGTGATATGCGGGTGACTGTGGCACGGGCGGTAAGTTGACTGGTGGAATATAGGGTGGCACTAGGCTAGTCATCGAAGGAATTGGCTAGCACTCCATTGGACCTCCCACCCGGGCCCCTCATTCAGTGTGTGGGCCTATTGTTAATGTAGCAGGATCGTGCGATAAAGTACCGCTGGTTGCTTCTTTATGTTGTTGCCGTAGCAACTTTTGCACTACTCCGTTAATTAACATTTCTAATTCCTCTTGTGTCAAGGTAACCGTGATGAGTCATCTAGCTTCTTCCATCTCTCTGCCTCAAATTCAAAAAGTTCCCCAGATGATGCCAAATTTGATCCTGTCTGAAATCAAGGGAGATGGCACGCTGGGCAAGTGGATGTGTTGTTGACTGATGTGCGTAAATATTATGATCATTTATGCATCACTACAACAAAAACCCTCATAGACATCGGTTTTCCACCGGTGTCTATTACATTTTCGACCAATGTCTATGAAGCCGATGTAAAAGGTCTGCCATTTTAGACATCGGGTTAAAATCGGTGTAGTATCACTTAACGACACCGGTGTTCGAATCGGTTATTAACCGGTGTAGTATCACTTAACGATACCGTTTCATCAACAGTGTAAAATCGATGTAATATTATATGTTAATAACACTAGTTTTGGCAGCGGTATACGACCGATATAATATTAGTTAATAACACCGCTTTTGCAGCGGTGGAAAACCAATGTAATATCATTATTTTTTAACAGCACAAATTTGATTTCTGAAACCGAAAGTAACAAAAAAAAAATACACAAATTACACAAATATTATTCATTCAATAGCATCCATAAAATACACAAATATTCACAAATTACATAAATAATCTTCTTACAACAGTATCCATAAAATACACAAACATTTTTTTTACATCAAAAGCTAATAGATATCAGAATCAAGGTAGAACATTCTTTTAACAACACATCAAGGTAGAACCGCACTTCAAATGTAATCTAGCATGCATTCAACCCACTTGAACCGCACTTCATCAATTTCAACTCTGAAGTACTTGAGAATTGTAAACTGTAAAAACACATAAATAATATATTAGTAAATCAAGACAAAAAATCATAGTTGAAAAAGTAATAAGAGCAACAGGTAACAAGATGAGTAATTGGAATGCTTAAAAAGAGAAATGTTCATCAATTATCTCAACCACAAATAAATAGAAAGAAGAATCATAGATGTAAGATACTAATATAGTCCAACACCGGCACAAATTCAAAGAAGAAATTACCTATCTTTGTAAGCTGAAGCCAAATTTACATGGGCTTCAGGCATAGTTGGTCTGATATTCACAGCACGTATATAATCCTGAATTGCTTCAGTAACTCTACCAATCTCCTTAAATGTGTTCCCTCTATTGACAAGACCATCAGCAGCAGTCTGCGAAGAACTTCATTGTAATTGAATATCCACACAGGAAGCAAAGGTTGAACCAGCAGTGTAGCTGTGTAGGTGCTGCCTAGTATCTACCAAATTAACAAAATTAGCCGAAGTATCTTGCCAATATAAACAGACAAAAATCTCATGATTGAATAAGGAAGAAATAAAAGCGAGAAGTGATTTTTACAAAAATTCCACATAGTAAACTGGAATTCATATCCCTAAGAAAAGTTTGATCCAATAAAATATTTTAAACTATATTTGTCAAAGCCAATGTAGATGCTTCCCCACTAAAATGAGAGGTAGTTGCACTAAATGGTCAACGACCATCCATCACTGATGATCCTTCTCACTTCAATCTCATAGCAGTCTAGATGGCATTCTAACTGTATCCTGCTAAAACATTAACGTGCTGTAGCAAACTGTTTGACAAAAAACCAAGCATGATTGCGAGGGCGTGATGGCAATGAACATGTTGTTAGTACATGATTGCAATGAAAAAGGCAGATATAGTACTCTACCTGTTGCTTGTATATAATAGCCAAGTTGTTGAAGGGCGCAGATATCCATGTTGTAACTGCTAAAGTTGCCTTATAGAATGATGCAAGAACACTCATCATGTTGCTGCATGAAGAGAAGTTTCATTAAGGAACAAAAATAAACTATCCGCACAGTTGCATCAAACATTTCTAAAGCTTACCAATCCATGTATATGCTGCTAAGGCTTGACAATGCTTGTGGATGGTTAGGTTGTAAAGCAAAGCATGACTTGGGAAAAATTATTAAAATGAAGTTATTCAACAAGGAAAAAAAAAATTAAGAGAATAAAAATATCTAAATTAAAAAGTCACCCTATAATGTCCCGCGTCTTTGAGAGCATGTCCAGCATCTTTGAGAGCATTCCCCTTTTAATGTGCAAGAAAGTCGATCATTAACTAACCTAGTTCACCATCAAGAAGGATACCACATTTTGACATATTAGACCATTATCAACTTACCAGTTATTGTAAGCTTCAATAAAGGTAGAATCACAATTGATAGTTTGCTTGTAATGCAAAATTGCCATGTCAAGTTGACTTTGTTCATAATAGATGCCAGCAAGGTTTCCTGCGTCCAGATATCCCCAATGCATAGTTGACATAATAAACTCTCTTCAGAGCATAGTTTGCAGCAAAGTTATCCACAAAATCAAAAAGAGATTAACAGTCCAGTGGAAAAAAAGGAGTTATTGAATCATGTAGCATATTCCAGTGAAAGTATTCTGCAATAGTAATGTGATGAAGAACCTAAAATAAATAGAAAATGATTAAGAGTTCACACAAACAAGAACTGCACATAGTAAATAAACTTCTCTTCTTTTGTATGCAAGTCAACAACAAATCATCATGTACTTCAAAAATAAGTAAGATATTAGTTAAAATAGAAATAATTAGAGGAAAAAATAGACATGTTTCATATAGCAGCCAATTAATACATTTTGACAAGGAGAAACAACATCAAACCCTTAGTTGCAACTATTAAGGAGACCTAAAGACAAATAGTGTAAAAGCCTTCACACAAAAAGTAGAAGTGTGGATACCAAATATGCAATTTCTTCATTCATATCAAACCCAGCAAAGAATCATTGGATCACTGTCATCTTTGGGAAGCAATCTGTTAAAGTAAAATAAATCGCTCAATTATGGACAATGAGTTCCTGTATTTTATAAGCATGCCATTCTCTGGTCTTGGTGTTATTTCAGCTTGGTGAACCTTCTGCAACATCAGTTCCAAGAAGCTCTGTGTGCACCCCTAATGGAGATAGGCCAGTATTTGCAGATTGTTGGTACAACTGCACATTGGAAGATATTTGAGGGGAAGATAAGAAGCAGCGTCTTAAGAAGGTATGACACATAATGTGTACAGATGAATTTAAATTGAACATATAAATTTAATCAACTTGTATATTTGATGATAGCAGATAATAATGTGTACAGATGATCCATTATTCTGAGAGCGAAAAACGTTATAAACATCATCCTCTTATCTTACATGTGCCTCAATAACTAACACATTTCTTCTTGTTTCTGTTTCGGAGGTGGTTTATGAAATCTCATGAATTCAACAATTTAGGAATCAATCTCTCCTGAAGCATTAATTAATTACATTAACTGCAAATATTACTCTACAGAGATTACCATTGCACGGCCATTGCTTCCTTATTCTATACATGATGGTTTGCCTTTTTTCCTCAAAATTATCCAGGTCCGAAACCCATCTCTTCCAGGAGTAGCGCCATGCTCCTACTAGATACAAGTTGGACTAACTTACAAATAAATGAAAAATATAGTATACAACAACTCTACTCAATAACATATATTGAGAAGCAAAACTCGAGGTCCTATTTGTCCAAAGATTGTTATAGCAACAATAAATGTTAAATGATGATGCTCAAGATTTATTACCACGGCCCCTGAATCTAGATCTTAGTATTATTGAGCTTATAAGTTTGCTATAAGCTTGCAATACAATTACCAAAACCTAAGCTCCCTTCAAGACATAAGAACAATAGAGAATGCCAATAGATTGAAGAGTAATTAGTATGAGCACGCAATGACTGAGACAACATACAGAAACTCATTATTAAATCAAGAGATTATGAGATACAATGGGCAAACAACCTTCTTATAAATGGAGGATAGCAACAAGGGTGACTTAGCTATGTGCCACTGTGATGATAACCTACATTGACAGTAACAAAGGAAGAAGAGGAGAGATAAGTGATCATGGGCTTCTTTCGATCAAGGTTTTGTAAACGATCGTGGCAAAAGGGCAACTATTCAAATGGGTGAACAGGAGGAGGGCGTGCTTGCTTAGCTCGCAAGAGAAGAGAAAAGAGATGGGCCCGCTTGTAAGGAGCATTCAGGAGTTCAGGGAAAATAAGGAGTGGGTTTTGATGGACAAAACTCTAATTTATCGTTGAACCAGTCAACAGGACCATTTAAGGATATCTAGATAATGTTGAACCAGTCAATTTAAGGATGACCCAAAGAGGAAGATTACAGCACCTTCCTCTGGGTAGATCCTACTTGTGGTATCTAGATAATGTTGATTCCAACCATGAGAGTTAAAATGATAATATGGAACTTAAGATCTTACAACCCAAATAGACCTAAGCAATCTAGAGTTTAAGTAGGATCTGAATTAGGCTAGAATCTTGTGAACTTGTGATTCAATCCTATATTTCCTCATGGTTGCTACATAGGATCTCAATCCCAATAGCCTTAACCAGATGGAATAACTTCGCTTTCTACTACAAGTACATAACATTCTTCAAGTCATATCATTTAAGAAAAAGTTTCAATTGTATGAGATTATTTAGCAATAATCCAAAAAATCTCTATTTCTCAAACTTCAAAAACCTCTGTATGAGTTCCCTCTCGTTTCTGAAGATCTAAACTATGAAGATCTTTCTTCAACTATGAAGATATAAACTTAGTTATCTAGGAAAAGGAACTGAATCCCAAAATCTCAACTTTCAATGCATATGAAGATGCCAAAAATCTCAACTTTCAATGTCTCAATCACAACCGGAGCAACTTACTTCGCCGCCAGAGCCACCGAGCGATCTCTCCCAATGGAACTGCCGCAGTGAGCTGCCACCTTCCCTACATTCCCTTGTTCTGAGGCCTAGCCCGAGGTCGATAACAAGCAGCCGCCTTTCACCAAGTCCAACTCAGACCCGCCCTCGCTGGCCGCAAGGCCCCACTCCCACTTCCCGGCATTATCGATGGCGTCGAAGAACCCCCTCTTGGCGCCGGAGGCGAAGCTCTTGGGGAGAAGATCTAGGGTTAGCCCGACCTTGTCATCCCGGTGGTGCGACTCTGACCCACGCTGCCCCAACCTGAGCTCCGTCGCCCTGAGGTTGAGAGCCCCTTCCTCTGCGCCTCCAACGGAAAACTCCCGCTCCGAGGAGCCTATGTAGTCTTGCTCCACACACAGCGACATCTACCTCCCTAGCAAATCACAGATCAAACTGGTGGCGATCCGACGGCCGCTCAGGCGGTAGATCAGCAAAGACAAGGGAGACAGTAAAGAAAGGTGGAAAAGGAGCCATCTTTGGGCTTGGTTTTGTCATCGATTCACCACGGCAGCTTCTTGGACACAGGGCTCCTTGTTAGATTATCCACAAACTGGACAGTGATTGGATGCCAAAAAGCATAATAATACGGTCTACGAAATCCATGACCGATAAAGAAGAAAAGCTAAAAGCTTGGTCGTGCTCGCTTGCATCCATGGCTCATGGCTGGACCACAAAGTTGAGTAATTCACACGGCTGTTTCAGAGGAGAAGAAGAAGAAGACAAAAACAAAAAAAAAAACCACCTTGAATGAGAGGGTCAACATTGCTCCAGTGTCTTCGTGATCGGCGAAGGGGAGGTTGGTGCAACGCAGATGGCGCTAGTTGCCCCAGCTACGAGTGGGGAAAATAAAGTTATGCAGCTTCTAGGACGACGGCGGTGTGGTTGGATGAACGAGCAGGGCTCCGTGTGTTGATCCTGATCGGGAGAGGAAGGGGCGATCTAGGAAGGGGAAGAGGGAGATGAGGCTGAGGGCAAGGAGGAAAGTGGTGGTGACGGCGCGATATAGGTTTAGGTTTGGAGGGAAGAGTGAATTGTTGTAAATTTTGGTTAAGTATTGGTGGAAAAATTATATTATTTTATTTTGGTTCATAGACATCGGGTTTTAAAAATCGATGTTAAAATCGGTGTCTATTAACAAAAAAAAAGGCGCTCATAGACATCGGCTAAAAAAACCGATGTCTATGAACGAAAATCTGCGCTCATAGACATCGATTTTTGGAAAAATCGATGTAAAATACTCAAAGACATCGGTTTTTGCTTAAAACCGTTGTTGTTCCACCGATGTCTATGAGGATTTTTCTTGTAGTGCATGTTTTAACGCTCATTCACTTGCTTTATACGTACATATTCTTGTATGATCGCCTCTTTTATCATGTACTCATCATATATACTCTTTTGTTCGAATATCTGCTCTTTGTTTGGTTTTATGTTGACAAGGATAATTTTCGGAGCAAAAACAGCGATTGTTGACGCACCGGAACGAGCCAGAGAACACGGTCGTGTAGCGTTTCTTAAAGGAGTCGGCCGTGTGACCCTACACGGCCGTGCAAAGCTGACAGAGAGACAAAAGCCATAGTTCGTGCAACCTTGCACGGCCGTGTGACCTGTGCAGAAAGGAGAAAGGCATGGGTCGTGCCAATTGGCACGTCCGTGCAAGAAGAATAGTGGAGGAAGAGACATAGGTCGTGCCAATTGGCATGACCGTGCGATCAAAGCCGAGAAGAAGAAAGAACAAGTCGTGCCAATCGGCACGGCCGTGCAACTTTGCCCACGGGGAGAAAAGAGGAGGCCATGCCAATCGGCACGGCCGTGAAGAACACCACCTAACCCGACCGTGTCTATAAGACACGGTCGTGCCCCTACCCGTGTGCACCGCCCAGCTCTCCAAAAAGCCCTATTTCCACCTCCTTCTCTCCCAAAAGCTCTCTCCTCCCCACTATATCTCACCAAACCCTAATCCCCACCTCTAGAACTTATCTTTACTTAGATCTACACTTATATCTAACACTTCTTCAAGCCAAAAATTCGGAAAGAGAGAAGCAACTCCCCTATTTTCCTTCTTTCTCCCCCTCTCCCATCCTCAAGATCCATCTCCACAAGAAATTCCTCAAAGCCTGGCACATCATGTCGCAAATCTTGAAGAGACTTCGTCGAGGAAGCGGTGGATCTGGTGAAGGAGATGTGCCCGGAGGCGACAAGGCCAAAGGGAAGGCTTCTTCTTCAAAAGGCAAAGGAAAAAAGGGTGGCACGCGACGAAGGTAATGAAAACGAGTTTAATATTATTTTTATAAATCATGAACACAAAGCTAGATATGATATCCTTGTCGCTAGGAAAATTACATGTACTAAATATATGGATCCTATTGTTGGACCCCGTGGTAGTTTTGATGTGATCAACCAAGTTGGTTAGGTCCTGCTGTGTTTGATCCCTGTGTCTGCGTGTGCAGGACCTTAGGAACATAGGAAGTCGAGCGGAAGACGCAGCTAGCGAGAAGGACGGCACGGGAAGGGAGCCGATGGGCTCGCTGCGTCCGAAGGATGAGAGAGCTGCGGAAGAGTACTCCGGTGGGCATGAAGAGCGTGCGCGGCGTTCGAGGGACGTTAAGCTGGGACGGAAGGCTGCTCGAGGAGAAGGTCGGGAATTGGGTTCGGGTGACCCCTATTCCGGTTGGCCGCAATCACCTAAAAGAATGGAGCGTCGGAAGCTGAAGAAACCAAGCTGGAAAATAGGCTACCAGCTTGGTGGCGCCTCCAGCAGGATTGGAGGCGCCCTTGAAGGCGCCCTCAACAGGTCAGTTTTGACCGTTTGCGTGCGGATAAAGTTTTATCCACTGACCGAGCTGGAGGCGCCTTGAACCTTGTTGGAGGTGCCTTGGACCATCGGGATAGACTTTCCAGGAGCTATAAAAAGGCCCCTGGAGCTAGGAATTCAACAACAACTCAAGCATTCAATCTGTAAGCAATTCCTAAGCAACTAGTGAGCTTCCAAAGTGTAAAAGGCTTCTCCGGATTCAGAGAAGGAGATTTTTCTTACTACGCTTTTTCTACTGTCCTGGATTAACAACCTCCTTGGTTGTAACCAGGTTAAATCCCTGAGTCTCTTCTGTTTCTATTTCTTTTTCTGTTTCTTTGAATTTAGTTGCTATTATTTTATTGTTGCATTCATTTCTGAGTTGAAATCCGAGGATATTTTTATTTTTGTTTACAGCAATTCACCCCCCCCCCCTCTTGTCGGTCTCCGCTGCACCAACAAGTGGTATCAGAACCTGATCACCTCAGAAGGACTAACCTCCAACTGAAGCACTACGATTAAGACGATGGCCGGAGCGAACATCCATCCCCCGAAGTTCGACGGAGACTTCGCCACATGGAAGCGCAAAATGGAGGTATTTTTTAAAATCGAATTTGACATTTTGTTAATAATGAAATATGGCTATGCAGTTCCAAAAGATAAGGAGGAAAATACCTGGACAAAAAAGGAGCAAGCAGATTTCGTCGCCAATGGAAAGGCTGAGTTCCACCTACTCAGCGTTCTACCGCCGCAGGAGGTAAATCGGATCGGAAGCTATGACTCAGCGAAAGATCTCTGGGAAAAATTCCTGGAGCTTCACGAAGGTATTTCCGAAGCGAAGCTAGTGAAGCGCGACATCCTCCGGAACCAGTTAATGAACCTCCGGATGAACCAAGGCGAGAAGGTAGCGCAACTCCAAGCGAGAATCAAGGAGCTGATAAAGCAACTAACGAACCTTGGAGAAGAGGTAACCAACCGGGATTCTATCTGATACGCGCTCAATGCCTTCCTGAGAACTTCAGAGTGGGCCTCCTTAGTAGATGCATACTATATCTCTAAGGACCTCGAGGTAAGTACGTTAGAACAATTATTTTCGACTTTTGAACTTCACGAATCTCGAGTTTCAGAGCCAAATGGAGTAGAGAAGACCAGTCAGAACATAGCTCTAAAGGCAAGAGTAAATGGTTTTGACTCCGAAGCCTCAGTCGACGAATCTGAAGTGGCACTACTGGTAAGACGCTTCAATAAGTTTTTCAGTTCTAATAAATTTAAATCGCAGAGGCATCATCGAAAGAAGAGGACGGTTCGTTGCTACAACTGCAATGAAGAAGGGCACATCAAGGAGGACTGCCCAAAATTAAAGAGAAAGGAGAAAGAAAAGGAAAAGCCAAAATACAAGAAACTAGAACCCTCCAGGCACAAGAATCTGAAAGCTACTTAGTCAGATTCGTCAACCTCTGAGTCGGACATCGAAGAATTCTCAGGGTTAGCACTATTGGCGAACCATCAACCGGAAGAAGACTCAAGCTCAGAGATGAGCATCGATGAAGGGGGAGGAACATCAGAAGAAGAGAGCAACAGTGAAGGGGGAGCGTCACCAAATCAGGTAAGTAAGGTACGCAATCTAACCCCGTCTCAGTCATTTCGATTTATTAAATCACTTTCTAAAGACTTATTCGAAGTAGAAAAAGAAAATAAAGAATTAAAAATGAAATTAGCAAAAACATGTCCACTTGAAATGTATGATAGTGTAAAATCATAAAATGATAAATTAAAATTAGAAATTGAAAAACTGAAATCTGCTGCATGCTTAAATCAATTTTCAAATTCAAAATTAAGAATTTATGGTAAATTAAATTGGTATATAAGGAAGCATCAAGGTCAATTTAGGAAAATACCAAGAAACTATGTACCCCCTAGATTTTCGAATAATCCTGTAGGAAGGAACCTCTATTGGGTTCCAAAATCTGTGCTTAATTAATTTTTTCAAAAATTAAAAGCTTACAGTGAGAAAATTAAACATTGAAATTCTTTATGGAAGCTTTGTCTAAGGAAGTGGTTGTTGCTCCAATAACCAAGAAGGCCTAGTGCCTCACCACGACCTGGAAGCTAAAATATTGAAAGAAAATGTTTAATTAACTTTCTGAAAAAGCATTAAACAAGAATTAAATAATGCTTTGAAAGTTTGTCAAATATTTGTTAAAATAAACAAAAATTCCTTAAAATTTTTCTTGAAAATTCGAACTTAGAAATTATTTTTTATTTTTAGAAATTTTTTCCTAGAAAAATCCTAAATAACTTCATTTGACTTATAAATTTTTTCAGCTTAGACTTAGAAATTTATTTTATAATATTCTAAAAAGTTCATTCTTGCTTAGAATTTTTTTAATTCAATTTAACTTGAATTTTTTTTTCAAAAATTCATTTTTACTTAGGAAACTTTTTTTTTCAAAGATCTCATCTTACTTGAAAATATTTTACTTAAAACCCCATTTTTGCTGTGATCAAAGGGGGAGAGAAAAGTACAAGTTTAGGGGGAGTTAGAAAGAGTCAAAAATTATTCTTAACTTGTTAGTTTAGTAATTTTTCTTTAAAATTACTATTTATGTCTATTTTTACCCTAACTTGAACTTGGGTTGATGCACATCAAAAAGGAGGAGATTGTTGGACCCCATGGTAGTTTTGATGTGATCAACCAAGTTGGTTAGGTCCTGCTGTGTTTGATCCCTGTGTCTGAGTGTGCAGGAGCTTAGGAACACAGGAAGTCGAGCGGAAGACGTAGCTAGCGAGAAGGACGGCACGGGAAGGGAGCCGACGGGCTCGGTGCGTCCGAAGGATGAGAGAGCTGCGGAAGAGTACTCCGGTGGGCGTGAAGAGCGTGTGCGGCGTTCGAGGGACGTTAAGCCGGGACAGAAGGTTGCTGGAGGAGAAGACTGGGAATTGGGTTCGGGTGAGCCCTATTCCGGTTGGCCGCAATCACCCAAAAGAACGGAGCGTCGGAAGCTAAAGAAACCAAGCTGGAAAATAGGCTACCAGCTTGGAGGCGCCTCCAGCAGGATTGGAGGCGCCCTTGAAGGCGCCTTCAACCCTGTTGAAGGCGCCCTCAATAGGTCAGTTTTGACCGTTTGCGTGCGGATAAAGTTTTATCCGCTGACCGAGCTGGAGGCGCCTTGAACCTTGTTGGAGGCGCCTTGGACCCTTGGGATTGACTTTCCAGGAGCTATAAAAAGGCCCCTGGAGCTAGGAATTCAACAACAACTCAAGCATTCAATCTGTAAGCAATTCCTAAGCAACTAGTGAGCTTCCAAAGTGTAAAAAGTTTCTCCGCCTTCATAGAAGGAGATTTTTCTTACTGCGCTTTTTCTACTGTCCTGGATTAACAACCTCCTTGGTTATAACCAGGTTAAATCCCTGAGTCTCTTCTGTTTCTATTTCTATTTTTGTTTCTTTGAATTTAGTTGCTATTATTTTATTACTGCATTCATTTCTGAGTTGCAATCCGAGGAGGGTATTTTTATTTTTGTTTACAGCAATTCACCCCCCTCTTGTCGGTCTCCGCTGCACCAACACCTATTACTATAGATATGCTTGGAATTAGAGATGATGTTGATTGGATGATTAGTTCTTTAGACTGGAATGATATCATGTATGCCCATTCACCGACTTACCCCCGCCTAGTCCTTGAATTTTTGAGCTCGCTTGATGTTAAATTTTCATCTGAGGATAACTACGTAGGGGTCATAACTTTTAGGATGATGAATAAAGAAGTTCGGTGGACTTCTAGTGATTTTAATAATTGTTTTGGTTTACCCATTGGTGGTGCCCGTGGATTTGATGATGAGATTAGATGGAATGAATTTTGGATGTCAATAACCGGATCAAAAGACCCTTATGAACCTTCTAGAGCTCAGGCATCCTGCATGCAAAACCCAACCTTTAGATACCTTCACCAAGTGATAAGCAAAATGATCTTTGGTCGAGGAGAGAGTGATGGGGCGGTTAGAAAGGTAGAGCTCTATTCTCTTTGGGCGATGTTGAATAAAGTGGATTTTGATTCCGGATTTCATTTTTTACAAAATTTATTGAGAGCGGCTAAACCATCTTCGGGGCTGATAGTATTTGGTGGATTGATCACCCAAATAACATTCAATCTGGGTTGTGAGCTTGATGGATTAGAGGTCATTCATGGAAATGACAAGATCGACATTGATTCTTGTCTTGCAATGAAGATGATTTGTCGGGATGAGAATGTGTTTGCCTTCCCTAGGAACACTGGTTTTCCATTACCCCTTCTTTGCCCCGAGCGCACTTCAGTTTGCAACCCCGCGAACTGGATGATTACTGATTTACACCCCGGAACTGTTCCCACCATCATAGAAGAAATCGAGTATCACCAAAATCCTTGGTCATCAGGATTCCCGCAGCCTTCCGGATTTCCGGAACCTCATAGGCACTCTTTTGCCTATGACACGGGGCCCTCTAGATTTGATTTCTATGACTTCCGTGCCTCTTTAGACTCCCTTCATGAGAAGCAAAATATCCAACAACAATTGTTGGAGGGTCACTTCAAGTTATCTGACGACCAGTTTAGGGAGGTACATGATCATTTTTAGTTTACTAGGGACTTTCATAGTCAGGTGACAGGGTTCGTTCAGGACTATGACATTGACCATGAAAGAATGAGAAATTTTATGGATGATATGGATATCACTAGACAACAAGTAGATGCCCTTTATCAATATCATCAACACCTTGGCCATCTTCCTGGTATGCCTAGATTTCCCCCTGGCACACATCGAGGACCCCCTTCTCCCCCACCTCCGTCACCGTATTGATTTCATCAGGACAATGAAAAATTTAAGTCTGGGGGGGGGGGGGGGTGTTGTGTCTACACAACCTGAGTCGAGTCGAGTTTTCTTTTCTTTCTGCATATTTTATTTTTTTGTTTTGCATATTAGTTTGCTTGTTTATTCGTTTCACATTTCTATTTGCATATCATTCGCACTTTGCTTTGTTTATTCGTTACATGTTTCTAATTTTGAGGCATATTTGAGAACATCAAACCTTCTACTTTTTTCTGCTACTTGTCCGATAGCAAAATGACTAGCATTTTCTTATTTCATGTGTTGTCAAGATAATGTTAGTATGTTTGGTGTATCTCCTTTCTCTATCTTTAGTAGCATGAAATAAGCTAAATATTGTATGGAGTTTGGTATAAGTTTGGTATAAACTAAATATTTGGTATAAGTACTTAAGCTTGAATAGTAGAAATATTTTTGAAATAGTTATGATTCAACCAAATTGTTTAGTACTTTTGTTCCCATGGTGATTTCTTACTGACATTTTGGTTACTAGATGACCTCGGATCATGGAAGCTCATTTGGAAAAATCTAAATCCCAACTAGTGCTACACTATAGCACCAAAAAAAATGATGAATAAGGGATAAAAAAAATAGTTGTCGTGAGTGGAAACTAACAATTCACCCTTTTGAGACCGAGTTAGGTTACTGGGGAAATGAATGTTATGTTTCTCTTGATTCCGAGTAGTATCCTTTGAGACCTTGTGTAATTTAAGAAAAATGAACCAAGTGTGTGGCAGGTAAGTGCCTATCACCGGGAACATTAGAAACTCAATTGTATGACGACTTAACTAGGACAAAAAATTAAAACTTGAAGAGTTTGAGTTACTTATTGCACTGAGCACAAAGAATTTTTGATTAGGTCATACTCAGGTTACTCCACAATCATGCTTATCAATGAAACTAGTTGATAGAGTTAGGTGAATACACTAGGGATTATGAAACACTGCTAGGCGCTCATGAACATAGCTTTCAGCATTTTGCTTGAGGACAAGCAAAAGTTCAAGTCTGGGGGTGTGATGTGCGTAAATATTATGATCATTTATGCATATTTTAACGCACATTCACTTGCTTTATACGTACATATTCTTGTATGATGGCCTCTTTTATCATGTACTCATCATATATACTCTTTTGTTCTGATATCTGCTCTTTGTTTGGTTTTGTGTTGACAGGGACAACTTTCAGAGCAAAAATAGTGATTGTTGACGCACCGGAACGAGCCAGAGAACACGACCATGCAACCTTGCACGGTCGTGTGGCCAAACAGGAGAGGAGCAGTGCAATGTTGTGCAACTCCTGCATGGCCGTGCGGCCAACCCAGAGGCAGATTAGAGCATGGTCGTGCAAACCTGCACGACCATGCCCCCCCCCCCCCCCGAACGAAGGCAAGCAAGGCATGGTCATGCAACCCTGCACGACCGTGGCCCCAGGAGCCGAGCCCAAAGTTCACACGGCCGTGCCAATTGGCACGACCGTGCAATGCGGCCAGAGACAAGAAAGGGCACGACCGTGCCGCCGTAGCCGCACCCTAGCCTATAAAAGGGTTTTAACCCTTTTCCTCAAACGGGGGAGAGCCGGGAAGCGAGCCGTCAGAGAGGGAATCGACTTGGTGACATTCCACGACGTCCAAGACCTCTGTCCAGCCATCCTTCATCACCACATCAACCCTAGAAGCAAAGGATTGGATCCGAAGATCACTCGTCGTCGTTGGATAAGTGTCTTTTCTCCTTCTCTCTTCTTGTTCGAGAATTGTATGCTTAACATTATGTCTTCGGGTTTTTCTCAGGCGTCTATGGAGTAGATTCCTTGTTATAGGATGAGGGAGTAGTTGTGGATTGGTTTGATGTAAGACTCATACTTATACCTCTATTTCATTGGATGATTTCGCTTGCTTTGTTTCGACTACTCGATCTCTATATCGTGTTAATTGATTGTGTAGGAATTGTCTATCTCGTAGAGAGAATATCTTAGATCGTACACCCGAGGGGCCCTAGTGACAGGGATAACCCATTCACGGACATTTAGGGTACTTCCTTGAATGGAGAGGCAACTCCTTTACAAGTAAGTAAGAGACCAAACTAAGTTCCTGTAACGACCCAATTTTCCTCATTAGGAGTCCTAAAAGTGCTTTAAAATATTTAGAAATACTTTAGAAAAATTCTAGAGATTTTTAGAAATTTATAGAGTATTTTTATGTAATTTTTGGAGTTCATTTGATATTTTTACCAAGAGGAAGAAGTTTAAAAAAAAAGAAAAAAATAATATATGTAGCCGCACCCTAGCCTATAAAAGGGTTTTAACCCTTTTCCTCAAACGGGGGAGAGCCGGGAAGCGAGCCGTCAGAGAGGGAATCGACTTGGTGACATTCCACGACGTCCAAGACCTCTGTCCAGCCATCCTTCATCACCACATCAACCCTAGAAGCAAAGGATTGGATCCGAAGATCACTCGTCGTCGTTGGATAAGTGTCTTTTCTCCTTCTCTCTTCTTGTTCGAGAATTGTATGCTTAACATTATGTCTTCGGGTTTTTCTCAGGCGTCTATGGAGTAGATTCCTTGTTATAGGATGAGGGAGTAGTTGTGGATTGGTTTGATGTAAGACTCATACTTATACCTCTATTTCATTGGATGATTTCGCTTGCTTTGTTTCGACTACTCGATCTCTATATCGTGTTAATTGATTGTGTAGGAATTGTCTATCTCGTAGAGAGAATATCTTAGATCGTACACCCGAGGGGCCCTAGTGACAGGGATAACCCATTCACGGACATTTAGGGTACTTCCTTGAATGGAGAGGCAACTCCTTTACAAGTAAGTAAGAGACCAAACTAAGTTCCTGTAACGACCCAATTTTCCTCATTAGGAGTCCTAAAAGTGCTTTAAAATATTTAGAAATACTTTAGAAAAATTCTAGAGATTTTTAGAAATTTATAGAGTATTTTTATGTAATTTTTGGAGTTCATTTGATATTTTTACCAAGAGGAAGAAGTTTAAAAAAAAAGAAAAAAATAATATATGTTGAAGCCGGGTTTTGAACCCAAGTCTTAACGAACTTAGCCCAACCATCTGATCTACGGATGTTTTGTTAATCATATATGGAGCGATATATATTTAAGTAGTAGTTAGGAACAGTAAAATAAATTGGAAATAAAAGTGAGCAGCGGAGGAATCGAAGCCCAAACCTTTGATTCGGTTAAAAGCCGGCTAACCAACTGGGCTAGAAGTTGTTACTTGAACAGATAAAGGAAGAGATTTATTTAAGTAATAGGAATTAATAACAAAAAATAAAAGGAAGAAAAAGGGGTAGCAGTCGAGAATTGAACCCGGGGCTTTTTGGCTCGGTCAAAATCCAACCAACCAACTGTTCCGCGGATATTTCGCAAAAGAGTTGACAGCGAAATAACCTTAAGTTAACAGAAATACCAGAGTTATAAAAGGAACTTAGGGCTTGAGAATTTCCCGAGCCCTAATTTCTCCCGAATCCTTTCTTGTCTTGCTCGCGATTTCCTCCTCTCGCGTGCACGGCGATTTTTACCCGAGCGAAACCGAAGCCGAGATTAGGGTTTTCTCTGGCGTCGGCTTGAGGTTCTCCGAGGGGTTTCTTCACCTCCTTAAGCTTTTCTCGTCGAGGAGAAATGGAGAGCATGAAGAGGAGCCGGAAATTTCAATCTTCCGAGCCCTAGAAGCACTAGAAGGTTTCTCCTTCGGCTGTGAGTCAAGGGAATGAAGGTAAGCGTTTTCTCACCTGCGGTAGAAGTAGCTCGGATTTTTGTTAGCTTCTTGTTTCTCTCGGAGCTTGTTAAAAACCCTAGAGTAGTTTCGGGATTCCTCCTGTTGCTTTTGGGCAGATCGGGTTTTGATGCAGTGTGGTTGGATTTGAATCCTGTTTTGGTTTCTAGCGCAGCTAAGTTTTGTGAATTTTATTCGTTGACCATGGGATTCATTGATTCTGCCGTGACCTTTAAAGAAAGATTAGAATGGGTAGAGTTCAAGCATGTGGTTTTACCTCAAGCTTTGTAGCTAGAATTCGGATTTTGTTGTCCTAGAGCATGAAGAACAATTAATGTTGCATAATTCAGTTTTAAGGTTGTGCTGGATTCTTGCTTGTTTGCTACCGTGAATCACAAAGAAAAGAAGTAAATAGTATAGTTTAAGCATGTGATTAGATGGTTCCTTTTTGTTAGATTTGCAGATTTAGTAGTTTATGTAGCCTCGTATTAATTCGGATTAAAGTGGCTGGTAAGGTTCAAATTTGTGCTTACTATGCTATCATGTTCTAGTCACAATAGAAGCTGTGTATGTTTCCAACTATGTTATTGTTTAGAGAAGTTTCTATATTAGTATGAACAGCTTCATTTGAAGCTTAAAGCAGTCCTCTTTGGAGCTGCTGTACAGTATAGAGTTGCCTAAAGTTTCTGTAGATTTATTGAAGTGTCAGTGGTAAAGCATGCTTAAAGGTTTCCTTTACTCTATAAAAACATAAGTTGTGAATAAGTTTTTGTGTATAGGTCTTTATGTTAAAGTATTACAGCAAGTTTAACTTGGCATATTTAAGGCATGTGAGTTAGATTCGTTAGTCTTATGATTTAGCATGTTGTTGGACTTTCCTATTTGTTATTAGTCAAGCATGTGTAGTTTCTTTATTACTAGAATAGCATAAGCAGTATTGAATTAGGATTTGGACAGATTTGTGTGCTTTCACCTGATTCCAATGTTATATTGGTTTCCTCATGATGGCTAATTCTCTAAACAGATTTAGAGGGTTATAGGATCGATGCGGTGTTGGTTTATTAGTAGTATGCAGAATTTTAATAATAGTATGCAGAAATTTAGTAGTAGTATGCAGAATTTTATTAATAGTATGCAGAAATTTATTAGTAGCATGCCGAATTTTATTAAAAGTATGCAGATTTTGTTAAGCTTAGTATGCAAATTTTAGATAAGCTTAGTATGCAGATTTTGTTAAGCTTAGTATGCAGATTTTAGATAAGCTTAGTATGCAGATTTTAGATAAGCATAGTATGCAGATTTTGTTAAGCTTAGTATACAGATTTTAGATAAGCTTAATATACAGATTTTAGTTAAGCTTAGCATGCAGATTTATGTTAAGCTTTGTATGCAGATTTTTGTTTAAGCATTTCAGTGTTAGAATTTGTTTAAACATTTCAGTTTTGTAAGGGACATTCTTTTATAAGAAAAGCGTAAGAAAGATAAAGAAAAGAAAGAAGAAGGCCAAGGCCTTAAGTAGATCCCAAGGTCAAGACTTTAGGGATTTTGCACACAAGGTGCTTAAAGAAAATGCCGATGCATTATATATTAGAAGTATTAAAAGATAACAAGTATTTTACTTTTATCAGTGGCACTGTACTGGACTCTCAGTAGTCCTTGGGCTAGGCTCCCATAGTCAGTCCCTAGGTTTAGATAACCTAGTATACAGGACTCTCAGTAGTCCTTGGGCTGGACTCCCATAGTCGGTCCCTAGGTTTAGATAACCTAGTATGCAGGACTCTCAGTAGTCCTTGGGCCAGGCTCCTATAGTCGGTCCCTAGGTTTAGATAACCTAGTAAACCCTACTAGATTCGGGACCAGCTATCTCGGGTCTAGTTAGGGATGCGCGCATAGCAAGTACAGTTGTCGGGCCCAAGAAGAAGTTGATTATTATTTTGAAGTATTATAAGTATAAGTTTTTGAACAAACAAAATGAGTTTCACACAAGTATAAAAGTATAAAAGAATAAGTTTAGAACAAATGAATTAAGTTTCACTCTGTTTTAGAATCAGCAAGTTTAGTTCCCTTTTATACTAGCATGTTATTTAGATTAGCTTACTGTTCTTTGCTATTATAAGAGCATGAGTAGCTCTACGTGTTTATCACTTCAGTATGTTTGTTTATTTACTAGTAGATGAGCATGAGTAGTTTTCCCCTTGAGCATTCAGTTTTAGTTTTCAGTATATTCACATGTATATCGAGTTTTTGTGAGTTAGATAGCGCTTACTAAGCATTTTGCTTATAGATTGCATTTCCTCTTAACGCAGATACAGGAAAGGAAAAGATATAGAAAGGAAGGCGACAAGGAGGTGTTTGAAGGATGTGTGATGCCAGGACTATGGAAGCCTTGGGACTAGGAAAGAAGTTTTAATTTTAGTTTTCGCATTTTAGTTATTGTAAACATTTGAGTTGTATTTTAAATTCATGTCATTTGAGATTATTCTGTTTAGATTGCATGTAGGATGAGTTCAGTTTAGTAAGTAGATATTTGTGTGTTTGATACTTATTTAACTGTGTGGGTGTTTGATAAATGTTCCAGCCGCCTGTGGCTGATGTATACTATGCTTGTATCTTGGTTTATGGTCACTAGTACAAGGGAGACTCTGTCGAAATTTTTCGGTAGGGTTTCCATGTGATTTTTAATCATACCGGTTAAGTAGAGTTAGTAGTCAAGTAACGGTCATCCTTAGAGTGTAATAGTATAGTTAAGAAGGGTGGTCGTTACAGTTCCTTATTTCTATCCTTATTTACACCAATTAGAGTAGTGTTCTTGTGATCTACCAAGGCACTCTAGTGACAGGGGTTAACCGTAACAGGATTTCATAAGGATCTTCTTTATTTGGTACCTAAGAATAGATACTTCAGCTTCCGGCGAATGCTTGTTGATGGACAATGAGTAAAGGATAGAATGTGATACATCAATACCACCACAATGAAATCAAACTCCTAGGACTCTTCATAAACCAAGTATATTACCTCTTCCTTACTAGTTCTCGTTTCCGTTTCCAAATCTTTTCTCTTTAATTAGATAACATACAACCATTGTTAGTTTAGCTAATCCTAAGAGAGTCATCGCTAGTGCTTATAACCAATTTTCGTGGGATCGATAATCTTTATTACTGACAATGAATCTGTGCACTTGCGAAATCATAACATTGACTGGAAAAAGACTTTTAGCTGGCAAGGAGGGTGAGAAAAGCCTAAGAACTGCAGAAAAAAGGGACTCCTACTTCTTTTCTACACACAACAAAGATAGAAGACAAACATCAGTGTCCAAAAAATAGAGAAAAGGTATCTGGCGAAGGCCCTCTAACGCTCAAGTCTGTATCTCAACCGAACAGAAAAATGGAGAGATTAATAGTGGAAGTTCGCGGGTATATGAGACTATTGTAAAAGCGTACCTTTCCAATATATCACCTCTATAACCTCCGCAATTATAAAATGATAGAGAATGTTGGGTATCAGAAACTGTTGAGTAAGGAAATATGTATAGTCAGGGAGGTATATAATCACCGTTCGAGGATAATTAATTGTATTCTCCAATAATTATGATACGTGACAAATTACAGAAACTGCGAAGGATCGAACCACCGGCTGATAAATAAATGAAATGGAGGACAAATAATTGAACGGGAAAATAATAATGGAAAGAAACAAAATAAACGTGCAACTTCAAAAACAATTAAGATATATTTGATAATGGGTAATATAATCAAATATAATATAATTAAACGCGGCAACTTCAAAAACAATTGAAATGGAAGGACCATTTACTGATAAATAATTAACATGGGAAAAACGTGAGATCACTTACTGATAAAGAATTGAAAAAGGAAACAACTTCTACCAATAATGTAGACCAAAGACCGCCGACAATTAACAAGATAAGACTTATAAAATCCCATATTGATATAAAAAAAAGTATAAAATCCCATATTAATTAATCTTATGCTCCAATAATTATGATACGTGACAAATTACAGAAACTGCCCACCGGTTGATAAATAAATGAAATGGAGGACGAATAATTGAACTGGAAAATAATAATGGAAAGAAACAAAATAAACGTCAATGTTGTGAATAATAAAAATAATTAATTAAACTAGATAAGTCTGGAATGTCCGATCCGATTTTACAGGAGTTTTTTTTGACAATAATACTTGTGGCGGTGAATTAGAAAATGATTTGTATGAAATCCGTCCACATGGGATGACATGTCGGCATATTTGGCCTATAAATATTGCTTCAGCTTCTTGCAATTTGGTATCGAGAAAAAGAGGGGTACAAAGTTTAGAAGAGATAGTGAGAGTATTTAATTTGCTTCTATATACTATAATGGCCTCCTCTGCAGTTATTGTTTTCCTGAAAGATGAGAGGCTCCGGCAGCTCGCCCAGCTGATTCGCAACCACGAAGTTAACAACTTATACCACATAACTTTCCAAAACTTAGGGGACCAACTCGAATACCTCAGGATGAGCAACAATAACATGACAACCGTTAACACACTCCTGGACAACTGCAATGCGATAGTGATCAGGTACAAGGACGACGCTGTTCGCCGGCCCATCGCCGAACAGATTCTTGCCTATACAGAGCACTGCCTCAACAACGCACTTCAGCTCATCAGGAACTACACGCTGCGAAGGAGCTATCTCGACAAAATGACGGATCACCAACTGCAACTCTTCCAAGCGCTGGAGGAGTTGGACACTTCGAGTGGAGATGCTGTGCTTGATTTCACCGAATCCATTCAGGAACACGACCGATTGGTCATGAGCTACATGAGGTTGAATCTCAACTCTCATGCTTCAGCAGAATTCTCAAGATATCTCAGGAACGTCGGCATTGGCTTTGACGAACTAGTTCGAAGGTGAGGTTAATTAATTAGACATATATATATCTTTAATTCAATTTAATTTTTATTGTATGTATGCAGTTACCAAAGTAGGCTTGGGTATACGGGACGGTTTGAGGACTTGGAAATAGAACAAAAGCTAGAGGTATATGCCGCAATAATTGAGGCATCGGGCCGGCTAAGTGTGTTATTGCCTGAGCAGGGGAAGGGAGACGACACAGTACTGAAGGCTTCGTCGATAACATATCGAGAGAAGAAACCTAATTATGGTTCGGCAGCCATGTTCCTGATAGATGTGGGACAGATAATCTGGGACGTGTATTCGTCGGACCACCCAATCACGACGGCTACGAGAGAGGCCTTAGTTCTGGCAGCAGAAACAGGTGGAGCAGCTTTGGGAAAGCTTGTGGGAGTTGCTATAGCGACTCAGTTAACTGGTCAAGCAGCTACTACGTTGTTCGTCACGGCCGTCGGACTAATCGGAGGATTTGTGGGAGGTTTTATTCTTGGAGCCGTTGCTGGCTTCTTGTTCGATCGGATTTTCAGCTCCGGTGGGCAAGCCGTCCTTCCGACTGATGGCTTTATCGTCTATGTTGCTACCATGCCTAATGGCCACGACTTGGCCAAACAAATTGCCCATATTTAAGTTAATAATCAATACCACCAGACAAGTAAGTAAATAAATAAATCTGTTTTTATATATATACAATGATACGCTGGTGGTGAAATAAAAATAAATATTCAGTGAGAGGAATAGAAATTCCCATGTATCTTTAGTTGAGTGTGTAATCAAAGGCTATAGTACTGCCTGAGCTTTTGGGAAAAATATTGTAATATCGTATTCCAAATATATATTAATTTTCATCTCTACAAGTATCCAATTTCTCTCTCAACTCTATAGTTTTAATTAGCACCCAATTACCTATTATGATGTATGATATGGTGCATAGTGAGGACCCCCCTAGAGAATGGGGGATGGATAGTTAAAGTGATGTGGCTGGTCAATAGTTAAGGTGACGTGATTATTAAAGTTAAAGCAATTGGCCCAAAGCGGATCAGACCAATCACACTGCCAATGTTTCATTGGCAGTTTCTCTCAACTAGACCATTACCCCTAGGAAAGAAATCCACAAAGTGCATGGAGTTATGATCAAATCTCAACCGGGCCACCACTCCTCGAGAAAAATGCTCACTGTTGGAGCATTTGACAATAATGATTAAATCTGAGTTTTGATGAATGACAAATAGATTAAAGTTAGAAGTGTTGTTGATCCAACCTTGTTACCGAGTGTGCAGGGTTGACTAACTTGATGGGTCAAGAGGACCCAACACTAGGCAGAAAGTCCGATCAGGATGTGTGATTTTCGATTGGCGAAGTCCATATGTGAAATTCTGGCAGGATGAAGTCCGAATGTGCGATTCCGATAGGAGATTAGGATGTTCGATTCTCGGTTGGCGAAGTCAGGATGTGCGATTCCGACAGGAATACCTGGTGGGTCAAATTGGATGTTGAGAAGGTAACTCAACATTTGGTAAGTGAAGGTAAGTCACTAGAGAAGAGTAACTAAGTGAGGACGCGCCTCGGTTGAGGGAACAATAAACATTGGTTCAATTTAACTCTATTTCGGAAACCTAAATTGAGACCCTGACTAGATCCTGGTCTAAAAGACATGGTCTAAGTTATAAATTAATCATATCATTATTGTACTAAGCTTATTTTGTAGGTTTTTATTTGTTGTGTTGGACAAACACGTTTTGCAGGGCAAAAGGAGCAAAAATTATCTCGGGTGAACAGTACTCAAAGCGTCTTCCATTCGACGGAAGGCGCCTTTAGTACTGTTCATGAAAGACACCTTTTGTGCTATGGAAGGTGCCTTCTATCGGATAAAATCTGACTTCATTGACGATAAGGATCAACACTTTTTGGGATAAACTTTTATCTGCGGAAGGCACCTTCAGCCCTATGGAAGGCACCCTCCACACCTTATAAAAGTGCTGATCGACCAAGCATTCAAGATAATCTCTGATACAAGCTTCTATGCGTCTGATTGACATTCCGACTACTCCAACTTCCTGCTGCTGCCCTGCTATGACTCTGCTACGCCCGACATGTTGGGACCGAAATGTAGCTAGAGGGGGGGGGGGGGGGGAGTAGCTCGTCGCGATCTCGTGCTTGTCGTTGCTTGCTTCTTGTGAAGATGTGCAGCGGAAAATACAAGAACCAACACAACAACGCTAACTCTAGAGATTTACTTGGTATCCACCTCAAGAAGAGGTGACTAGTCCAAGGATCTACACACTCACGCACCCTCCACTATGAAAACACTCCTTTACAGTAACTACCGTAGGTGGAGAAGCCTTACACGCTCACAATTCAACAATAAGAAAGAAAGAAGCAAAATACAAGTAAATCTTACAAGATTACAATAAAACCCTAACTTCTTCTTCTTCTTGTTGCAACTCGCCACTTGACTTGGATGTGCCTCCAAGAATCTTCCAGAACTGGCGGTGAGGAAGAAAAGATTGTTGTGTGGAGTTTCTATGATCGCCCGTGGAGAAGAGATGAAGAATGTCCCGAAGACACGCTCGCCAACGGGTTTATCTGCGCCAACGGTCGAATCCCAATTGATTGGATTGCTCCCAATCGATTGGAGAGACTTTGGATGAATCGGCCGATCGATCCAAAGCGCATCTATGCTCTCTGGAATCACCCTGAATCGATTACTCGATCGATTCAAGGCTTCTCGAGCGATTTCCAGCGCTCCAATCGATCGGTCGATCGATTAGAGGCTTCAATCAATCAACCGATCGATTCAAAAGCTTACTGTTCGCTCAGAAACTCTCCCAATCGATTGAACAATCGATTGGGGAAGTTTTGATCAATTACCCAATCGATCCAGATGTCTTCTGCGCGAAATCACGTCAACCAATCGATTGAACCCCCCCAATCGATTGGCCAATCAATTGAAACCCAGAAACTGTGTAGAGCTTGAAATTAGCTTCGTTTCGCATCGAAGATCACCTCATTCCGATATTCGAGTCAAAAGTTATGGCCTTCGGAAGTTTACTACGTCTGAACTGTTGGTGCAACCTTAGGTCAAGGTTGACCTGGTTGACCAGACTCGAGATGACTTGACTCGAGTTATGTTTTGATGTTTGACGAGATATGACGATGTTTGACGTGAACAGAAAAGTTGTATCTTGATGTTTGACAAGGATACAAGCTTGGGAGATTGTGGGTGCAACTCGTGGTCAAGGTTGACCTGGTTGACCCGAGGTGAGTTGACCTGACTCGGAAAAGTCCAAGCAGGGAGCTTGGCACGGGAGAAAGTCCAAGTATGGAGACTTGGCACGGAGAAGTCCAAGTATGGAAGCTTGGCACATGGGAAGACGGAGAGGGCTCGGTAGCTCGTTCTCGGGTCCGGAGAGGGCTCGGTGGCTCGTTCTCTGGACCGGATGTGGAAAGTCCCGGTGAGTGAGGCGGTGAAAATCCTAGCGAGTGAAGCTAGGTGAAAGTGGAAGTCCGGTGAGTGAAGCCGGGCATTGGAAAGTCTGTGAGTGAAGCCGAGGCGGTTTGGAAGTCCGGTGAGTGAAGCAGGCAGTTGGAAGTCTGGTGAGTGAAGCCAGGATTGGGAAAGTCCCGTGAGTGAAGCCAGGCAGTTTGAAGTCCTGGTGAGTGAAGCGGGGCAGTTGAAAATCCTGGTGAGTGAAGCGGTAAAAACCTAGTAAGTGAAGCTAGGTGAAAGTCCCGGTGAGTGAAGTCAGGCAAGGAAAATCCAGATGGATCAAGGGTGATCGGACATCCGGTGTTGGGAAGTCCAAGTAGATCAAGGGAGTGATCGAATACTTGGCACGAAGAGGAAAGCCCAAGTGGGTTAAAGGATTGACCGAACACTTGGTGGAGAATTCTAGCAGTCAAGGGAGTGACCGATGCTAGGAATGATGAACCAACGGTCAGGTTGACCGGATGTTGGTGTAGAAGCCCGAGGTGGGGAGTTTGGATCGGTCCGGGACCGATCCGGATACTCGGATAGCGATCGGTCACCGGGCCGATCGGTAATCATCCATAGCCTCACAGGTTATTTGATCGATGCGGAGACCGATCAGACAACGATCAGGAGGCGCAAAGAAGTTCGGGAGAAGAGAAGCCTGATCGGTCTACGGACCGATCAAGAGGTTCCCTGATCGGTCTGTGGACCGATCAGAGACGGAACAGAAACGAAGGCTAGGGAATGGATCGGTCTGTGGACTGATCCACATGGATCGGTCCACAGACCGATCAGGCACTAGCCGTTGTGACGCAACGGCAAGATTTCTTCTGTGTTTCTTCGTTTTCTTCGCAGGTTATAAAAGGAGGGTTGCTGCTGCGAGCCTACTTCTTCTTCTTCTCCTTCTTCTATTGGATTGAAGCTTCTGCTTCTGTGTTTGATTCACGGGCTTTGTTGAGCTCGCTTCCGAAGCTTCGCGTGAGCTTCCAGTCGTCGATCAGCTGCTGCGTTTGGGTTGTGAAGTTGCTGCTTCATCGCCTCCGATCGACAGAGAAGGCAAGCGAGTGTTGCATTCATATTGTTGTTTGTATTTGCTTCTTGCTTTCCTTGTACTCCTTTCTTGTTGTTACAAGTATTGTGGCGAGGTTTCTCCACCCACAAGGAGCATTTATTAGCCGGTTCTCCGGGGACTCATCCACCGACGGATTGATAGGCTTCGTCCACCTTACGGACATGCCGAGGAGTAGGAGTTTATCTCCGAACCTCGTTACATCAGTTTGTTTGAGGTTTGTCTTCTTTCCCTTTCGTTTCTGTGTTTATTTTCCGCTGCGCTAACACGTTTTGTAGAAACGCGACGATTTGGGGTCGGCTATTCACACCCCCCTCTCTAGCCTCCGTACGAAGGATCCTAACAAGTGGTATCAGAGCGAGGCGCGCTCTTCGTCGGATTAACACCCGTGGGAGCACAAGCTAGAGAATGGATCGTCTCGGAGAAGACATTACGTTTCCACCCTTCTACGAGTGCTGCGACTTCGCGTATTGGAAGGTAAGAATGAGGTATTTTCTTATGTCTAACCTTGAAAATTGGAGTTGTGTTCAATTAGGTTTCAAGCCTCCGATGGACAAGAAAGGAGAAACCCTAGAGAAGAAGGAGTGGACCAAGGAGCAAATCCACCAATCAACCATCAATGATGAGGTAACGAAAATCATTGAATTCTCTTTACCTAATGATGTTTTGTGTAGGATAGGTGGATATAACGATGCCAAGGAGTTGTGGAATAACTTGGCAAAGTTCCATGAGGAGAACTCCACTTCAAGTCATGAAGAGGAGTCAAGTGAGCCAAGGAGTTCACATCATGGAGGAATGGATTTAGAAGTTGAGGGCCACTCAACATCTAAAGAAGAAGAGGAGAGTTCTTCTTCAAGCTCGGAGCAAGAAGAAGAAGCTTCTACCTCCGGAAGGGATGAAGGAGAGAGCGTTCATCCATCCTCAAACCTAGGTAACTCAAGCATTTTAATTTCTAGCAAATTACACATAATGTGCTTTGAGTGTAGGGAATTTGGGCACTACAAGAGTAAGTGTCCAAAGAGGGTTAGGAAGTCTCCACCGGCGCCAAAGGTCAAGAAAGCCGGAGTCCCGATATGCAAAGGCAAAGAGCACGTGGTGTGCTTTCAATGCAAGCGAAGGGGACATTATCGGAGTCAATGTCCGAGGGGGAGGCAATCTCACAAGGACAAGAGACCGAGCACGTCGATAGGGGGAGCTAAGGCAAACCCTAAGGTAACATTTAAGGCACATTCTTGCAATAATAATAAGACTCATGCTAGTAGTTTTATTGCAATTGTCAAGAATGATAAGCATGATAATCTTAGGAATCAATATATGTGCTTAGGTGCCAAACATGTGAGCCTAGATAAGGATAACACTAGGAAAGCCAACCCTAGAATTAACTCATCTAAGGCTAAGGAAAACTTAGGTAGGAATCCCAAATCAACTAGACACATGCCTAGGAATGCCTCAAAGAACAATGACAAATTAAAACTTGAGGTATTAGAAAAAGAGAATCAAGTCTTGAGGTCAAGACTTGATACTTTGGAAAAGGCTCTTAAGAACTTGGAGAAGTCATCTCTAGAGTTTAAGGGTCAAAAACCAATGTCCAAGGACAAGAAAGGTTTGGGTCACAAACCTAAGTTCCAAGTGGTCAAGCCCACCTATCATAATGTTCTATTCGATTATGGAACAACACCTAGGGCTAGGAAGACCAACACCAAGGTCACAAGGGGAGTCACCCCTAGAGTTGATCTTGATGAGTCCCAAATGGCCAAGGCTTTAAAGCCTAAGAGGGTCATTAGGAGGGTTGCTAGGGAAGTTATTCCTAGTGAATATTTAGTGAACCCAATGAGCTCTAATAGGTATTGGGTTCCTAGGAGCATCTTCTCTACCCCATAGATGGGTTAGAGAGTGTCAACTCCGATTAGAAGGGTAGTTAACCCAACTTTGAGGAAATTGACACTCAAGGAACATTTTCAAGGTTTTGTGAATCTTTGAAAATGAAATGGATTTATCATTTACTCCTTGAAGAGTAAATTGTGTCATATTTGAAAAAAAAAATCGACTTTAACCTTTATTGGCACAAGTTAGGAAAACCTAGAGAAATACCAAGTTGGGGTCTTGGTGTTGGGATCCTTTGTACGGAGGCTAGAGAGGGGGGGTGTGAATAGCCGACCCCAAATCGTCGTTTCTTTCTACAAAACGTGTTAGCGCAGCGGAAAATACAAAGAAACGAAAGAGAAGAAAACCAAACCTTAACACAAGGATGTAACGAGGTTCGGAGATTAGGGCTCCTACTCCTCGGCGTGTCCGTAAGGTGGACGAGTCCAGTCAATCCGTCGGCGGATGAGCCCCCGGAGAACCGGCTAATACAATATACTCCTTGTGGGTGGAGAAACCTCACCACAAACGTTTGTAACAGCAAACAAAGAGTACAAGAACAGTAAGAAAAGTAATACAATATGAATACAATAGCACTCTACCAATTGCTTGCTTTCTTGTCGACTGGAGGTGAAGTAGCAACTTCACAACCCAAACGCAGCAGCTGGTCGACGACTGGAAGCTCACGCGAAGCTTCGGAGGCGAGCTCAATCAAAGCTCAGTTGAGCGAAGCTTGAAGAAGAAGTTCTAGAAGAAAGAAGAAGTCACGGTCGGCCTCGACCCTTTATACTGCGAAGAAGGCGGTGAAGAAACTAGCGGTTGCTACGCGGCTGGGGCGTGACCGATCAGGCTAAAGCCCGATCGGTGCAGGACTGCGATCGGTCGTGGGGACCGATCAGGCCCTGCTGATCGGTCCCGGACCGATCAGAGGTCGATCAGAGTTGCCCAACTCTCCTGATCGGTCGGTGGACCGATCCCACATCCCCGATCGGTCCGGGGACCGATCGCTCCATCCGATCGGTCCCACCGATCGGTAAGCCTGACCTTCCGGTTTGTTATCGATTGGTCACGGACCGATCGGATACACAAGCATGTCGAATAGGTCTGCAGACCGATCCAGAGCTTGGTTTTTGCCCAAACCAAGTCCCAAGTCTCCCAAACCAACATCCGGTCAACCTTGACCTGTTGGTACATCATGCTTAGCATCCGGTCACTCCCTTGACCTGCTAAGACTCCTCACCAAGTGTCCGGTCAATCCCTTTGACCCACTTGGACTTTTCTCTTCGTGTCAAGTATCCGGTCACTCCCTTGACCTACTTGACCTTCTCAACACCAGATGTCCGATCATCCTTGATCCATCTGGATTTTCCCTTGCCCGGCTTCACTCACCAGGACTTTCACCTAGCTTCACTCACTAGGGTTTTCACACTGCCTAACATCCCAGTTAGGACTTTCTCACTGCCTGGCTTCACTCACCAGGACTTTCCAACTGCCTAACATCCCAGTTAGGACTTTCCCACTGCCTGGCTTCACTCACCAGGACTTTCCACACTGCCTAACATCCCAGTTAGGACTTTCTCACTGCCTGGCTTCACTCACCAGGACTTTCCAACTGCCTAACATCCCAGTTAGGACTTTCCCACTGCCTGGCTTCACTCACCAGGACTTTCCCCATGCCAAGTCTCCATACTTGGACTTTCCGCGTGCCAAGCTACCTGCTTGGACTTTTCCCCGAGCCAAGTCTCCGTACTTGGACTTTTCCAGTGCCAAGTCTCCATACTTGGACTTTTCGCGAATCAGGTCAACCAGGTCAACCTTGACCTAAGGTTGCACCTACAATCTCCCAAACACCTATTCTTGTCAAACATCAAGAATACAACTCTCTTCTCGTCAAACATCGACATGCAACTCAACTAGGTCAACCTTGACCTAAGGTTGCACCGACAATCTTCCCAAGTCAAACATCAAAATACAACTCGAGTCAAGTCACCTCGAGTCGGGTCAACCAGGTCAACCTTGACCTAAGGTTGCACCAACAATCTCCCCCTTTTTGATGTTTGACAAAACCCATAATCAAGTTAGGTTAACCCGATAACCTAACTTAGGTTTTCCAACCATCTTCCAATGTCCAATGTTCTTTCCTTGAACATTCTCTGGACATTCTCCCCTTAGGTTAACCCGATAACCTAACTTGGGTTCTCCAATAATTCTCCCCCTTTTTGACACACATCAAAA
This sequence comes from Zingiber officinale, assembly GCF_018446385.1. Taxonomy (NCBI): domain Eukaryota; kingdom Viridiplantae; phylum Streptophyta; class Magnoliopsida; order Zingiberales; family Zingiberaceae; genus Zingiber; species Zingiber officinale. The sequence continues at coordinate 2,821,311 of NC_056006.1, read as the reverse complement.
AGAATTCCAATGTTCTTCCTCGAACATTCCTTGACATTCTTCCCCTAGCTTAGGTTAACCCGATAACCTAACTTGGGTTCTCCAATAATTCTCCAATGAACACTCTCCCCTTTTTGACACACATCAAAAAGAAAAAGGAGAGTATCAAGGTCAAGAGTTTCTTCCTAATGAAAGTCCCATACCTTTCATTGAAACTCTTAATTTCCCCCTTGATACTAAACTCAACAATCAACTTAGTGATAATCCCATATCTCTAATCCTCAAAAGTCTTAAGAAGTAAAAACTCCCCCTAAAAGTCTACTCCCCCTTGACAATTAGGTAAAACTCCCCCTAAAGGTCAACTCTCCCTTGACCATTGCACCAACAATGTCTTTGTGAGTTCCAAACCTTTAGAAATCCACAGAACCCAACTTCTAGCTGAACTTTCAGACAACAGACTGAAATCAGGCAAGTTGGCACGCCCTGATCGGTCCCCAGACCGATCAGAGTCCATCTGGACCGGTCCAGTGACCGATCCACACCTCACTGATCGCACTGGATCTCACTGGATCGGTCTGCAGACCGATCCATGCTTCCCTGGATTGGTCCGCAGACCGATTAAGGCTCTAAACACAGATTTCTGATTTTCCTCTTCCGAAATTCAGAAACCCTTTAAAAATTCCAGAAAATTTCAAAAATTATAAAATTTTGAGAATACATTCCTCATAACATATACTATCATGGAAAAATAATTTTCTATGAAAATAACTTCTATTTTTCAATCTTGATACAAAGTTCAAAAACTTTGAAATAGTTCAAGTTTAACTCAACTTTGTATCACAATGTTCAATGATGAATGCAATCACTAAGATGGCTTCATCAAGGTTTTCCAAATCAATTTCAAAATGATTTTAATCCTTTTAATTTAGGACCATAATCTTAGGGCTAAATGTACATGACTTGTACACAAGCTTTTCCTATGATCCTCCATTTCTTGAATTAGGCTCATCTAGGTACAAGAACTATGCACCTTGATCCTAATTCATGATCCTAATATCTCACACACATCTAAAGTGTATCAAACACATCCATGGCAATTTTGATGTGAGATATGGGTTTAGGTATCTTAGACTAAGGTCTCATGCATTTTCAAAACACAAATTTGATCTCAATATCAAGATGTGTTTTTCATCCTTAAATCAATTCAATTGATTATTAATGCAAGAGATGATGACATGACATAAAATGGTATCATAAATGAAAACATGTGTCAATGTCATGATGTCATGGCATAAAGTTTGAAACTTAAATAAACATGACATAAAAACTAGCCTAAGCATTATCATGACATTTCAAATGATAATGAAACTAAACATGATGTCATGACATGTGGGGGCAAACAATCATGGCAAGATTTAGCATAAATAAATATACCTAGATTACCTATCTAAGTATCCTTAACCACTTGGCTAACTTCAAATTTAATCCTAAATTGCCCCAAAATGCCAAAATCCTAATTTTGACACTTCTTGAACTCTAGATTAATTCATGCCACTTAAAGATCAAATTTATCCTCAAAACTTGGCATGTTTCATTTTTCCTCGAGAGTTCTCTAGATTTTCCCAAATTGTGCCAATTGATATTAAAAATGAAATTTCCAATCTTTAGGCACATTTAACTCTTCAAAGGAGTAAATGATAATTCCATTTCATTTTCAAAAGTTCTCAAAACCTTGAAAATGCTCCTTGAGTGTCAATTTCCTCAAAGTTGGGTTAACTACCCTTCTAATTGGAGTTGACACTCTCTAACCCATCTATGGGGTAGAGAAGATGCTCCTAGGAATCCAATACCTATTAGAGCTCATTGGGTTCACTAAATATTCACTAGGGATAACTTCCCTAGCAACCCTCCTAATGACCCTCTTAGGCTTTAAAGCCTTGGTCATTTGGGACTCATCAAGATCAACTCTAGGGGTGACTCCCCTTGTGACCTTGGTGATGGTCTTCCTAGCCCTAGATTTTGTTCCATAATCGAATGGAACATTATGGTAAGTGGGCTTGACCACTTGGGACTTAGGTTTGTGACCCAAACCTTTCTTGTCCTTGGACATTGGTTTTTGACCCTTAAACCCTAGAGATGACTTCTCCAAGTTCTTAAGAGCCTTTTCCAAAGTATCAAGTCTTGACCTCAAGACTTGATTCTCCTTCTTTAATACCTCAAGTTTTAATTTGTCATTGTTCTTTGAGGCATTCCTAGGCATGTGTCTAGTTGATTTGGGGTTTCTACCTAGGTTTTCCTTAACCTTAGAAGTGTTAATCCTAGGGTTAGCATTCCTAGTAGTATTCCTATCTAGGTTGACATGTTTAGCACCTAAGCACATGTATTGATTTCTAGTGTTAACATGCTTATCATTATTGACTAATGCAATAAAATTACTAGCATGTATCCTACTAGAATTGCACGAATGAGCCTTAAAAGATACCTTAGGGTTTGCCATAGCTCCCCCTATCGATGTGCATCCCTTGTCCTTGTGAGGTTTCCTCCCCTTCGGACATTGGCTCCTATAGTGTCCCCGTTGCTTGCATTGAAAGCACACCACGTGCTTCTTGCCTTTGCGTGTTGGGACTCCGGCTTCCTTGACCTTTGGTGCCGGTGGAGTCTTCCTAACCTTCTTTGGACATTTGCTCTTGTAATGTCCATGTTTCCTACACTCAAAACACATTATGTGTAGTTTGCTTGAAATCACAGTGTTTGAGTTACCTAGGGTTGTGGATGGAGATGAGCTTTCTTCTTCAACCCTTCTGGAGGTGGGAACTTCTTCTTCTTGCTACGAACTTGAACAAGAGGAACTCTCCTCCTCTTCTTCCTTGGATGTTGAGTAGCTCTCAACTCCCAATTCGCTCCCTCCATGATGTGAGCTACTTGGCTCACTAGGCTCCTCTTCATGGCTTGAAGTGGAGCTCTCCTCATGGTACTTGGCCAAGTTATCCCACAACTCCATGGCATTGTTGTATTTACCTATCTTACACAAAACATTAGTAGGTAATGAAAATTCAATTGTTTTAGTTACCTCATTGTTGATCGTGGATTGGTGGACTTGTTCCTTCGTCCACTTGTTCTTCTCTAGAGGCTCTCCTTCTTTATCCATTGGAGGAGTAAACCCTTCTTGTACACAAAACCAGTTCCACATATTAGTCCTAAGAAAATACATCATCCTTACCTTCCAATATGCGAAGTTGTCGTTGTAGAAGGGTGGAATGGTGATGTCTTCTCCAAATTGATCCATCTCTAGCTTGTGCTCCCACGGGTGTGAATCCGTCGAAGAGCGGCCTCGCTCTGATACCACTTGTTGGGATCCTTCGTACGGAGGCTAGAGAGGGGGGGTGTGAATAGCCGACCCCAAATCGTCGTTTCTTTCTACAAAACGTGTTAGCGTAGCGGAAAATACAAAGAAACGAAAGAGAAGAAAACCAAACCTTAACACAAGGATGTAACGAGGTTCGGAGATTAGGGCTCCTACTCCTCGGCGTGTCCGTAAGGTGGACGAGTCCAGTCAATCCGTCGGTGGATGAGCCCCCGGAGAACCGGCTAATACAATATACTCCTTGTGGGTGGAGAAACCTCGCCACAAACGTTTGCAACAGCAAACAAAGAGTACAAGAACAGTAAGAAAAGCAATACAATATGAATACAATAGCACTCTACCAATTGCTTGCTTTCTTGTCGACTGGAGGTGAAGCAGCAACTTCACAACCCAAACGCAGTAGCTGGTCGACGACTGGAAGCTCACGCGAAGCTTCGGAGGCGAGCTCAATCAAAGCTCAGTTGAAGCAGAAGCTTCAGCAGAAGAACAGAAGAAAGAAGAAGTCACGCAGCGTCGACCCCTTTATACTGCGAAGAAGACAGTGAAGAAACTAGTCGTTGCTACGCAACGGCTAGGGCGTGGATCGATCAGGCTGAAGCCTGATCCGATCGGTCGTGGGGACCGATCAGGCCTGTGCTGATCGGTCCCCGGACCGATCGAAACGCTTACCTTGCCCGATCCAGGAGGATCTGATCGGTCCCGGACCGATCCCACTATCCCCGATGGCCGGGACTCGGCTCAACTCTTCTGATCGGTCTCCGGACCAATCAGAAGCCTTACAGAACCTTCTGTTTGTTATCTGATCGGTCACCAGATCGATCAGATACACAAACGTATCGCTGGATCGGTCTGCAGACCGATCCAGAGCTTGGTTTTTGCCCAAACCAAGTCCCAAGTCTCCCAAACCAACATCCGGTCAACCTTGACCTGTTGGTACATCATGCTTAGTATTCGGTCACTTCCTTGACCTGCTAAGACTTCTCACCAAGTGTCTGGTCAATCCCTTTGACCCACTTGGACTTTTCTCTTCGTGTCAAGTATCCGGTCACTCCCTTGACCTACTTGACCTTCTCAACACCAGATGTCCGATCATCCTTGATCCATCTGGATTTTCCCTTGCCCGGCTTCACTCACCAGGACTTTCACCTAGCTTCACTCACTAGGGTTTTCACACTGCCTAACATCCCAGTTAGGACTTTCTCACTGCCTGGCTTCACTCACCAGGACTTTCCAACTGCCTAACATCCCAGTTAGGACTTTCCCACTGCCTGGCTTCACTCACCAGGACTTTCCACACTGCCTAACATCCCAGTTAGGACTTTCTCACTGCTTGGCTTCACTCACCAGGACTTTCCAACTGCCTAACATCCCAGTTAGGACTTTCCCACTGCCTGGCTTCACTCACCAGGACTTTCCCCGTGCCAAGTCTCCATACTTGGACTTTCCGCGTGCCAAGCTACCTGCTTGGACTTTTCCCCGTGCCAAGTCTCCGTACTTGGACTTTTCCAGTGCCAAGTCTCCATACTTGGACTTTTCGTGAATCAGGTCAACCAGGTCAACCTTGACCTAAGGTTGCACCTACAATCTCCCAAACACCTATTCTTGTCAAACATCAAGAATACAACTCTCTTCTCGTCAAACATCGACATGCAACTCAACTAGGTCAACCTTGACCTAAGGTTGCACCGACAATCTTCCCAAGTCAAACATCAAAATACAACTCGAGTCAAGTCACCTCGAGTCGGGTCAACCAGGTCAACCTTGACCTAAGGTTGCACCAACACTTGGTACTCTCTTAGGAATTTAAGACAATCTAGGCCTTAATTAAAAAGGTGCTATTCTTGAGGAAATATGAAATATGCCAATATTTGAGGATATACTTAATGTTAAGTGACATAAATTAATCAAGAAAAATAGGAATGCCAACTTAGGTTTGGGCATTTTCTTGAAGCACTTTGAGCAATCTAGGTTTAGATTTTAAGTTAGCTAAGGTGTTAAGGATACTTAGATAGATAATCTAGGTATTTTATTTGTGCTAACTTACCATGGTTGTTTGCCATATGCCATGTCATGACATCATTTTAAACTTATTATCATTCGAAATGCCATGATCATGCTTAGGCTAATTATATGCCATGCTTATTTTAAGTTTTATACTTTATGCCATGACATCATGAAATTGGAACATGCTTCTATTTATGACATCATTTTATGCCATGTCATCATCTCTTGCATCTATAATCAATGAAATTGATCTAAGGATAAACAACACAATTTGATATGGAGATCAAGTTGTTGTTTTAGAAAATGCATGAAAACTTAGCCTAAGATAACCTAAACCCATATCTCACATCAAAATTGACTTGGATGTGTTTTATACACCTTAGATGTGTGTGAGATATTAGGATCATGAGTTAGGATCAAGGTGCATAGTTCTTGTACCTAGATGAGCCTAATTCGATATTGGGGATCATAGGGAAAGCTTTTGTACAAGTAATGTACATTTAGCCCTAAGATTATGGTCTTAAATTAAAAGGTTTAAAATCATTTCAAAATTGATTTGAAAAACCTTGATGAAGCTTTTCTAGTGATAGCATTCATCATTGAGCAAATTGATACAAAGTTGAGGTAAACTTGAACTATTTTAAAGTTTTTGAACTTTGTATCAAGATTTGAAAATGGAAGTTATTTTCATCTAAAATTATTTTTCCATGATAGTATATGGTATGAGGAATGTATCCTCAAAATTTTACGATTTTTGGAATTTTCTGTAATTTTATGTGAGTTTCTGAATTTCTCCCGGGGAGAAAATCAGAAATCTCTGATTTCAGAGGCTGGATCGGTCACCGGACCGATCCAGAGAAGTCCTGATCGGTCTGGTGACCGATCAGTGACGATCCAGAAAGCAAGGATCGATTTGGGAATCGATCCAAGGGGTTCCTGATCGGTCTGGGGACCGATCAGGGCGTGCCAAATGCTGAATTTCGACTGTTTGTCTGAAATTGTAGCTCGGGAAGTTGGTATTTTGGATTTCTAAAGGTTTGAAACTCTCCAAGACATTGTTGGTGCAATGGTCAAGGGGGAGTTGACCTTTAGGGGGAGTTTTACCTATTAGTCAAGGAGGAGTTGACTTTTAGGAGGAGTTTTTACTTCTTAAGACTTTTGAGGATTAGTGATAAGGAATTGTCAATAAGTTGAGTGTTGAGTTTAGTATCAAGGGGGAAATTAAGGGTTTCAATGAAAGGTATGGGACTTTCATTGGGAAGGAACTCTTGACCTTGATTCCCTCTTTTTGATGTGTGTCAAAAAGGGGGAGAGATGTCCCAAGGGGGAGAATGGGAGAATGTTTTGGAAAACCTAAGTTAGGTTATCGGGTTAACCTAACTTGTTTATGAGTTTTGTCAAACATCAAAAAAGGGGAGATTGTTAGTGCAACCTTAGGTCAAGGTTGACCTGGTTGACCAGACTCGAGATGACTTGACTCGAGTTATGTTTTGATGTTTGACGAGTTATGACGATGTTTGACGTGAACAGAAAAGTTGTATCTTGATGTTTGACAAGGATACAAGCTTGGGAGATTGTGGGTGCAACTCATGGTCAAGGTTGACCTGGTTGACCCGAGGTGAGTTGACCTGACTCGGAAAAGTCCAAGCAGGGAGCTTGGCATGGGAGAAAGTCCAAGTATGGAGACTTGGCACGGAGAAGTCCAAGTATGGAAGCTTGGCACATGGGAAGACGGAGAGGGCTCGGTAGCTCATTCTCCGGACTGTGGTCAGAGAGGGCTCGGTAGCTCGTTCTCTGGACCGGATGTGGAAAGTCCTGGTGAGTGAAGCCAGGTGAAAATCCTAGCGAGTGAAGCTAGGTGAAAGTGGAAGTCCTGGTGAGTGAAGCCAGGCATTCGGGAAAGTCCTGGTGAGTGAAGCCAGGCAGTTTGGAAGTCCTGGTGAGTGAAGCCAGGCAGATTAGAAGTCCTGGTGAGTGAAGCCAGGCATTCGGGAAAGTCCTGGTGAGTGAAGCCAGGCAGTTTGGAAGTCCTGGTGAGTGAAGCCAGGTAAAAACCCTAGTAAGTGAAGCTAGGTGAAAGTCCTGGTGAGTGAAGCCGGGCAAGGGAAAATCCAGATGGATCAAGGGTGATCGGACATCTGGTGTTGGGAAGTCCAAGTAGATCAAGGGAGTGATCGGATACTTGGCACGAAGAGGAAAGCCCAAGTGGGTCAAAGGGATTGACCGAACACTTGGTGGAGAATTCTAGCAGGTCAAGGGAGTGACCAGATGCTAGGAATGATGAACCAACAGGTCAAGGTTGACCGGATGTTGGTGTAGAAGCCTGAGGGCTGGGGAGTTTGGATCGGTCTGGGGACCGATCCAGTGATACACTGGATAGCCTGATCGGTCACCAGACCGATCAGTAATCATCCAGTAGCCTACTGTAGGTTATCTGATCGGTCTGGAGACCGATCAGACAACGATCGAGCAGTGAAGATCGGGAGGAAAGCTGATCGGTCTACGGACCGATCGGAGGATCCTGATCGATGCGTGGACCGATCACGAGGTTCCGATGATGCGTGGACCGATCGAGAGCGAAACGAAGCGAAGGCTAGGGAATGGATCGGTGCGTGGACGATCCACATGGAGCTGATCGGTCCACGCATCGATCAGGCACTAACGCGTCGCAACGCCAGATTTCTTCTGTGTTTCTTCGTTTTCTTCGCGGGTTATAAAAGGAGGGCTGCTGCTGCGAGCCTACTTCTTCTACTTCTTCTTCTTCCTTGGATTGAAGCTTCTGCTTCTGTGCTCTGAGGTTCTGAGCTTTGTTGAGCTCGCTTCCAAAGCTTCGCGTGAGCTTCCTGTCGTCGATCAGCTACTGCGTTTGGGTTGTGAAGTTGCTGCTTCATCGCCTCCGATCGACAGAGAAGGCAAGCGAGTGTTGCATTCATATTGTTGTTTGTATTTGATTCTTGCTTTCCTTGTACTCCTTTCTTGTTGTTACAAGTATTGTGGCGAGGTTTCTCCACCCACAAGGAGCATTTATTAGCCGGTTCTCCGGGGACTCATCCACCGACGGATTGATAGGCTTCGTCCACCTTACGGACATGCCGAGGAGTAGGAGTTTATCTCCGAACCTCGTTACATCGGTTTGTTTGAGGTTTGTCTTCTTTCCCTTTCGTTTCTGTGTTTATTTTCTGCTGCGCTAACACGTTTTGTAGAAACGCGACGATTTGGGGTCGGCTATTCACACCCCCCTCTCTAGCCTCCGTACGAAGGATCCTAACATGAACTTTCTAGTTCCATGCCAACTCCCTATTGGACTTACGACCGTTAAGAGTTAGATCAACTTTTGACTCATCTAGACATTTTCTCCTTGTGCCAAGTGTCCGGTCAACCTTGACCCACTTGGACTTACCATTTCATGCCAAGTGTCTGGTCCTCCATGCCCCACTTGAACTTCCTTCCACCAGATGTCCGATCATCCTTGACCCATCTGGATTTCCTCTTGCCAAGTATCCGGTCAATCATTTGACTTACTTGGACTTCCAAACACCAGGTGTCCGGTCAACCTTGACCCACCTAGATTTTCACATGCCTGGCTTCACTCACCAGGTCTTTCAATCTGCCTAGCTTCACTCACTAGGACTTTCCATCTGCCTGGCTTCACTCACCAGGACTTTCACCTAGCTTCAACCACTAGAATTTTCACCTAGCTTCACTCACCAGGATTTTTTCACTGCCCGACTTCACTCACCGGGACTTTCACCTGCCTAGCTTCACTCACCAGGACTTTCCAACTGCCTAGCTTCACTCACTAGGTCTTTCACCTGGCTTCACTCACCAGGATTTTTCTTTCTGCCTAGCTTCACTCACTAGGACTTCCCAGTCAAGTATTCGATCAATCTTGACCTACTTGACTCTTCTTCAAACTCAGACTGGTCAAACCGTAACCAGAGGGGAATTGCTCCAGCAATCTCCCTAATCGGATGATTACACCTGTAATCTCCACGTATTATCTGTATTGTCAAACATCGAAACTTAAACATAGAGATTCAAGCTTGAGCCAACTCAAGCTTAGTCAACCAGGTCAACCTTGACCTAGGGATATTGCACCAACAATCTCCCCCTTTTTGATGTTTGACAATACCTTTAAGTTAGGCTAATCTCATAGCCTCAACTTCCTTCATGCCAATGTATGAATGAGAGTTTCCTTCATTCTCCCCCTTTCCTAGAGGGTAAACTCCCTCTTTAGGTAATGAAGGCCTAACTTAACAACACATTCTCCCTCTATTGGCATATATCAAAAACTCTCTCCTTGAAGAGGCACTCACCGTTGTTCACAACTTCACTCGTTGTATTCAACACAATAATGAAAGTCTCATACCCTTCATTATCATCAATGCTCATCCTTGAGCACGAACACCCAAACAATAAAGATATCCACTCCTCATTGTATTCAAAATGCTCAACGTTGAGCATTTACACTAAGGAAGGTTAACCACCTTCCAAGGTGTATGAAAAATAGATTTTCATGTCCTTAACATAACTTCTGTCATTGCACCAACAATGACTTGGAATCCCTAAACATATAGGAAACCCAAATTTAGAAGTTTTGAGGTTCAAAAATTCAATATTGAAACCAAACCTCAACCTAAACCTCAACTTAGTCTTCCTTAACCAATCCATCCTTGTTTTCATCATGAAAACTTCCCCTAAATGTATACAAATGTGTTTTGAGGGGTAAGGAGGAGTTATATAGACTAAAAAATGCTGAACTCTAGCTTACCCATCCAAAATCAACATTTCAATTGATTGGAGTTGGGTCCCAATCGATTGAACCCAGCTGAATTGATCCACTAATCGATTCAGACTGCATGGATCGATCGATGGATCGATCTAGCGAGCTTCTGCTCGCGAGAAATGCCTTCTCTGTTGGAGTGTATACTGAAAGCTTAAGTTTTGTAAACATTTATTATGAATAAAGAATCACATTTGGTCTAATTGTCTACATTTGTTTGTAGTTGTTCATTTAATTTATATTGTAGATAACATAGTATGTGGTGTCACATACAGAAGATGATGTTATCAGTACCTTATAAATTATAAACAGTAGCTCACGACCAAAATGGAAAAGGAACAAACCATTAGAAGGTCGTAGTGTAATTAGGTATTAGTTTATCTTGACTATATAATTACACTAGTACACTCAGAGTGTATTGAGTAGGACCATTTGAGGTCGTTTCTTTTATACTGACTTTATAAAGGAACAAAGACCTCAGTTATTATGGAAGTGTGTGCTCTTAATCCTAATATAATAACAAGCACATATATTTGATATTTATTTCTTTAATTTATCAATGGGTGAGATTTAGTTCGTTGAATCAATAAACCCGATAAGTTGGGAAATGGTATCACTTATAGTGTGTGTTGTTGATTATAGAAGGAAACTGTGTCCTAGAGATACTAGGTTGATAATGTCCTCAAGAGGAGCTCATAAAGATTGTCATGTTAAACCTGCGGTGGACTTAGTCCGACATGACAATAAGGTTGAGTGGTACTACTCTTGGACTTAGATATTAATTAAATGAGTTGTCAATAACTCACTTAATTAGTGGACATTCGATATCTTAAACACAGGAGACTAACACACTCATAATAAGAAGGAGCCCAAAATGTAATTTGGGATTGGTGCGGTAGTTCAATGATAGTTCTCTAGTGGAATGAATTATCATTGATAAAATTAAGTTGTGTGTTCGGGCGAACACGGGATGCTTAATTTTATCGGAGACCAAAACCAATTCCTCCTCTCGGTCCCTATCGTAGCCTCTTATTTATAGAGTTCTATACCCACCTATACCCACCTTCTATACCCACTAATAGGGGCCGGCCAAGCTAGCTTGGGAACCAAGCTAGGGCCGGCCTAGGTATAATTGGGGCCCTAGCTTGAACCCAAGCTAGTGGGGGCCGGCCAAATTAAATTAAAAAGGGATTTTAATTTTAATTTTTATTATTATGTGGAAGATATAATTTAAAGAGAATTAAAATTAAAATATCTCTCTTGTAAAAGATCTATAAAAGATTAAAGAAAGAGATTAGATCTCTTTCCTTATTTGTAGATTGGAGAGATGTTTTATTTTTTCTTTAAAAATTATTCACATGTTGATAAAATTAAAATTATAGAAATTTCCTTTTATCAACCATGAAGAGATTTTAAAGAGAAATTTTATTTTTTAAAATTTCTGAAAATAAATTAGGAAGTTTTAATTGTTGATTAAAACTTGTCCAATTTGTTCTCCAATGATGTGGTCGGCCATTGAAGATTGATTTGGAAAATTTATTTTATTTTTATAAATTAAATCATGTCAAGGAAATTGAGGAAATTTTATTGTAATTAAATTTCCTAATTTGCCTAGGCCAAGGAATATAAAAGAAGGGGTGAGGGTGCCTTCATGAGATACAACCTCTATTATTTTCTCTCCCTCTTTTGTTCCTTGGTGTGGCCGGCCATCCTCTCCCTCTCTTCCTCTTGTGGTGGCCGAACCTCTCTCCCTTCCTTGGAGCTCTTGTGGTGGCCGGATACTACTTGGAGAAGAAGAAGAAGAAGGAGAGAAAGCTAGCATCTCTTGGAGCTTGGTTAGTATTTTGGTTTTCTTCTTTGGTGAAGTTCTTCCTTTGTGGCCGAACCTTGCTTGGAGGAGAAGAAGGTGGTTGGTGGTTTCTCATCTCGGTAGATCGTTGCCCACACAACGTCCGAGGTTAGAAGAGGAATACGGTAGAAGATCAAGAGATTTTTCTACAAGGTATAACTAGTAATTTTTATTTCCGCATCATGCTAGTTATTTATGGAAATAATACCAAATACAAGAGGCTTACGTTCTAGTATTTCGAATATATTTTTCGATGTTGTGTTCTTTTGTTTTCTTTCTTTTCCTTGTGATTTGATTGTTCTCTTTGGTTAACCTAAAGTTATTTTAGGAAATTAAATATTAGCTTTCTATTAAAGGTTTTGTCTAGTCGGTGGTGGTTGCTCCCATATCCAAGAAGGCCATGTGCCTCGCCACGTCAGTACTGGGAACCTTTTATGGAAATTAATGTTTAATGGAATTAATAACTTAAGGAGACTTGGGTCGAACGTGTTAAGTTCCGCATGAGATCCAAGTCAAAACCTAAAAGAACAAATAGATTAAGTTTTGGATCAAACGTGTTAAGTTCCGCAGGCGATCAAAAATTTAATTTAAAAGAACACATGGTAGCTAGGAAAAGGTTCAGACCTTTGTACAAAATTTTTGTACAGTGGAACCTCTAGGTTTTCCGAGTAGCAACCAACAATTGGTATCAGAGCTAGGGTTTTGCCTCTGTGTATTTGGTATTTAGTTTAATTATGCACATGTCATACATAATTTAGGCAGGTTAATAGTAGGATGTGCTAACTTTGTGGATGCAGGATCCAACTATTATGGCTTTTAGTTAATTATGTGTGTGATTGGACCCTTGGACATGTCAAGGGCAATTTATATGTGTGTGCATGATTGTATTAAAATACCAGGAGCTGTATTTAGTTTTATTAGGATTTTATTTTTGATCTAGATACATGTACATTCCTTTTATGGAATATAGGATCAAAATGTAAAATTCTATTTATGTCGTGGATCGAATCTTGCAAAGTGTGGAACCTTCTAAGGACCAGAGGCGTAGCGGAACTAGGAACAAGATGGATGCGGTGGCCAAATATGGCAGCAACTTGGGATAACACACGGAGGACAATTAAGAGATAAAAGCCATAATAGTTGAAAATTAAATTTTCTATTTATTGCTTTTATATTGTCTGTATGTGCATGTTAGTTTACAAGTTTAGTAGGCTAGCATAGTTAAAATTCCTCATTTATAAATAACTAAGTGGGAGAGGATTTTAAATAAATCTCATGGTCTCCATTATTGGTTTGTAAGTGATGCAAACAAGCTTGGCTCGAGTGCCTTCCTCCATAACGGATGAGCTTGTTTGTGGATCACTAGAGAGACTTCCATTTTGGATGACTATAGGAAATTAATTAAGGCGTGTGATCTTCCCCAGCGGAAGGGCATAATCTTATTAATGGACTTAGTGTCAAGTAATGGTATACACTTAGACACATCTAATAGTATCCTCCCAACGGAGTCACTATTATTATTTGTGTGACCAAATAATACCAACTATTAATTTTATTTGTCAAAAGTTAGGTTGACAAGATAATAAAATTAATGGGTTAAAACCCTCCTTTACAAATGTTGAATTTGTATCGTCCACACTAACGTGGCATATAAAATTCACGGTGTGATGAGATGTTGGTTAATTTAAAATAGTATTGTTTGAGGAATCAATATTATTCTAAATTTAGAGTTCTGACCAAAAGTTATTTGTGATTCTTAGGATGACTTTCAACCCACTGTCCATCATACTTCAACAAAATAGACTTACTGGACCTAATTACATAGATTGGAAAAGGAACCTGGACATTGTTCTGACTGCTAAAAGCTATAAATTTGTCTTGACTGAACCTTGTCCCGATGCACCCTTGGTGAATCTACCCAAGAGGAGATTGAATATCATAAGAGATGGGTAAAGGCAGATGAGATGGCGGTGTTACATTTTGGCTTCAATGTCAAATGTATTGCAACATCAGACATCAAGATTTACCAACGACTTATGATATTATGAACAATCTCAAGGAGCTCTTTGGTCATCGAGGATAGGGCTTCTAGACAAGAAGCTATGAGAAAGATAATGACAACCACGGAGACCCGTAAGGGATCATATCCTAAAGATGATGGCTTATCCGAACGAGATACAGATCCTTGGAGGAGAAATTGATGGGAAACCCGGATCGATATGATCCTCCAAACGCTACCTAAGTTTTGAGCGGTTCCGTTTGAACTATAATATGAATAAAAGGATTTATTCATTAGGGGAACTACTGACAGAACTTCAAGCAGCAGAAGGATTATTTCGTCACAATTCTCAAATTCACTTTGCTGAAAATGGTTCTACTTCTAAATCGAAAGGAAAGAAGAAGAAGAAACAAGCTGGCTCAGCAAAGAAAGTGAATAAATCTCAGATTACGGGATTTAAAGCTAGAGTGAAGAAGCCGAAGGTCAAGTGCTTCATCTGCAAGCAGGCAGGACATTGGAAGGCGGACTGTCCTCGTAGGAACCAAAACAAAGGTATATCTCATGCTATGGTTGTTGAAACATGTTTAGCGGTGTTATCTACCAGCACCTGGTGTGTAGATACGGGAGCCACTGATCATGTCTGCAATTCCTTGCAGGGGTTCCAGGAAACCCGACGACTATCTGAAGGGGAGATTACCATCTACATGGGCAATGCTACTAAGGTGGCAGCTGTTGCAGTGGGAGACGTCTACTTGTCTTTTAGTAGAAATAGAAATTTGGTTTTAAGAAATTGTCTTTATGTACCCAGTTTTAGAAAGAATTTAATTTCAGTTTCTAAACTGTTTATAGATGGATATTCAGTTTCTTTCAGTAACGATGTAGTTATTAAAAGAAATAAAGTGATTATCTGTTCTGGTGCATTAGTTGGCAATTTGTATATTTTAAATCCAATTTCTTCCACAAAGCAAAACATGGAAATTTATAACTCATCTTCTAATTCTAATAAGAGAAAAGAACCTTCAGAAATGAACCAAGCATATCTTTGGCATCTAAGACTTGGTCATATTAATTTAAGTAGGATTCGAGGCTTATAGCCGATGGACTTTTGAGTTCATTAGAGTTGGAAAATTTTCCAACTTGTGAATCTTGCTTAGAAGGTAAAATGACCAAGAGGTCGTTCAAGGCCAAGGGGTATAGAGCCAAAGAAGTATTAGAGTTGGTTCACTCTGATTTGTGTGGTCCTATGTCTGTCCAGGCAAGAGGAGGTTTTGAATATTTTGTCTCTTTCATAGACGATTATTCAAGATATGGATACATTTACCTAATGCTACCGAAGTCCGAGTGCTTTGACAAGTTCAAAGAATACAAGGCGATGTGGAGAAGCGATTAGGTAAAAGTATCAAGACACTACGATCGATCGCGGTGGCAAATACCTCTTAGGAGAGTTTAGGAATTACTTATCGAAGGTCGGGATTCAATCTCAATTGTCTGGAACACCCCAACAGAATGGTGTAGCGAGCGAAGGAATAGGACTCTTATGGAGATGGTTAGATCGATGATGAGTTATTCAGAATTACCAAATTCGTTTTGGGGATATGCTCTAGAAACAGCAGTATACGTTCTGAACTTAGTACTTTCTAAATCAGTTTCTTCTACTCCCATAGAATTGTGGAATGGGCGAAAACCCAGTCTAAGACATATTCGGATTTGGGGTAGTCCAGCACATGTGCTGAAACCAGATGCTGATAAGTTAGAATCTCGTACAGAAGTTCGCGTGTTTGTAGGATATCCCAAAGGAACGAAAGGTGGTTTATTTTATAGTCCTAAAGACCAGAAGGTCATTATTAGCACCAATGCCCAGTTTTTAGAAGAAGATTATATAATGAATCACAAGCCCAGTAGTAAAGTTGTTTTAGAAGAATTTAGAGAGGACATGTCTACTTCAGTACCAACAGTACAAGATGAAGTACCACAAGAGACTGCAACACGTGTCACACATGATACACAACCACAGACAGTGCCTCGTCGTAGTGGGAGGGTTGTGAGGCAGCCTGAAAGATTCATGTTTTTGGGAGAGTCTTCGGACTTGATCCCGGGTAAACATGAACCTGATCCCAGGTCATATGACGAAGCACTCCAAGATATAGATGCAGCATCTTGGCAAAAGGCAATGAATTCTGAAATAGAGTCTATGTACTCTAATAAGGTCTGGGAGCTTGTAGAACCACCTGATGGTGTAAAAGCCGTTGGATGCAAGTGGATCTACAAAAGGAAAAGAGGGACAGACGGGAAGGTAGAAACCTTCAAAGCTAGGCTTGTTGCAAAAGGGTACACTCAAAAAGAGGGAATCGATTATGAGGAGACCTTTTCACCGGTAGCCATGCTTAAGTCTATCCGGATACTCTTATCCATTGCTGCTCATATGGATTATGAGATTTGGCAAATGGATGTCAAGACAGCTTTCCTTAATGGAAGTCTTGAAGAGAACATCCATATGAAGCAACCAGAAGGGTTCATTGAAAAAGGCAAAAAGCATCTAGTGTGCAAGCTCAATCGGTCCATTTATGGACTGAAGCAAGCTTCAAGGTCTTGGAACATCCGGTTTAATGAAGTAATCCAGTCATATGGATTTATTCAAAGTCCGGATGAGTCTTGTGTATATAAGAAGTGTAACGGAAACGTGGTGGTATTTCTTGTACTATACATAGATGATATTTTGTTAATTGGCAACAATGTCAAGGTATTATCAGACGTAAGGGTATGGTTGTCCAAACAATTTGATATGAAGGACTTAGGAGAATGTGCACACATTCTTGGGATCAAAGTTATAAGGGATCGTAAGAAAAGAATGTTGTGTCTATCCCAAGCTTCATATATAGATACAATCCTTGCTCATTTTAGCATGCAGGATTCCAAGAAAGGTTTCTTACCTTTTAGACATGGAGTAGCTCTATCTAAAGAGATGTCTCCAAAGACATCAAAAGAGATAGAGGACATGAAAGCAGTTCCTTATGCTTCGGCTGTAGGAAGCCTAATGTATGCAATGCTATGTACGAGACCTGATATCTGTTTTGCCGTGGGCATGGTCAGCAGATATCAGAGTAACCCTGGACAAGGACATTGGACTGCGGTAAAGCATATATTGAAGTACCTGAGAAGGACTAGAGATTATATGCTAGTTTACCAAGCAGACGATCTGCTCCCTGTGGGTTACACGGATTCAGATTTCCAAGGATAACAGTAAGTCTACATCGGGCTATGTGTTTACTTTAGGAGGTGGAGCCATTTCATGGAGGAGTGTTAAGCAAAAATGCGTTTCGGACTGAATATGTAGCAGCCTCTGAGGCAGCTAAAGAAGCAGTATGGCTCAAGAACTTTCTAATGGACTTAGATGTGATTCCTGGTTTGCCCAAAATCATCACAATTTATTGTGATAATAGTGGTGCAGTTGCAAACTCGAAGGAACCACGAGCTCATAAGGCAAGTAAACATATAGAGCGCAAGTACCACCTGATACGAGATATTGTGAAGCGAGGAGAAGTTGTCATCGCCAAGATTGCATCAGCGGATAACCTGGCAGATCCTTTCACTAAGGCCCTTCCGGCGAAAGCTTTCGATCGGCATGTGGAGGGAATGGGAATCAGATGTATGGTAGAAGATATGGCAGCTTAGTCATTAGTATAAGTGGGAGATTGTTGGAGTGTATACTGAAAGCCTAAGCTTTGTAAACATTTATTATGAATAAAGAATCACATTTGGTCTAATTGTCTACATTTGTTTGTAGTTGTTCATTTAATTTATATTGTAGATAACATAGTATGTGGTGTCACATACAGAAGATGATGTTATCAGTACCTTATAAATTATAAACAGTAGCTCACGACCAAAATGGAAAAGGAACAAACCTTTAGAAGGTCGTAGTGTAATTAGGTATTAGTTTATCTTGACTATATAATTACACTAGTACACTCAGAGTGTATTGAGTAGGACCATTTGAGGTCGTTTCTTTTATACTGACTTTATAAAGGAACAAAGACCTCAGTTATTATGGAAGTGTGTGCTCTTAATCCTAATATAATAACAAGCACATATATTTGATATTTATTTCTTTAATTTATCAATGGGTGAGATTTAGTTCATTGAATCAATAAACCCGATAAGTTGGGAAATGGTATCACTTATAGTTTGTGTTGTTGATTATAGAAGGAAACTGTGTCCTAGAGATACTAGGTTGATAATGTCCTCAAGAGGAGCTCATAAAGATTGTCATGTTAAACCCTGCAGGTGGACTTAGTCCGACATGACAATAAGGTTGAGTGGTACTACTCTTGGACTTAGATATTAATTAAATGAGTTGTCAGTAACTCACTTAATTAGTGGACATTCGATATCTTAAACACAGGGAGACTAACACACTCATAATAAGAAGGAGCCCAAAAATGTAATTTGGGATTGGTGCGGTAGTTCAATGATAGTTCTCTAGTGGAATGAATTATCATTGATAAAATTAAGTTGTGTGTTAGGGGCGAACACGGGATGCTTAATTTTATCGGGAGACCAAAACCAATTCCTCCTCTCGGTCCCTATCGTAGCCTCTTATTTATAGAGTTCTATACCCACCTATACCCACCTTCTATACCCACCAATAAGGGGCCGGCCAAGCTAGCTTGGGAACCAAGCTAGGGCCGGCCTAGGTATATTATTGGGCTAGCTTGAACCCAAGCTAGTGGGGCCGGCCAAATTAAATTAAAAAGGGATTTTAATTTTAATTTTTATTATTATGTGGAAGATATAATTTAAAGAGAATTAAAATTAAAATATCTCTCTTGTAAAAGATCTATAAAAGATTAAAGAAAGAGATTAGATCTCTTTCCTTATTTGTAGATTGGAGAGATGTTTTATTTTTTCTTTAAAAATTATTCACATGTTGATAAAATTAAAATTATAGAAATTTCCTTTTATCAACCATGAAGAGATTTTAAAGAGAAATTTTATTTTTTAAAATTTCCGAAAATAAATTAGGAAGTTTTAATTGTTGATTAAAACTTGTCCAATTTGTTCTCCAATGATGTGGTCGGCCATTGAAGATTGATTTGGAAAATTTATTTTATTTTTCTAAATTAAATCATGTCAAGGAAATTGAGGAAATTTTATTGTAATTAAATTTCCTAATTTGCCTAGGCCAAGGAATATAAAAGAAGGGGTGAGGGTGCCTTCATGAGATACAACCTCTATTATTTTCTCTCCTACTTTTGTTCCTTGGTGTGGCCGGCCATCCTCTCCCTCTCTTCCTCTTGTGGTGGACGAACCTCTCTCCCTTCCTTGGAGCTCTTGTGGTGGCCGGATACTACTTGGAGAAGAAGAAGAAGAAGGAGAGAAAGCTAGCATCTCTTGGAGCTTGGTTAGTATTTTGGTTTTCTTCTTTGGTGAAGTTCTTCCTTTGTGTCCGAACCTTGCTTGGAGGAGAAGAAGGTGGTTGGTGGTTTCTCATCTCGGTAGATCGTTGCCCACACAACGTACGAGGTTAGAAGAGGAATACGGTAGAAGATCAAGAGGTTTTTCTACAAGGTATAACTAGTAATTTTTATTTCCGCATCATGCTAGTTATTTATGGAAATAATACCAAATACAAGAGGCTTACGTTCTAGTATTTCGAATATATTTTTCGATGTTGTGTTCTTTTGTTTTCTTTCTTTTCCTTGTGATTTGATTGTTCTCTTTGGTTAACCTAAAGTTATTTTAGGAAATTAAATATTAGCTTTCTATTAAAGGTTTTGTCTAGTCGGTGGTGGTTGCTCCCATATCCAAGAAGGTCATGTGCCTCGCCACGTCAGTACTGGGAACCTTTTATGGAAATTAATATTTAATGGAATTAATAACTTAAGGAGACTTGGGTCGAACGTGTTAAGTTCCGCAGGAGATCCAAGTCAAAACCTAAAAGAACAAATAGATTAAGTTTTGGATCAAACGTGTTAAGTTCCGCAGGCGATCAAAAATTTAATTTAAAAGAACACATGGTAGCTAGGAAAAGGTTCAGACCTTTGTACAAAATTTTTGTACAGTGGAACCTCTAGGTTTTCCGAGTAGCAACCAACATTCTCAATCGATCGTCCGATCGATTGAGGCACTGCAATCGATCGGGTGATCGATTGAAGCTCTGAAAATGTTGAAATTCACTTTCAATCAATTTCAGAAACTCCCCAAAAATTCTACAAAATTCAAAAAATCATGAAAATTCATGTAGACATTCCTTAGGGCATATACTATCAAGAAAAAATATTTTTCTATGAAAATACTTTCTATTTTCCAAGATTGACACAAACTTGAAAACTTGTAAAAACTTTAGTGTTTTCTTCTAGTTTGTGTTTAACTTTTCAATGATTATTACTATCAAAAGATTGTCTTCATCAAGGTTTTCTAAAAGCATTTTAAAACCTTTTTCAAAACCAATATCCAACCATGTTCTTTGGGCTCAATGCACATGACTTGTACATTAGCTTTCCCAACGATTGGAAAACACATAACTAGTGTTGTTTTGATGAACTTAAAACTCAAAAGAATGCACTTAATCAACACCTTGAGTTTTGTTCATCACCCTAACATCTCACTTGTATCTAATGTGTATGAAACCACATACAAGTCACCTTATAGTTCTTTAGTGAGATGTAAACTTTGGTTTGCCCTAATCTAGGGATCATGCATATCTATCTAGGCATTTTGAGGTTAGGAACATCCACCAAGGATGTTACTTGATAATGAATGTCATTTGTCCTTAGTTTGCATGGAATTAAAATAATGCGTGATGTATTATGGCATACATCAAAGATAAATAATTTTCAAAAGAAAATTTCCTATGACTACATGATGTATGTATGACATGACATGGTACTTTTGCATTTTTCATAATAAGGCATGAGTACAAGAATAAATATGATGTCATGACATACGATGGGGAAACACAAGCATGGCAACTTAGCATAAATAAAATACCTAGAATGACTATCTAAGTATCCTTGAACCTTAACTAACTTAAAGTTTAAACCTAGATCGCCCAATATTTCCCAAAAAAATGCCAAACCCCAATTTTGACATTTCTTTTGCTTTTCCTACATTGTGTCAATTTAAATTAAGCATATTCCTCAAATTTTGGCACAAATTACTCTTTTAAAGAGTAACAAATTAAAATAAGGTTTAGATTTGCCTTTAACTTCCCAATAAAATGTCAAAATCCCAACTTGACATTTCTTTACGATTCTCCCACTTATGCCAATTTAATTTAAAATCAATTTTCTCAAATTATGGCACATTTTACTTATTTCAAGAGTAAATCATAATCCTTTTCATTTTCAAAGGTTAACAATAACCTTGAAAATGCTCTCCGAGTGTCAACTTCATCAAAGTTGGGTTAACTACCCTTCTAATCGGAGTTGACACTCTCTTACCCATCTAAGGAGTAGAGAAAATGCTCCTAGGAACCCAAAACCTATTGGTGCTCCTTGGATGCTCTAGGTATTCACTAGGGATAACTTCCCTAGATACCTTCCTAGTGACATTGTTAGGCTTCTTAGAGTCATTGGGCATCTTTTCTAGGTCAACTCTAGGGATTTCTTCCCCTGTGACCTTCTTTTTTACTTTCTTAGACTTCTTAGAAGTTTTAGTCACATTTGTTGTTGCAAACATACTTCTAGGGATAACTTCCCTTGTATTTTTGACTTGACCACTAGGTCTAGGGTTAGTTCCATAACTATATGGAACTCTATGGTAAGAAGGCACATCCTTTTTGGTTTTAGATTTGTATCCCAACCCTCTATGACCCTTGGATGACCCTTGTTGTCCTAAACCTAGATTTTGCTCATTTTGCCCTTTTTTGATATTTTCCATCCTTTTTAGGGTCTTTTCTAATTTATCAGGCCATGACCTCAAGACTTGATTTTCTCTCATTAAATTCTTAGTTTTTTGTTTTTCATTTAATCCTTGAGCATTTTTTTTTAGGCTTGTAACTAAAATCCTTAGAATTCTTGCCTAATTTTTTATCTACCTTCCTAGACCTAGGTGTGGTAGATTTAGCATGAAGAGCTACATATTTTTCCTTAATTCTATCATGCTTCCTATTTTTATGGTAAATAGCATTAAAATAAAATAAATTAGAACTAGCATGCTTTTTACCATTGTTTAAAGGGGTAGGCTCAACAAATGATACCTTGCGTTTTACCTTGGAGGCTCCCCCTTCAGTTGTGCTTCCTCCTTGAGCGTTGACCGCTTTCTTCCCCTTTGGACATTGACTACAATAGTGTCCCTTTTGATTGCAAGAGAAGCACATAATGTGCTCTTTGCTCTTCTTTGTTCTGGGAGCGGTCTCTTTGGGCTTCTCCTTGCCCTTTAGTGCCACTTGGCTCTTCTTCTTGGCCAATTTTGGGCATTTACTTTTGTAGTGCCCATGTTCCCTACACTCAAAACATATAATATGATTTTTATTCTTAATTGAACCATTTTTACCTTCATGTGTAGGGATGACACTTGCTCCTCCATTTGATGTTTATTGATTTTTGGAGGATGCAACATATTCTTCTTTATTTGACCCGGATGTAGAAGCTTCTCCTTCTTCTTGATCCGATGTCAACAAAGGTCTCTCCCCCTCAATCCTAGAGGTGGAGACTGTAGGATCGAAAAGAATTTAGATATCTCCACAATGACATGATATTGTCCACTTTGGGCCTAAGCCCTCATGGTTTTGCTCTTGGGTTCTACCCAAAAGGCCTCATGCCAATGGAGATATCTTTTTCTTATAAACCCATGATCTTTTTCCATGTATTTTCAATATGGGACTATGTTTACAACCTTGCAACCCCAACAATCCCCCCCTCAAACAAAGGACCATGGGCTTCCCACGTCCGATCCTCGACCCACCAGGTCTTCCTGCCCGTCGGTCTACCCGACCTACTAGGACTTTCTTGCCTAGCCGCAACTAGGACTTCCTGCCCCTCGATCCACCCGACCTACTAGGACTTCATGCCTGGTGTCTGGTCCTCTTAATCCGAACATAGGTGCCCCCACTCTCTTTGTTCGAGGTCGATATTGTACTCACATGGTTCAATCAGACCATAGCTCTTGTGCACAGTCGGCGGTTAAACCTTTTGGCAGTCCGGGCTCTGATACCAATTGTAGGATCGAAAAGAATTTAGATATCTCCACAATGACATGATATTGTCCACTTTGGGCCTAAGCTCTCATGGTTTTGCTCTTGGGTTCTACCCAAAAGGCCTCATGCCAATGGAGATATCTTTTTCTTATAAACCCATGATCTTTTTCCATGTATTTTTAATATGGGACTATGTTTGCAACCTTGCAACCCCAACAGAGACTTCATCTTCCTCTTCATCCTCTTGTACATGAAACAAGGAATATGCTCCTTCCTTGCTTTTTTGGTTGCACTCCTTTGAGGATGAAGCTTCTAGGACTTCTTCTTCCGATATTGAGCACCTCTCAACCTCGGAGTCCTCTTCTTCTTCTTTTTTATCTTGATTCAATGAATCACCCTCACTTGATTCTTCTTGGATTGGTACAGTGGAGGGGATCTTATGAATCGTTGCCAATTTGCTCCAAAGCTCCTTGGCATCCTTGAATTCTCCAATTTGCTCCAAAATGTGGCTAGGTAATAGATTGACCAAAAGTTTGGTCACTTTATCATTTGCCTCGCTCCTTTGAATTTGTTCTTGGCTCCACTTGCTTCTCTTGAGAACTTTTCCCTTTGAACTTGTTGAAGCTTCGAAGCCTTCCATGAGAGCAAACCATTGCTCTATCTCCACCATCAAGAAATTTTTGATCCTTGATTTCCAAAGATCGAAGCTCATCATTGTGAACGGTGGAGGAACCCTTGTATCGAATCCAAGTCCATCTTGGAATTCTATTTGAATTTGAGCTTCTTGAATGAAGTTTTCGACTGGTAGAATTGCTCCAACTTCTTCACCCTCTAGCTTTTTGCCCCTTCCGGCGATGATTCTGGTGAAGAGCAACCTTGCTTTGATACCACTTGTTGGGATCGAAATGTAGCTAGAGGGGGGTGAGTAGTTCGTTGCTTTCTTCTTGTGATGATGTGCAGCGAAAAATACAATAACCAATACAACAACGCTAACTCTAGAGATGTACTTGGTATCCACCTCAAGAAGAGGTGACTAGTCCAAGGATCCACACACTCACGCACCCTCCACTATGAAAACACTCCTTTACGGTAACTACCGTAGGCGGAGAAGCCTTACAAGCTCATAATTCAATAATAAGAAAGAAAGAAGCAAAATACAAGTAAATCTTACAAGATTACAATAAAATCCTAGCTTCTTCTTCTTCTTGTTGCAACTCGCCTCTTGACTTGGATGTGCCTCCAAGAACCTTCAAGAACTGGCGGTGAGGAAGAAAGGATCGTTGTGTGGAGTTTCTATGATCGCCCGTGGAGAAGAGATGAAGAATGTCCCAAAGACACGCTCGCCAACGGCTTTATCTGCGCCAATGATCGAATACCAATCGATTGGATTGCTCTCAATTGATTGGGGAGGCTTTGGATCGATCGGCCGATCGATCCAGAGCGCCTCTATGCTCTCTGGAATCGCCCTGAATCAATTAGCCGATTGATTCAAGGCTTCTCGAGCGATTTCCAGCGCTCCAATCGATCGGTTGATCGATTGGAGATTTCAATCGATCAACCGATCGATTCAGAAGCTTACTGTTCGCTCAGAAACTCTCCCAATCGATTGGGGAAGTTTTGATCGATTACCCAATCGATCCAGACGTCTTCTGCGCAAAATTGCATCAACCAATCGATTGACCAATCGATTAAACCCCCCACCCCCAATCGATTGAAACCCAGAAAACTATGTAGATCTTGAAATTAGCTTCGTTTCGCATCTGAGATCACCTCATTCCGATATTCGAGTCAAAAGTTATGGCCTTCGGAAGTTTACTACGTCCGAACTTCCTAGTTCCATGCCAACTCCCTATTGGACTTACGACCGTTAAGAGTTCGATCAACTTTTGACTCATCTAGACATTTTCTCCTCGCGCCAAGTGTCCGGTCAACCTTGACCCACTTGGACTTACCATTTCATGCCAAGTGTCCGGTCCTCCATGACCTACTTGAACTTCCTTCCACCAGATGTCCGGTCATCATTGACCCATCTGGATTTCCTCTTGCCAAGTATCCGGTCAATCCTTTGACTTATTTGGACTTCCAAACACCAAGTGTCCGGTCAACCTTGACCCACCTAGATTTCCACATGCTTGGCTTCACTCACCAGGTCTTTCAATCTGCCTAGCTTCACTCACTAGGACTTCCCATCTACCTGGATTCACTCACCAGGACTTTCACCTAGCTTCAACCACTAGAATTTTCACCTGGCTTCACTCACCAGGATTTTTCCACTGCCCGCCTTCACTCATCGGGACTTTCACCTGCCTAGCTTCACTCACCAGGACTTTCCAACTGCCTAACTTCACTCACTAGGTCTTTCACCTGGCTTCACTCACCAGGATTTTTCTTTCTACCTAGCTTCACTCACTAGGACTTCCTAGTCAAGTATCCGGTCAATTTTGACCTACTTGACTCTTCTTCAAACTCAGACTGGTCAAACCCTAACCAGAGGGGAATTGCTCTAGCAATCTCCCCAATCGGATGATTACACTTGTAATCTCCATGTATTATCTGTATTGTTAAACATCGAAACTCAAACATAGAGACTCAAGCTTGAGCCAACTCAACCTTAGTCAATCAGGTCAACCTTAACCTAGGGATATTGCACCAACACGACAAATGCTGAGAAGTTATCCAACACCGAGCGCGATTCAGTCATCTTTGAAAGTGTTGGGTAACGAGTTTTAGTATTGTACTTAATTATTGCAAAAGGAAAAGTGTAGCGTGTTACACATTGTCATATTTCATTTTATACTTGATCTCCTCTTTTGATGGTTCCAAAAGAGGTTATTAGTGGTAGGGCTATAAATGAACCAAACGTTTGTGAACAAGTTTGGTGTTCGACTTGGTAAAATCTTGTTTATGTTCATTCAATATACATAAGATTAATTAAACAAACAAGCTTGAACAGCTCGTTAAGCTAAATAAACAAGCTTGAATACATATGTGTTCAACTCGTTAACGTTCGTGAACAATGTTCATGAACAATGTTCACGAATCATATTCATTAATAAAACTCTTTCCAATATGCTAAATAAATAATAAAATAAATAAATAAATTTAAATTATCAAGCTCAATAATCAATCAAACAACTAAAAGTTTCAAACAATCAAGCAAGCTTGAATTGAGAGCTTGATAACATCTAAACGAACCAAGCTCAAACCAAGCTCAAGCCAAGCTCGAACCAAGCTCAAGCAAAGCTTAAATTGAGAGTTTGATAACATCTAAATGAACCAAGCTCAAGCCAAGCTTTAAACAAGCTCAAGCTCATAAAAAATAAACCAAGCCAAGCTTGAACACTCATTTCAAAAGCTTGGTTCATTTTAAGCTCGGCTTGGCTCGGCTTGGTTACCTTATCAAACAAGCTTGAACACCCCAAATCTCGGCTCGGGTCGGCTCGTTTATAGCCCTAATTAGTGGATTACCCCTCGATAGGTCCGCGTGACCTGGGTGTCATGCCCTGGGGGAGTGCCTGCCAGAAGAAATTTTGGCAGCATCTCCCCTGTACGGGTGGCAATCTGAAACTTTACTACATCATCCAGATAACTCGGCCAACACGGCCGGAACATAACAATAAAAATAAGCAATCACCACGCAGTTTAATAGTAAAACTAACTAATGCAACAATAAAGAAAAACTATCTCAAAAATCCTACTCAACTACACTCATAAAGCTCAAATCCGATATCCTACTCCACTACACCCATAAAACACAAATCACAACAAACCCACCTCTTCTGCCATCCAGGCAAGCATGTAGCAAAAACACATACAAATAAAACTCATCGACAATAAAGATAACACAATATCCATAAAGCAAAACCAACATAAGTCCAAAACATAGACAATTATATAATAAGAAAAGAACAATCAAAAGGTCCATATAAAAATCCTCGAAATCTAGAGGGGACTAGCGACTGGAACTCCTCCGGACAGCCTCAACCTGAAAATAGTAAATATCCACGAGGTGAGTCAACTCCTCAGCTGGTAACTACTGATATGCATAATAAAGAAATATAACAAATAACACTAATCATACGTACAGTCTCCTGATATAAGAAGGATAAACGCAACTGAAATAAATAGGAGAACAACTGTACTAACAAGTGTTGGTGCAACCTTAGGTCAAGATTGACCTGGGTGACCCGACTCGAGTTGACCTGACTCGAGGTATATTTTGATGTTTGACAAGAATGGAGAAGTTATACTTTGATGTTTGACAAGAATAGGAACTTGGGGGATTGTGGGTGCAACCTTTGGTCAAGGTTGACCTGGTTGACCCGACTTGAGTTGACCTGATTCAGGAAAAGTCCAAGTATGGAGACTTGGCACGGAAAAGTCCAAGCAGGGAGCTTGGCACGGGAAAAGTCCAAGTATGGAGACTTGGCACGAAAAAGTCCAAGCAGGGAGCTTGGCACGGGAAAAGTCCAAGCAGGGAGCTTGGCACGGGAAAAGTCCAAGTATGGAGACGTGGCACGGAAAAGTCTAAGCAGGGAGCTTGGCACAGGAAAAGTCCAAGTATGGAAGCTTGGCATGGGAGGTCAGAGAGGGCTCGGTAGCTCGTTCTCCAGACTAGGTCAGAGAGGGCTCGGTAGCTCGTTCTCTGGACCGGACGTGGAAGTCGGAGAGGGCTCGGTAGCTCGTTCTCCGGACTAGGTCAGAGAGGGCTCGGTAGCTCGTTCTCTGGACCAGGAAGACGTTAGGGTTTAGGGCTGGGAAGCTCTAAAACCAACAGAGGCATTGGATAGGTCTATTGACCGATCCAGTGATACTTTTTCTGTCTGGATCGGTTTGTCGACCGATCCAATGATACCTTAGTTATCTGATCGGTCTCGTGACCGATCAGTAACCACACAGTAGCTTTCTGTGGGTTATCTGATCGGTCTGGTGACCGATCAGTAAGAAGCGAGACAACAGGGGATCAATAGGGGGATCGGTCTGTGGACCGATCCATCTATGACCTGATCGGTCCACAGACCGATCAGGGATCGGCAACCCCTCACTGTGAAGAGGTGGGATCGGTCTGGGGACCGATCAGACTAGGGCCTGATCGGTCCACAGACCGATCAGGGATATCCTGGACCGATCAGGCTATGGCCTGATCGGTCCAGGCCTAGCCGTTGAGACACAACGGCTAGATTTCTGTCTTCTTCTTCGCAGGTTGAAGTTATATAACAAGGTGGAGGGCCTCTACAGTTCTTCTTCTTCTTCCTCCTGGCGATCTGAGCTTTGTTGAGCTCTTTACTGCTGAAGCTTCGTGTGAGCTTCCCTCGGCTGGGTCTCCAACAACAGTTGCTGCTGTGGTTGGCATCCGTGAAGTTGCTGCTTCATCAACAGTCGACGAGAAGGCAAGCAAACTAGTGTTTTTTACATTCATATTGTTCTTGACTTCTTGCTATATCTTTGTACTCCGATCTTGCTGTTGCAAGAGAGATTGTGGCGAGGTTTCTCCACCCAGAAGGAGTTTTTATTAGCCGACTTTCTGGGTCTCATCCACCGACGGATTGATAGGATTCGTCCACCTTACGGACATGCCGAGGAGTAGGAGTATCATCTCCGAACCTCGTTATATCGTCGCGTTTGAGGTTTGATATTCTCCCGTTTCGTTTCTATCTTTTATTTCCACTGCGCTAACTCAAATTGTAGGAAGAAACGAGAATTTGGGGTCGGCTATTCACACGCCCCTCTCTAGCCGCATCCGAATGTCCTAACAAGTGGTATCAGAGCGAGGTCGCTCTTCGTCGGATTAACACCCGGGGGAGCACGAGCTAGAGAATGGATCAACTTGGAGAAGACGTCACGATTCCACCCTTCTACGATCGTGACGACTTCGCGTATTGGAAGGTAAGAATGAAGTATTTTCTTATGACTAACCTAGTAAATTGGAATTGTGTACAAGTAGATTTTATTCCTCCTGTGGATAAAGAAGGAGAACCTCTCGAGAAGAAGAAGTGGACGAAGGAACAAATCCACCAATCCATAATCAACGACGAGGTAACGAAAATCTTTGAATTTTCATTACCTAATGGTATCTTGTGTAAGATAGGTGGATACAATAATGCCAAGGAGTTGTGGAACAACTTGGCTAAGTTCCATGAGGAGAGCTCCAATTCAAGTCATGAAGAGGAGTCAAGTGAGCCAAGTAGCTCACATCATGGAGGTATGGAATTAGAAGTTGAGGGCTACTCAACATCTAAGGAAGAAGAGGAGGAGAGTTCTTCTTCAAGACTGGAGCAAGAAGAAGAAGTCTCTACCTCCGGAAGGGATGAAGGAGAGCTCTTATATCCATCCTCAACCCTAGGTAACTCAAGCAACTTAATTTCAAGTAAATTACATATAATGTGCTTTGAGTGTAGGGAATATGAGCATTACAAAAGTAAATGTCCAAAGAGGATTAGGAAGACTCCACCGGCACCAAAAGTCAAGGAAGTCGGAGTCCCAATATGCAAGGGCAAGGAGCACGTGGTGTGCTTCCAATGCAAGCAAAGGGGACATTATAGGAGTCAATGTCCAAGGGGGAGGCAACCTCACAAGGACAAGAGACCAAGCACATCTATAGGGGGAGCTAAGGCAAACCCTAAGGTATCCTTTAAGGCACATTCTTGCAATTCTAATAAGACACATGCTAATAGTTTTATTGCAATTATCAATAATGATAAGCATGATAACTATAGAAACCGATACATGTCCTTAGGTGCCAAACATGTTAGCCTAGATAAGGACAATGCTAGAAATGCCAACCCTAGAGTTAACTCATCTAAGGTTAAGGAAAACCTAGATAGGAATCCCAGAATAACTAGACATATGCCTAGGAATACCTCAAAGAAAAATGGAAAATTAAAGCTTGAGGTATTAAAGAAGGGAAATCAAGTCTTGAGGTCAAGACTTGACACTTTAGAAAAGGCCCTTAAGAATTTGGAGAAGTCAACTCTAGGGTCTAAGGGTCAAAAATCAAAGCCCAAGGACATGAGAGTTTTGTGTCACAAACCTAAGTCTCAAGTGGTCAAACCCGCTTACCATAATGTTTCATTCGATTATGGAACAAGACCTAGGGCTAAGAAGACCATCACCAAGGTCACAAGGGGAGTCACCCCTAGAGTTGATCTTGATGAGTCCCAAATGACCAAGGCTTTAAAGCCTAGAAGGGTCATTAGGAGGGTTGCTAGGGAAGTCATCCCTAGTGAATATTTAGTGAACCCAATGAGCTCAAATAGGTATTGGGTTCCTAGGAGCGTGATCCCTTCACGCTAGATGGTTTAGGGTGTGCCAACCTTAATTGGATAGGTAGTTAACCTACTCATGGCAAAAGGTGACATTTTAGGAATTTTCAAGGTGTAATCAAGCCTTGAAAATGAAATTAAAAATTATTCCTAAGGTGATTAGGATGTGCCAACCACATTTGAGGAGTTTCCTAGGATCAATCTAATTGGCACATAGTGATCTAAAAATCTTTAGTATATGATTTTAGGTCTATTACACTTAGGAATATAGAATTTATGGTAAAATGATCAAAATTATCAAAAATGGCAACTAAGGCTAGAATTAGGTATTTTATATACCTTTATATGTTATTTGTCATATATTGTTTGCCATGTCATGACATCATATTTATTTTATTATCATTTGAAATGTCATGATAATACTTAGGTTAGTTATATGTCATGCCTTATTTAAGTTTCATACTTTATGCCATGACATCATGACATTGGCACATATTTCCACTTATGATATTATTTTATGCCATGCCATCATCTCTTGCATTTATGATCAATTAAATTGATTTAAGGATAGAAACACAATTTGATATGGAGATCTAATTGTTGTTTAGAAAATGCATGAGAACTTAGCTTAAGATGACCTAAACCCATATCTCACATCAAAATTGGCTTGGATGTGTTTGATACACCTTAGATGTGTGTGAGATATTAGGATTATGAGTTAGGATCAAGGTGCATAGTTCTTGTACCTAGATGAGCCTAATTCGAAATTGAGGATCATAGGGAAAACTTGTGTACAAGTCATGTACATTTAGCCCTAAGATTGTGGTCCTAAATTGAATGGTTTAAGATCATTTCAAAATTGATTTGAAAAACCTTGATGAAGCTTTTCTAGTGATAGCATTCATCATTGAGCAAGTTGATACAAAGATGGATTAACCTTGAGCTATTTCAAAGTATTTCGAACTTTGTATCAAGATTAAAAAATGGGAGTTATTTTCATAGAAAATTATTTTTCCATGATAATATATGTTATGAGAAATGTATCCTCAAAATTTTATAATTTTTAGAATTTTCTGTATTTTTTAGGCGTTTCTGAATTTCGGGAGAAAAATCAGAAATCCTTATCAGAGAGTTGTGGACCGATCAGAGAAGATCCTGATCGGTCCAGGGAAGTCTGGATCGGTCACTGGACCGATCCAGGGAAGTGTGGATCGGTCTGGTGACCGATCCAGTGGAGTTCTGATCGGTCTGGTGACCGATCAGAGCGTGCCAAAATGCTGATTTTCGACTGTTGTCTGAAATTTCAGCCATGGAAGTTGGTGTTTTAGATTTCTAAAGGGTTGAAACTCTCCAAGACATTGTTGGTGCAATGGTCAAGGAGGAGTTGACCTTTAGGGGGAATTTTACCTATTGGTCAAGGGGGAGTTGACTTTTAGGGGGAGTTTTTACTCGTCAAGATTTCTGAGGATGAGTGATATGGGATTATCACTAAGTTGATTGTTGATTTTAGTATCAAGGGGGAAATTAAGGGTTTCAATGAAAGGTATGGGACTTTCATTAGAAAGAAACTCTTGACTTTGATTCACTCCTTTTTGATGTGTGTCAAAAAGGGGGAGAATGTCCAGAGAATGTTCAAGGAAGAACATTGGAGTTTGGGGAGAATGTTCAGAGAATGTTCAAGGAAGAACATTGGAGAACTATTGGAAAACCTAAGTTAGGTTATCGGGTTAACCTAACTTGATTATGGTTTTTGTCAAACATCAAAAAGGGGGAGATTGTTGGTGCAACCTTAGGTCAAGGTTGACCTGGGTGACCCGACTCGAGTTGACCTGACTCGAGATATATTTTGATGTTTGACAAGAATGGAGAAGTTATACTTTGATGTTTGACAAGAATAGGAACTTGGGGGATTGTGGGTGCAACCTTTGGTCAAGGTTGACCTGGTTGACCCGACTTGAGTTGACCTGATTTGGGAAAAGTCCAAGTATGGAGACTTGGCACGGAAAAGTCCAAGCAGGGAGCTTGGCACGGGAAAAGTCCAAGTATGGAGACTTGGCACGGAAAAGTCCAAGCAGGGAGCTTGGCACGGGAAAAGTCCAAGCAGGGAGCTTAGCACGGGAAAAGTCAAAGTATGGAGACGTGGCATGGAAAAGTCCAAGCAGGGAGCTTGGCACGGGAAAAGTCCAAGTATGGAAGCTTGGCATGGGAGGTCAGAGAGGGCTCGGTAGCTCGTTCTCCGGACTAGGTCAGAGAGGGCTCGGTAGCTCGTTCTCTGGACCGGACGTGGAAGTCGGAGAGGGCTCGGTAGCTCGTTCTCCGGACTAGGTCAGAGAGGGCTCGGTAGCTCGTTCTCTGGACCAGACGTGGAAGTCGGAGAGAGCTCGGTAGCTCGTTCTCCGGACTAGGTCAGAGAGGGCTCGGTAGCTCGTTCTCTGGACCGGACGTGGAAGTCGGAGAGGGCTCGGTAGCTCGTTCTCCGGACTAGGTCAGAGAGGGCTCGGTAGCTCGTTCTCTGGACCAGGAAGACGTTAGGGTTTAGGGCTGGGAAGCTCTAAAACCAACAGAGGCATTGGATCAGTCTGTTGACCGATCCAGTGATACTTTGGCTATCTGGATCGGTCTGTCGTCCGATTCAGTGATACCTTAGTTATCTGATCGGTCTCGTGACCGATCAGTAACCACACAGTAGCTTTCTGTGGGTTATCTGATCGGTCTGGTGACCGATCAGTAAGAAGCGAGACAACAGGGGATCAATAGGGGGATCGGTCTGTAGACCGATCCACCTATGACCTGATCGGTCCACAGACCGATCAAGGATCGGCAACCCCTCACTGTGAAGAGGTGGGATCTGTAGGATCGAAAAGAATTTAGATATCTCCACAATAGCATGATATTGCCCACTTTGGGCCTAGACCCTCATGATTTTGCTCTTTGGCTCTCCCCAAAAGGCCTCATGCCAATGGAGATATCTTTTCTCTTATAAACCCATGATCTTTCCCATGTGTTTCCAATATGGGACTATGTTTGCAACCTTTCAACCCCAACAATCCCCCCCCCCTCAAACAAAGGACCATAGGCTTCCCACGTCTGATCCTCGACCCACCAGGTCTTCCTGCCCCTCGGTCCACCCGACCTACTAGGACTTCCTTGCCTAGCCGCAACTAGGACTTCCTGCCTGGTGTATGGTCCTCTTGATCCGAACATAGGAGCCCCCACTTTCTTTGTTTGAGGTCAATATTGTACCCACATGGTTCAATCAGACCATAGCTCTTGTGCACAGTCGGCGGTTAAACCTTCTGGCAGTCAGGGCTCTAATACCAATTGTAGGATCGAAAAGAATTTAGATATCTCCACAATAGCATGATATTGCCCACTTTAGGCCTAGACCCTCATGGTTTTGCTCTTGGGCTCTCCCCAAAAGGCCTCATGCCAATGGAGATATCTTTTCTCTTATAAACCCATGATCTTTCCCATGTGTTTCCAATATGGGACTATGTTTGCAACCTTGCAACCCCAACAACCAGGACCTGGTGTATGGATAATAAACCGAGAGGTATAGGAATCCTGTATGCATGTCAAACAAATGCATCCATCTAATATGCAGCATACAAATGCAGCAAACACAAGCAATAAATGCATCAATGCGTATGATGCCAATGACATGTCCTGGTCACCCCTACTGCCAGTCAACCATCTCACACACGATGGTGAGACCGAGTGGGTAGGGCTGTGACAACCGTGCACTCTGCCATCACTGCTCCTGATAAGTGACTGAGTGGACGGGATGCTGTTGGAGTACACCTATCCTCCTACCCCAAATCATAAGTGGGGGAGCTCAATGCTCTCATCTCCCTGAGCAAGTCCAGTGGAGGGATCTCTGTCCTGCTACAACGCTGCGTCACACTTCCCATGAGTGGGCCAACGGAGCCCTTGACAGAGCACCTGCTAAAACACACCCTGTCTGATAAAAACCACTAACCTATGAGTGGTTGTGTGTGCAGATCCATGTAACTCGAGATGTGCTCAACAATAATAGAGCCAACTATCGCACAACATGCAATCATGCGAGATGATGCATGACACTAAGCATGAAAATATCCTGAACATATCCATCTCTATATAATGTGTACCATAGGACAATGAATCAAATCAGAGGTCTAGGTACATAGATCAAATAAGGTATAGAAACCTATGTCCTGAACATAATAAAACATGGTTATGTCACTACCCCTATAAGCATGTATAATCAGGTAGAAACTAACATGAAGTGCATAACAAGTAAACAAAACAAACATGTAACAGGTATCGGGTAGTGACCAACCGATGCAGATAAGAAACATAATCATTACTATTTGTTAAAAATACTACTATGCATATCAAATGACATATCTAAAAAAGATAAGTCAAAGTACCTGCCTCCAATAAGAGGATCGTATCCGAAATAGATCCCTCGTTGAGACACCATCTCGAATCAAAGTCCTGTGATATCAAACAAAATGTCTAGTTTAGCTAATTCTATCATACAACAATTAGCCAAACTAAATTCTAATCCAATTAAGAAGTTCTAAATTGGATCCAACTAATCAATCCAACACAATTAACGAACCCTAATTAGATAAAATCAATTGGTCAACTTGGGTTAGTTTCCTTAACCCTAGTCAACCCACTATTCGATTATATTAAAAATCTACACATGAACCTAAGTTAACAATTATTGCTAACTCGATTAGAAATCAAATTACCAAAATATATCTAACTCCTACACCTCACCTCAATTCACAGCCAGATGGTTGCTACCGGAGAAGGGTTGTTCGCTACTGGAACTCAAGGTAAGCAGTTGCCGGAACCCTGTGGCTTCTGTGGAAGCAATCACAAACAAATGTTCAAATCTTCAAAACAGCAAGAGTCAAAAGAGAAAGGTGATTGAGGTTGGCTTACCCTTGAATCAGTAGTTCCCTCTTCGGCGACTATTTCCAACTGTGATTGGTACCGGCTAGGGCTACACTGGCGATGACAACAAGAAGAATTGAGGAAGAAGGCTTGTTTGCCGATGCTAGGGCAGAGAAGTTGTCGGCTTGATCGGCGCTGCTCGGGTCGAGAGACGGCAGCGACGTCGGCAGGGCACAGTGACGACAGCCGATCAAATCTAGGGCGGAGGACCACGGGTGCTAGTGTGAGGCGCCATCGCTAGAGCACGGACCGACAGTGGCTTGCGCATTACCGACGCTTGGGCAGAGGGGCGGAAGAGGACCGGCTCGGGGAGGAAGAAGGAGAAGAGAAGGGGAAAGAGGAAGAAGATGGTTTTAATCGCGGGCGTGCGGTAGTGTTTTTTGTGGCGCCGGTTGGAAAGGAGGAGACGGCGTCGAGGAGGTTAGGGCACGCGGGTGGTTCGACGGGGGAGAAAAAAAAAGAATAAAGGAAAAAGAAAATAAAAAGGAAAAGAAATACAACTTTTCCTCGTTTAAATGGGGTAACATAAACAGACTTTCCCGGGGCCCAGTTTTTATCCCCGTAACCGAAGTCATATGATCTCTGAAAAATTTCTAAAAATTTCGGAAAATGCCCTTATGATTATTCGCCCTTTTTCGGTATTTTACACTGGGTCTTGGAGTAGGAGTCACCAAAGGCTCCGAACCAAGGAAAATTGTTTGCATTCTTACCCTTTTCTATTTCTATTTTATTTCCGCTGCACTTACTTACTTTAATTTTAAAAGAAAAGAAAAGTTTTTGAAAACCACGTGATTCCCCCCTCCCCCCTACGTGCGTTTCGATCCAACAAGTGGTATCATAGCCCTATTAACTCTGAATTGGAGCAACCATCAATCAAATTGGGGGAATTTTTTTATTTCAGTTTTTCATATTTTATTTGAATTTGTAACATTTATCTTTTCAAATAAATCTTTCTCGTTCGATTTTAACTCAAAGTTGGTACAACACCACTCGAGTCCTCGATTTTTATTTTTTACATCAAACTCTGCTAATACAAGACCAAGTCTTGGTACGTCTTTCTAGTTTTTTATTTCAGAAATCAATGGCCTAACTTGAGGGATTCAACATCGCTCGTCCTCTTCTCTTCAACAGAAACGACTTTCCATATTGGAAGAAAAGAATGGAGGTTTACTTGAAGACAGACAACGAGCAATGGTTCACCATCCGACGAGGGTACCGTACACCTATAGACGAAGCAACTAAAGTACCACTCGATCCAGAAAGATAGAGTCTAAAAGATTAGAAGAAAGCCTAGATCGACTCAAAGGTATTGAACACGATCCAATGCGGACTCACAAAAGAAGAAATCAACCGAGTTGGCCCACACGAGAATGCAAACGAACTATTGGATAAGCTCATCGAATTACACGAAGGAACTAACATTGTCAAGCTAACTAAACGAGACCTAGTACTTCTAAATTCCTTATTCAACATTAAAATGTAGGATGAAGAAATCGCAAGCTAGGTACATGCGAGGATCAAGGATATCCTCAACACCCTGCACATGATGGGACATCAACTCGAGAATTGTGACATTATCAGTTACGCTATGAACTCATTCTCTTAAACCTCACTATGGGCATCAATGGTAGATGGCTATAAAGTTTTTAGAAACCTTTCAAAATTAAAACTAGATGAATTATTTTATGAATTAGAGCTGCTTGAACAAACTAACGCCATAAAGGTCAAGAAAGGAATTGCCTTTCTTGCAGGTACCTTGAAGGGAGCTAAATCCGAGGTAGAAACTAAGTCTGACTCAGAATCAAATAAAGAAGATAAACTAGTGAACATGGTAAGGAAGATGTTCACTAGACGCAAGAAAACTTCACTAGACGCTACATGAAGAAGATGTCTAAGTCTACATCTAACAACTCAAAGGCGAGCATAACATACTACGGCTGCAACAAGAATGGGCACTTCAAACATGAATGTCTGAACGAAGACAAGATCAAGAAGACAAAGAAAAATAAAGCACTCAAGGCAACATGAGACGAGTCTTCATTGGAAGGATCAGAAGTAGATGAATCAAAGCAAACTAGCTACCTCACGCTGATGGCAACCAGAGGTGAATCAGATTGAGAAGAATCTAAATACAAGTCAAGCAACAGATCCGCATCCGGAACCAACTGGGGTAACATTTAATTATACCATTTTTTAAAATTATTTCTTGCTTAAACAAAAAATTAACAAAAACTAAGGAACTCATTAAACTCGTCCTTAATGAAAATAGCATCCTTAAGGAACAACTGAGCTCGACCTCCTTAATTGACGAAGTTTAAAATAGAAATTCAACTCAAGCTACACATCTTGAGGAAGAAAAATTTGTCTTGAAATGCCAAGTTCAAGAGTTAAAGGAATAGTTGGAAATGTTTACCTTAGGATCCAAGTATCTAAACATGATACTTGGATCCCAAAGAACTGTGTACAATAAATCCGGACTTGGATACAAGTCTAACTCTACATTTAAATCATTTCTATCCTTAACTCAAAATAAAAAAATTAACTAAAGCTTGGGTTCTGAAAGTGTGCCAAACAATGCAAGTAGGACTTAATCAATACTATGTACCAAAAAATAAAATTCACTACCTAAATCAAAATAAACCAAATAACTCACCCTTAATCTCAAAAATTAAATCTTCAAAACTGAATTCAAACCTAAAGAATAAAATAAAAATAAACTTAAATTAAATAAAAATAAAAATAATCTAAATTCAAATTATAACTAAGTCTATTATAACTTATTCAATCTAAAAGCTTGAGAGGTGGTGCGCCGGCTCCGATGGACGGTTCCCTGACTACGAGAAGACCCTTGGATGAATAGAAAAAGCTCCTCTGAGATCATGTGCACACTCAAACGATCTGACAAAAGTGTTAGTGACCAAAACCCGAGGTGGGGATCCCTGGCAAGGCCCTCCGATGCTCAAGTTAATACAGATTCGATTAAGTGGCGGAAGCAAAAGAAGAACAATGGAGTGAGTTATTGTGCAGAATTAGGGTTTCGATGCAAATATTTGCGTACCTTGTCAACGGAGAGGATCACCTTTTTTATACCACCTCACATAACTTATATCATCGTGAGGTAGTCCCCAGGTTCCAGAGTTTGTTAGGTGATGGAAAGAAGTAAAGCTTGGAACCGGTGCAATAATTATTTAAGGAATCTTTTACTTACCCATAGATGTGCCTTTTTATCGTTTATACATCTCGCCATTACTGAGGTTTATTAAATAAATATGTTGTCATCATTATCCCACTTGTGAGCATCCTGTTAAGATCCGAAGAAGGCTCCACAAGAATATTCCTCAATAAGTTATGATAAGTTGTTAGAATGCTATCACATGTTATCTACTAAGTATATCTCAGTCGATTGTTAAGCCCAACCCATTCATGCTTCCCTTTGTGTCATTCTACTCTGTAGTGTATCAAATGCTATATAAACCTGCTCAAAAACCTAGTCTGATACATTAAGCCAAATAGCAATTAAGTATTAGTGGTATGAAATCAAACCTCTCTAAACTTAACTGGCTTTTGTTAGGCCAGACGGCTGCTATGCACCTAGTGAGACCAATTGTATTCAAGCATGACCGACCTTTAGCCCAGCCAGGACCACTTGGTAATATTCCAAAGGCTAAATGCCTTTGAGCCTGGGTGACCTTCATTCGCTCGGGCATTCCTAGGAAAGATTGTGAGGTTAAGTATCTTCGAGCCACTCATACATTAAGAGCTATATAAGATTAAATGTTCTTAGACCCGCCCAGGCTTTGTCTGGTCGGGAGTACATAAAGAACCTTATGTCTAATTGGCCTTTACCTAGTTGATTGTTTTCAAACGGCTGATAACCTGATCGAGTTAGACCCCCATACTCTAATACTAGGTGGGACATAAAATTTGGTGAGGAGTACACTCCTACCTTGACTTTAATCGCCACGTTACCTTAACTTGGACCACTGCTTCCTTCATAAATTACCATCCATATCACTAGCCTCCCTTTCAAGTCTCGTTGAAGGAAACGTAGTCGACTGATTGCACCCAAGTTATAGTTTCATTCGCTCATCTCCCATAATCATCTTATAATTTATTTTCTTGATCATGCCTTGGATGCCTGATGCGTTTTTCAAAAAATGACCTGGCCTCTGTGAGGGCTATTACCGATGATATGCGAAAAGGCATTTTTTGCTACAAAAGATCTCGCTTGTTACGTCCCTCATAAATGCCCCTTTATGGGTGAATGACACGCGGTCACACTACTCATTCCTTGCAACGTTTGCTGACATCCACCACTTGATATAACACGATGGAACCCTCACTCTTGCAAATCAACGATCCTCCTTATGCCAACTTGTTTTAATCTAACGGTGGTAATTAACCTCCTCCTTATAAAATCCTAAACCCTATGTGCCCACTACAAGAAAAACTCTCATAGACATCGGTGGAACAACAACCATTTTAAGCAAATTCTGATGTCGTTGAGTATTTTACACCGGTTTTTTCAAAAATTGGTGTCTATGAGCGCAGATTTTCGCTCATAGACATCGGTTTTTTTAGGCGATGTCTATGAGCGCCTTTTTTCGTTAATAGACATCGATTTTAACAGCGATTTTTAAAACCCGGTGTTAATGAACCAAAATAAAATAATTTAATTTTCCCACTACCCAAAATTTGCAACACTTCACAAAATTCCCTCCAAACCTAAACCTATATCGCGCTGTCCACCGTATACCGTCGCGACGCCACCACCACTTTCCTCCTCGCCGCTGGCCGTCCGACCATCTCTCTCAGCCTCATTTCCCTCTTCCCCTTCCTAGATTGACGCCCCTTCCTCTCCCGATCAAGATCAAGACACGACGCCCTTGCTTCTCCGTCCAACCACACCGCATCTCCTCCACCTCCTCCCTTTGGGTGAGAAGAGGAGCCCTTCTTCGCATTTCAAGAAAGGAGAGGTGATGAGTTGGTCTTAATTTCTAGGGTTTTGTTATCGTCGGATCTCAGAGTAGTAGCGGCGGAGGGAGGCAAGATGAAGACAACCAAAGGGGGAAAGGTGATGAACCCCACCGATGCCTACCGGAAGGAGATACGGAAGGAGATCAAACGGGTAAGAAACACAAACTCTTTGGTTCCATTTCCGCTAGTTCATTCTCGACCTCAGGGTCTCCCTTCCTTT
Source organism: Zingiber officinale (assembly GCF_018446385.1). NCBI lineage: Eukaryota > Viridiplantae > Streptophyta > Magnoliopsida > Zingiberales > Zingiberaceae > Zingiber > Zingiber officinale. The sequence continues at coordinate 2,780,785 of NC_056006.1, read as the reverse complement.
TAGTGCCATCGGATCTAGCTTATCCTTTCCGAAGTTTTACTTTGTGTTTTTTTGTGTCTTTGTTGTGCTAGATTTTTTTTCTGCTTTATGGATGATGGTGTTGTATGATGAGATGTTTGATTTTTTTTGTGGTTGTCTTTCTATCTTCTCTATGCCACCGAGCTCTTCTTTGTTTGTGTATGTAACTGTCTGGTTCGTAAAACACTTCAGGAACTGTTCAGTTTAATCTGGATCCCTTCATTGAGCACAATGATGTTGATCTTTGGGAAGCATTAGAGAGAGCTCATCTAAAAGATGTGATTCATTGGGGCTCGATGCAGAGGTATAGTTCATCTTATTCTTACAATATGCATTGTCATCTTTTGTAATTGTTGGATGCTTTTGTAAAGCATAATTTTTTCATTGACATGTACTAAACCCTTGTTACAAGTGTTGTGGTTGTTCAGGCTTGTACATATAAGCGATAGTTCTTGAATTCCTTTAATTGGTGAAGTAAACGGCATCAAAACGAGGCTGCTTCGTACAAGAAGAAGGTGAGTAAAACAAAAAGATGCATTTTTTTGTCTTCATTTCTGCGAGATTTCGACCATCTGTAAGTTCTTGCAGCACGTGCAACTTTGGATCCTACTTCTGTGAACTGTAAGACTTTCTTATTCTTTCTCTCTGGTTTTTTTAGTTTTTATTTTTTTGGGTTCCTGAGAGATCTCAAAGCTTATTGCCACTATGAACCCTTCTCGATTTGAAACTATGAGTCATAGCAATTCTACTACGACTATGATAGACCAGCAAGTTTACAGGCAGAAAGGCGATTGTGTTCAACTGTTCATGAAAAATCTTGCTTAGATGTTGCGTGACTAAAAGGATTAGGAGGTTTTTTTTCCCACTGAACCTTTCTTGATTTGAAACCCATGAGCTATAGCAATTTGGCTATGACTCCGATAGATGAGCATGATGCTCTATTCAAGAACCAGCAAGTTTACCGAGAGACAAAAAAAAATCTTATTTTGATGTTGCGTGTAGGAAAGGAAGACTGAGCGGGATTCTGTAGGAAAGGAAGACTGATAATGGGAAGATGGGATCCTAATGGAACCCCAAAAAGGTAGTTTTTTTGTCCTATGGGGAGAATAAGGACTAAAACACACGACTACAAGGCCACTTCCCAGTAATTTTGCTTAAGAAACTTAGCCAAGTTAGATGACTGTCATGTCTATAGTCGATGATGTATATATTAATGCTTAAGCTACTGTTGTATTTAAGATTACTTTCTTAAACTGAAAGGAAAATTGCCTCCTATTTCTATTGTGTATCATCCTGCAATTGTATTTGCTATTTTTGCTCTCTTCTCTCTTTCGGTGTTGGTTGGCTCATAAACAGTACATGGTTGTTTTTGCATATTCATAGCTTCAAGGAAGACTCGATTCAACAGCTTTTTGAGTAAGAGGCATTGGTCGGAAGCATGAGTAGCCACAGTCTGGTTGCGGTGAAAGCAAATGATTCTCCTAAAGCAGCTAAACGTTCTTTGCATGCTTCATCTTCAGTGGTTCAATTTCCTAAACAAAATGATCGCCATAAACTGTTGGGTAAAAGCTCGTCCATCGCCAGCACCTCCTGCGCGTCAACTGTGCTGCTAAATTCATCAGACATCCTTGACTATGTTCCTATGCCTTAAAAAATCAAACCAAGAGTTTGGTTTTTCGGTTTTGTTCCGCGCATGAGGAAGGGACGCGGACGCGACACTGAGACGCGTTTCCTCGCTAGCGAAGCAGTGCTTCGTATCTTCTCAGAGTGAATAAAAGGGGACTTGCAGCACCTCTATTCTTCACTCAAGCCTCGAGCTTTCTCCTCCTTCTCCCTTCTTTGTGTGATTCATTCTGCATGGTTTTATGCTTTCTTCTCGTCGAGGTTTTCGCTGCTTTCTTGTCCTGAGGCTTGGTCTTCCAGCGATCTGAGGTTGGGTCCGAGTGTAGCGTCCGTTTTGGAGTGCACCTACGGACGAGACGAGCGGTTGTCGGATCTTGGGGGAATTTTGCCGGAGAGCTTTTGCACCGTGAGGCGGCAATAAATTCTCTAAGGACAGTCGGTGTGCCGACGCTTCAACCGGATAACTATATTCTAAACCCTACTCCTTTATTTATCTGTCTATTGCATGCTATTTTTTGTGTGAATATAATACTGCTTATATTGCTTTATTTTACAACATTCTTAGAGAATTTATTGCCTACATCAATAGACATGATGAATGATAGGGTAATAGGATTTGATGAGGCTAGTGCTAGACCCGAGAAATTTTACGGGCAAAACTTCAGACGTTGGCAACAACGGATGAAATTTTGGCTTACTACGCTAGGACTATTCTCCGTTATAGAAACAGACCCTCCTTCACCTAATGAAGAGGAACCTGCCCGTAGTGCTGCCTTAGAGAGGTTTAAGCAAAGAGATTATCTCCGCCATGGGAGAATCCTGTCTGCCCTCTCAGACGCACTATTTGATGTGTACTGCTCAACCTCTTCAGCTAAAGAGCTGTGGAAATCTTTGGATAAAAAATATAACTCCGAAGATTCTGGTTTAGAAAAGTATACTGTGGCAAAATTCCTGAACTTCAAAATGGTTGAAGGCAAATCTGTGGTTGAGCAGACACATGAATTCCAAGTTCAAATTCATGATCTTGCTGAAGGAGATATGCTATTACCTGAAAATTTCAGGTCTTATCTATCATCGAAAAATTGCCTCCGAGTTGGAAAGATTTTGGCATGACTCTTAAACATCGAAGAGGTAAAATCTCTCTAGAAGATTTGATGATTGCCTTAAATATCGAAGAAGAACATCGGAAGCAACATAAAAATGATGATACAAGAATGCCTATGGATTTTATTCCAAAGGCGAATGTAGTAGTCTCATTTGACAAGAAGAAATTCAAAAATCAGAAAATGAAGAACAAGATGAAACCCAACCCAAAGGTTCAAAAGAAAACTGGAACCAAACCTAAGCCTTGCTGGGCATGTGGACAGGTTGGACATTATGCCAAATTCTGCCCTAAGCGAAAGGACAAGGAGAAAAACCAAAGCAATACGTCCAACACCAAGGCACAAGTAAATGTCGTGACTGCTAGTAACGACACCAGCGATAGGTTTGTTACCTTCAAACCCGAACTAAACTTGATCTATCAACCCAATGAATGGTTAGTTGATACAGGTGCTAATGTACACTGTTGTGCTGATCACTCTGCCTTCCTTACTTATCAGGTAATTGAAGGCACTTCCGTGACCATGGGGAACTATTCTGCAGCCAGGGTGTTTGGGATAGGACAAGTTGACCTGAGGTTCACCTCTGGAAAAGTCCTGTCACTGCATGAGGTGCACCATGTTCCAGCGGTCCGTCGGAATTTGATTAGCGGATCAAAGTTAGTCCGTGCTGGTTATGAGTTGAACTTTAAATGTAATAAAGTTGTAATATTACATTTAGGAACCTTTATTGGAAAAGGTTACCTTAATGAAGGTTTATTCAAACTCAATGTAGAAAATGCTACCTTAAATAAATCTACTAATATTGGTTGTTCATATAACATTGAATCTTATGATATATGGCATGACAAATTAGGACATGTCAATTTGAATACCATGAAAAGGATGATGAACCTTGACATGATTCCTAAATATGCTATAAATGATAGGAAAAAATGTGAAGTTTGTGTGCAATATAAACAAACCCGAAAACCCTTCAAATCAGTTGATAAAATTCTGATATTTTAGAATTAATCCATACTGATTGTTGTGAGTTTAACGGTATAATAACGAGAGATCATAAAAGGTATTTCATCACCTTCATTGATGATCACTCTCGTTATTGTTATGTTTATTTGCTAAAAACCAAGGATGAAGCTTTAGATAAATTTATGGTTTTTAAATCTGAAGCTGAGAATCAAACCGATAAAACTATTAAGAGGTTAAGGTCTAATAGGGGTGGAGAATTTACCTCGAACCTGTTTCAAAAATTTTGTCAAGATACAGGTATAATCCATGAGGTAACTGCAACATATAGTCCTCAATCCAACGGTATAGCAGAACGAAAAAATCGAACCCTTAAAGATATGATTAATTCCATGTTAGGCAGTTCTGGGTTACCCAACTTTATGTGAGGGGAGGCTCTATACACTGCATGTCATGTGCTAAATAGAGTCCCAATGAAGTCAAGGGATAAAATACCATATGAGCTTTGGAAAGGCCGAAGGATAAGTTTGAAATATCTTAAAGTGTGGGGGTGCCTTGCAAAGGTACTAGTACCTGAACACAGAAGGAAAAAACTTGGTCCAAAGACCGTAGATGGTATCTTCTTGGATTATGCTCAAAATAGTATTGCATATAGGTTCCTGATTATTAAATCAGAAATTCCCGGAATAGATGCAAATACTATTGTAGAACTTCACGATGTTACATTTTTGAGGATATATTTCCTATGAAGACGAGAACACCTCAATCTAGTATTCCTACTAGAAATGAGCCTTCTTCCGTAGAGGTCCCACTATCCGTAGTGGGTACACCTTCATCAAGTCACTCTAGACTAGATGAATCTAGTGAGTATACAGAACCAAGAAGGAGCAAGAGGCAACGTGTGTCTACGGATTTAGGCCAGGACTTTATCACCTATAATATAGAAGGTGATCCTGTGACATATAGAGATGCTATGACTTCTCCTGAAGCTAAACACTGGAAAGAGACTATTAAAAGTGAAATGGACTCTATTATCTCTAATGCCACTTGGGAGTTGGTAGATTTACCTCCTGGGTGTACCACCGTAGCATGTAAATGGGTGTTTAAGAGAAAACTAAAACCTGATGGGTCAGTAGATAAATTCAAAGCCCGCCTAGTTGCTAAGGGATTCAAACAAAAAGAAGGGATTGACTATTTTGACACTTATTCTCCTGTTACCAGAATTACTACAATCCGAGTGTTAATCGCATTAGCATCCATATATCATCTTGAGGTCCATCAAATAGATGTCAAAACGGCATTCCTGAATGGAGATCTAGAAGAAGAGATATATGTGGATCAGCCTGAGGGATATGTAGTCTCTGAAAATGAGAATAAAGTCTGTAGGTTAGTCAAATCTCTTTATGGTTTGAAGCAAGCCCCAAAGCAGTGGTACGAAAAATTTGATAGAACTATGCTATCGTTTGGCTTTGAAGTAAATGACTCTGATAAATGTATGTATGCTAAAATGAAAGGTGATAATTGTATTATCCTATGTTTATATGTAGATGATATTCTACTATTTGGAACTAACCTTTCTATTATTAATGAGACTAAGGCCCTCTTAAGTGGTAAGTTTGATATGAAGGATATGGGTTGTGCTGATATGATTTTAGGACTGAAGTTGACTCGTTCAACTGATGGAATAACAATTTCTCAGTCACTCTATGTTGAGAGAGTATTAGAGAAATATGGTTATAGCCAAGTTAAATCTGTTGTCACACCATATGACCCTTCAAAAACTCTCCACAAGAATAATAGTGGTGTGGCAGTATCTCAATTAAGATACTCACAAATAATAGGTAGTCTAATGTATTTAGCTAATTGTTCTAGACCTGATATTTCTTTTGCTATAACGAAATTGAGCAGGTTTACCAGCTGTCCGGACAGAACGCATTGGGATGCATTAGACAGAGTACTCAGATACCTAAAAGGTACTATATCCTTGGGCTTGTGGTATGGGAGATTCCCTGCAGTCCTGGAGGGATATAGTGATGCTAGTTGGATAGCAGACACTGCTGAATGTAAAGGCATTACTGGTTATGTCTTTACACTTGGAGGCGGTGCAGTTGCTTGGAGGTCTGTTAAACAGACGATTATATCCCGTTCTACATCTGAGGCAGAATTGTGTGCTTTAGATACCACAGTAACTGAAGCTGATTGGCTTAAGGGTCTTCTTTCAGAAATTCCCTTGATGGTAAAGCCAATACCTTCTATTTCAATACACTGTGATAATCAAACAACAATAGCTCAGATTAGAAGCTCCAAGTATAACCAGAAACAGAAGAGACATGTACAAATAAGATTGAAGTCTATTCGTGAGCTAGTATCTCTTGGAGTGGTGTCATTGGACTTCGTAAGTTCAAAAGACAATATTGTTGATCCACTCACAAAAGGACTTGATTCTGAGAAAATCAAGAGATCCAGTAAGGGAATGGGACTGAGGCCTATCCTGGTTTCATCTATAACGGCAACCCAACCTATCTGATTGGAGATCCCAAGAAGTATGTTCAATGTGGTATAAACAAGTTATAAGGGTGACCGTAAGCATCAAATTGATTGAGATATAATCTCATAGTCTCTTCCCTGGATAGATGCTTGACTGCTAGTAAGGATGAGCTTAAAGGCTCTTAATGAGTTCAAGGTCTTATTGACAGGATGCTCGCAGTACATCCTTGGAGAACTCACCTATGTAAGTGTAACTGTGTGGCCGCAGTGTGGGGGGTCTAGGCAACTTCCCTTAGCACTTATGAAACAAGATTTGGTGGCATGGCCGTAATGCACCAACCTAGAAGGATTCAACCGTCGCCTGTGATGAGTTGTTACCATTTGACTTCACATATAAAAAGGTTTAAGTTCAAGACCTAGTTCACTTCAAACCTATGTGAATAAGATTGGTGTACTTAGGTGAAAATTCAAACCGGAAGGTATTTTCACTAAAATCTCATTGCAACCTAGCCTCAGGACATATTTTTTTTGTTTTTTTATTTTTATTTTTATTTTTTTTGTTTTTAACCGAAATGATTTGAATTTGTGGGGGATTGTTGAATTTTGTTTTAAATTCAAAGTATTTTTTTTGTAGTGTTTTTAGTCCCACATTGCTAAGTGGAGAAGCTTGGAAGGGCTTATATAGGAAGCACTTCCATCCTTGCTTAGAAATGATAAGGGGACCTACACGCATGCGCGGGCCAAGCCCAAATCGAGTGGATTTGGGGGGTTCGAGCCGGAAATCCATAAACCGGGCGTCACGTATGCGATTAACGTGCACAGGGGGGGTGCAAATCCCCAGCACGGGCGGCCCGGTATGTTTTTGCTGGTTTGGTTCAGTCTGAACCAAACCAGTTTGGTTTCCGGTTCGGTCTGAACCAAACCAGAGTTTGGTTTTTCGGTTTTGTTTCGCGCATGAGGAAGGGACGCGGACGCGACACTGAGACGCGTTTCCTCGCTAGCGAAGCAGTGCTTCGTATCTTCTCAAAGTGAATAAAAGGGAACTTGCAGCACCTCTATTCTTCACTCAAGCCTCGAGCTTTCTCCTCCTTCTCCCTTCTTTGTGCGATTCATTCTGCACGATTTTCTGTTTTCTTCTCATCGAGTTTTTCGCTGCTTTCTTGTCCTGAGGCTTGGTCTTCCGGCGATCTGAGGTTGGGTCCGAGTGTAGCGTCCGTTTTGGGGTGCACCTAAGGATGAGACGAGCGGTTGTCGGATCTTGGGGGAATTTTGCCGGAGAGCCTTTGTACCGTGAGGCGGCAATAAATTTTCTAAGGACAGTCGGCGTGCCGACGCTTCAACCGGATAACTATATTCTAAACCCTACTCCTTTATTTATCTGTCTATTGCATGTTATTTTTTGTGTGAATATAATACTGCTTATATTGCTTTATTTTACAACAAGTCTCACCAATTCACCTACACTTCATGCGAGTCTCAGAATCTCACTTATAAGCATTCAAACTTTGGATCATTATTATTGCTTGTACTTTGTGGTCTAGGTTTGATTTGCAGTCATTGCATTATTCTTTGAGAGGATTAACAAGATTATCATAATTCACATGAAAGAGACAAACCAAAAGACGGGATTTTCATGAAGCAAATAGGTGGTGAACTAGTAGTTCACTTAGTCTAGAATCTAGAAGAGTGTCTTAGCTGCTTACTTAGTTATGATTGGTTATGAGATAATTCATGATGAAGGTGCTTGATGGCTAACACCACTTGCATTGTCAGTCATTAATTGCTTTGCAGAGATAGGCTAGTTATATTGTTTACCTCTGTGATATCGAATATGATTCGTGCATGTTAACTAATAGACAAAATAGGAAAAAGTGATGGAGGTATGTTGTTTGAAATTTCATAGTCATTTAGGTGCATGGGATAAATATTAATTATAAGAGAAATATCATAAAATATTTTAGAAAGAAAAACTAAAAATTATCTGATGATATGTTTTTATTTATTTTTTAAGTACTAGTTTTTTTGCCCTGACATTAAACCACCACAAATAATCATGTTGGTTATTTCTCATCGTTTTTTGTTCTAAGGCTCAAATTTCTATTAATTAATATTATAACTTTATCAAATGAGTTTAATATCTTGTCGTACATGGTTATTCCTACTTAGTATACATGTAGATTTATATGTACATGTCTATATATGTGATTTTTCTATGGTCCAGTCCTCTCTCGACTTTGTCATTTTGTTTCATTTGACTTTATAGTGTGGACTGTGATAAACAGTCATCTTTTAAACCTATGATTGTATTTATTATTCTAACCTTAACATATTTTCATGATAGAACAAGAAAGAAAGGAAGAAGGTCCATGAGGTTGGCATCTTGAAAAAGGATCTTGAGGCTATTCGAGAGCAAATTGAGAAGATGGAAAGAATGAGTAAGTATTTTGGCCAAGATTCCCTTAAAATTCTTTTTTCACTGATATTGAATGTGGACTTTTGATCTCATTGGTCTTCAACGTAACATTTTTTTTTTACTTTTTTTTCTAGGCATTCTTATAGTCCTCTTCTTTCTAGATTGAAATTTGATGCTCTTAAACCTTCAAGAAATCAGAATAAAAATTTCATCCAAGATTGTGATGGATTGATTCTGGATTTAAATTTTAATATGATTATTACTACACTATGCTTCTCTTAGATTTCTCTCTCTCTTTCTTTACATAGTGAGCAACAGTGTAATACCTGCATTAAGATTTGATGCTTTTCTTATTATATACAAATTTAGTGTAATACTTGTAATATCATTTCGATCTAGTTAACTATTTTGAGGCAGATCACTTCTTAGATTTGGAAATTCAACAGTTTTTTATGTAAAGAAGTCTTGTGAATTGATGAATAACTTTTATATGGTAATGCTGTTATGTTTTATCTGGCTCTATATTTATGTAGTTGCTCACGTTTGTTGAGGTATCCTATTAGTGTAGGGAGAATTTTATTTTGCTTTCAATGACAAACATAGAACTTTATTGTTGCATTCTTAAAATTCCCAGAATGATAGATCTACACTATATGATGTGGTTGAGATAAATGATGAATGTGTCTCTTTTTAATCATTCAAATTAGTCATCTTGTTACCTGGTGTTCTTACTACTTTTTCAACTATGATTTTTGGTCTTGGTTTACTAATATATTATTTATGTGTTTTTACAGTTTACAAATCTCAAGTACTCCAGAGTTGAAATTGATGAAGTGCGGTTCGAGTGGGCTGAATGCATGCTAGATTACATTTGAGTAGGAAAGGTATTTGATTTTTGAAAACTTTGGATGATGCATGCATTTGCATGGAATGTAAATTGCGGATATTACCTTGATGTGTACAATATCTATTACCTTTTGATGTTGTAAAAAGAATATTTGTGTATTTTATGAATATTGTTGTAAGAAGAATATTTATATAATTTGTGAATATTTGTGTATTTTATGGATACTGTTGGAAGAAGAATATTTGTGTAATTTGTGAATATTTGTGTATTTTTATGGATACTATTGTAAGAATAATATTTATGTGTTGGTTACATGGATATTGATTTGTTTGTATATTATCGGGTTTTCACTGTTTCGGGAATCGAATTTGTGTCGTTAAACAATACTGATATTACATTGATTTTCCACCGCTGCAAAACCGGTGTCATTAACTAATATTACATCGTTCGTATACCGCTGCCAAAACTGGTGTTATTAATATATAATATTACATCGGTTTTACACTCGATGTCGTTAAGTGATACTACACCGGTTATAACCCGATATCTAAAATGGTAAATCTTTTACATCGCATTCATAGACATCGGTAAAAAATGTAATAGACAGCGGTGGAAAATCGATGTCTATGAGGGTTTTTCTTGTAGTGGCCTTTCGCACTTTGCCTTACATCTTTCTGAATTCTTTTCTCTGTCAACCTCTCTTCTTTTCTCCTCCGCGCTTACTTGCCTTTGCGAACTCCCCTTTCTTGTTCTCCCCTTAGGATCCTAGTAAGTTGTTCATCCTTTAGTTGTTTCTTGCATTTTCCTATGTCGGACGAATAGCTTATTCCCTAGTATGCTCATATTCACTCGAATTTTGACAATTCCGATCGAGCTGTCATCCACCTTCGGTACAAAATCTTTATGAATCATTGTATCGTCGCCCCCGCATCCATTGCTTATCCTCATCATCCTCCTGCCAACCATATTACTTTCTTTAAGGACCAGTTAATGACCAGTTTGTGCTTTCCTATCTCTCATTTCCTATCTGAAGTAAGTCAATATTTTAACATTCTCCTACAACAATTTGCCCAAACACTTCCCGTTATCACTGTGTGATGTATTGCTATTTCATTTGTTTGATATCCCAGCTACAATTAACAATCTTGTCCTATTTGCCTACCCTAAAAAATCTGAACCGTAAATTGTTTTCTTTGAGGAAATGTTTTCTTCAAATAAGGGCTAAAAATCTCACTTCTTGTTCATGAGACTACCAGAAGCTGCCTCTTGGCCTACCGCATGGCAGTCTTCTCTTCCTCCACTCCTTGATTTCAAGAAGCTAAAACAAGACCCTGTCTTTCTTGCTCATTCTGATAAATTGACCTACCATCGTTTTTCTATTAAGAAGTGCTTGCATGAAGAGTTTTGTATTTGTTTGTTTTAAGCCCCATTCAAAAGAGGCTGCATTGTCCCTTCGGTAAGTTATGATACTTAGCCTTCACCCTTTTACTAACTAAAGTATTTTTTATTTTATGCGGTGGATGATATTTTTGAAGCTTTAGTTGACAAGGCAATCAGCCGGGAGAACAAGGAACTTCTTTTTCGAGCTGCTCCCAATTTCTGAAGATGTTCACCTGGAGGAAGAGGTCACCCCTAAGAAAAAACGCAAAGGGCGTAGACTTACCTTAGCCCCTTCTCCCAAAAGGCCAGCACTCTCCACCTCTGAAGATCCTGTCCCAGGAGATGTAAGGGAGATGCCCCCCGAACCTACATTATCCACTCTTTATCTTGCCCTTTCAACTCCACAGCCTGTTCCCTCTCAAGAACCTATTCTTATTCCTAATAGCACTTCTAACCCCAGCTTTTTCATACCGGCCCCTTCAAGGAAACGTTCCCTCACATGATTATCAATTCTTCATTTTTTTCTTTAGCCTCTATTAAAACCTCCTTATCTTCAACCTTTACTCCTTGTCCCACTCTCCCAATATTATTGGGTGGCCAACTAATGAATGTGTGGGAAGAGACCAGGGCTCCACTAGGTGAATTGACCCCTACGGTGTTAGCCGACAAATTTTCTTATGAGCAAACTAAGGTAATGTGATCTTTAAATTAATTATTTTTACTTGTTTTGGATACTAATAACAACCTTTATCTTTCAACAATGGATAACCGCTATGAATGTGGCCTATAAACTATATGATTTGGCTCGCGAAAATGAGTCACTGAAATAGTAAACTTCCGAAGCAACTTCTTCGCACGCTGCTGAACAGATAAAAGAATTATCCACCCAACATCAAAAGGCTCAAAAATCAGTACAAGTCAAACTCGATAAAGAAAATCAATGGAAGATCGCAATGGGCAATTTTCAAGCCCAACTTTAATCGGAGACCCGTCTTTGATAAAACATACAGACGAAGTTGGATGAACAGATCGCAGAAAACAATCAACTGCCGCTCAGATGGAAGTACTAAAAACTACACATGCTTCTGAGTTAGCCACCAATGTATCTGAGCTAGAGGCCAAAGATGTCTAACAAAACTGCTTACAATTAGCTTTGGCAGAGGCTCATACCATAATAACTGCCCAAGAAGCTAAGTTAACCAAGAGCAGATCCTTTGATCCGCAAATTGCGGACCAGAGGATGGTCCATTACATGAGGACCCTTAATTTGAATCCTGTGATCCGCAAATTGCGGATCAGGGGATGATCCACTGATGTGGACCCTTAATTTGGATGGACCCCTTCTTTAAATAGATGGGGTCCATTCAAATCAAAGGTTCACATCAGTGGATCATCTCCTGATCCGCAATTTGCGGACCACATGATTCTTACTGAAGTTAACCACTTAATTTTTTCTCGCCTAACCTAACGAATCCTTTGGTATTTTTAACAGTGATGTCATTTCTATTGTTATGTGTGTAGCTTTACATTCCGTTAACCTCATCCCAAATTTCTTAATGGATAATGATATTATAAATATGTGTAAGATTAAGGCGACCTAAACTCATTATGCTAAGTTCATTCAGGTGAAACCTTTTTTCGATTTTCAGTATATAGGTAAAATCTAAAAATTCGTAAATATATCGAGGTGTACTCATCCGAGTAAACTCGTCTAAGTAAAACCGTTCAGGTTGAACCTATTTCGATCTTAAGCATGTGTATAAAATTGAGAATACTTAAAACTTTTTGAGGTAAATCCATCTAGGCAAGCCTGTCTAGGTTAATCATATGGCTAAAATTGAGAATACATAAATTTATTGAGGTCCGTACGGTCAAGCCCGTCTAGGTTGATACTATGTTAATTATAATTATATGGCTAAAATTGAGAATACATAAATTTATTGAGATAAGTCTGCCCGATTAATCCTGTCTGGGTTAAGCCTCATTCAACATTATTTTCGTCCAATTTTAAACCTACCTCGAATTTTACCTTTTTAATCCTCAAGATCCCTTTCGGTAAATGTGCCGATATTTCACAATAATGGTTTGTTCTATTAATTGCTTATGTGGCCTTCTTATCGGTTACACGTGTGAACATGGTGTCGTAAGTGTACTCGTTTTCCAATGCCCACCGCCTCATTCCATCATCAAACGACTCACAATTAATCCCGCCTTTTCTACAATCATGATCTAACGATCGTATTCAGAAGGCCTTTCCTTTATAAAAAATTACCTTTGCAAAAAGAGAAGGGGAAATATCCTAAGGTTTCCTCTTCATCCTCTTGTTTTTTGTCGCTCCTTCGACTCTCTGCTTCTTCCTTTTTTAAGCCCCAACGATCTTTTCTCTCCTAAAATGGCCGAGTGGTATAAGCAATGTTTTTACGGTTTCACCATCGATGACACATATGACCTTACCTTCAATTACGACATGTCCTCTTGTATGGTTATCCCCACGCAGGAAGATTGTCCTCATCGCCCTCCTGCAGGGAGCGTCGTCATCTTCAAGGAACAAGTGGTGTCAGGCTTACGTCACCCCTTACATCCTTTCTTTGTTGATATTAGTCGCTATTTCAACCTTCTACTACACCAGCTTATTCCCCAATCCTTTAGCATCTTAAGTAGTGATGTCATTGTCCTTTGTTTGTTGAATGTTCCCTTATTATCTCGCTTATTTCATTATCATTTCTTCCCCTGCCAGGTAGCGAACAGATTATTTAAGTTCCAAGCTCACCCTAAAGCAATCTTGCTCAATAGGATTACATCCTAAGAGGAATAGAGGGATAAATATTGTTTCCTATGACACCCTAAAGATTCTATTGCCACGCCACAGGAATCAAGTGGAAAGTGCACTAAAAGCTAAAGCCCTCTCCGACCTAACTCACAAAACTACGCTATTAGAGGATCTCAACAACTCCCATGCATCTCGATCTCCCGAGCTAACCGAAGAGCTAGCTACTAAGGATTATTTGCTATTAAACGACCAGGAGAAATTGCGCGCTCAAGATACCTAGATAGCCTCCTTAGTAGATGAGTTAAACTGTGTTAAATCTGAGAGAGAAAGGTTGAGCAGGACACTGCCCAGTTGGAATTACAAACGTATGTAAAGGGAGAGGCTGAATGTGATGAGGCTAAACAGAAAGCTTATCTTGAATCTCCTACATTTAGTGAAGCCTTTGTCACATGAATTACGATAACGCTTAGCCATGCTTCTGTAGGAGTTCTCCAAGAACTATGGGAGAGTGGCCATTTATTTGCCGAACTTCCTCCCCCCTCCTCATAGATAGTCAATGACTTAACAGAGAATTACATAAAGAGCTCCTAAGTAGATTCGATTAAGTGTACCTCTATATTCTTTGTATTGCATTCCTACATTACTTAATTATTGTAAAGAATCGAACTCCGGAATATTCAATAACATTTAAACCAATAATTAAATGTCACATGTTGTCTTGCGTAATCTTCAATGTCTTTAGAACCACTCGTAGCATACATTACTGCAAAGAATAACAATAGAACAACAGTTAAATGGTATAGTACCTATTATCTTGTGCAACCTCCTATATCTTCAGAACCACTAGTACCTTAAATTGCTTAAATACGAGCGAGTGAATTATTGAACTGGATGAGAATCCATTGCTGAGCAAAATAACCAGATTGAAGGATGCAACAATGAATCCCCAAACTACCTATTATACTAGATGAAATAATAGGTCGCACAAGTTATAACAACCGAACGAGATAACCAGGTTGGATAATAAAAATTTCTTAATCTATAAAGAAATCTGAATGAAATAGTATGTCACTCAAGTCAGAACATCCAAACAAAATAATCTGGCTAGATGATACAACTTTAATTTTTATAATGAAATCTGGACAGAATAATAAGCCGCACGAGTCATAAGAGTCGAGCGAAATAATCATGGACGATGATATAACTTCTTGATTTGTGGAATTCCTCCGAAGTGCTAATAATCCAACCAGGCATTAAGGAGTTTACAATAGACCCAATTGTCTTGGTGTTGTACATATATTTGAGTTTAAAGTTGGAATTCAATTGAGTTAGAGTTTAAAGTTGAAACTCGACTGTATAATACAAGCCTGCTTGTGCGATAGCTGTATATATGATCATCTAAAGTCAAAACTCGACTGTATAATACAAGCTTGCTCAAGCGGAAGCCGTATATATGATGGTTTAAAGTCGGAACTCGATTAAATAATACAGGTCCGCTTACGTGGTAGCTACATATATAATGGTTTAAAGTCGGAACTCGACTAAATAAAGTTTAAAGTTGGAACTCTACGAAATAAAGTTTAAAGTCAGAACTTGATTGAATAATGTAGGCCCGCTTGTGTGGTAACTGTATATATGATGGTTTAAAGTCGGAACTCGACTGTATAAAGTTTAAAGTCGGAACTCGACTGAATAATATAGACTCTTTCGTGCAATAGCTGTAAATATAATGGTTTAAAGTCAGAACTTGATTGAATAAGACAAGCCGCTTACGTGATAATTGTAGATATAATGATTTAAAGTCGGAACTTGACTGTATAGAGTCAACCCAATTGCTAGAGGGTTAAATAGATTTTTTAGATAAGTTCACCTGCATACTCCTTAGGTATATACAAGATATAAACCACTTATAGGTGTACTTTGTGGAATATATGTTCGAGTGGCATGATAATCCACACGAGCCCCGAGAGCTAAACAAAATAATCGGCCAGATGATATATCTGTTATCTTTGTAATAAAATCTGGACGGAAGAGAAGAACGCACAGGTCATAAGAGTTGGGCGAGATAATCAATACAGATCATATATCCTCTTCTTCAATTGTAATAAAACCCAGACAGAATAATAGACCGCAGAGCTATGAGGTCCGAGCGAGATAATTAGGCCATATAGTATATCTTCTATTTTTTATACTGAAATCCGGATGGAATAATATATCGCATGAATTGTGAGAGCCGAGAGAAATAATTAGGTTGGATAATCATGTTCCCTTAATATTAAAATCCCTCCGGAGTACATATTTGCCTGCATTTACATTTAATGTATAAAATCTGAACAAAATGCACAAGTAAATTACAAACGTACTTGTTAAGTTATATAAGGTTACAAATGATTAGAACTCCAGGGTCGCTCTAAGTTTCTTCCTTCTGTGTCTTGGAGATAGTAAGATCCTGAAGCCAACTTTTGTACTATCTTATATGGTTCTTTCCATTGCAGCACCAGCTTATTAATATCCCCGACCGATTTAAGGTGCTTTCAGACCAAGTTGCCTACTTGGAAAAACCTTGGGATGACTCTCTTATTATAGTTCTGCCTCATTTTTAGCAATATTATGTCAACCGAGTCGCCGCCTCATCTCTGATCTCTTCTATTAAGTCTAGTTCCATGAGGTGCCGACCGACATTGTCCTCATCATATAATTGTCTTCTATCAGATTCCACATCAATCTCGACCGGAATTATTGTTTCACCACCATAAACTAATTGAAAAGGAGTTATACCTATTTGCTTCTCGAGTGGTGGTGCAATATGCCCATAATATGCTAGGTAATTCATCAACCCAACTTCCTTTAACGTGATCTAATTTGGTTTTAAGTCCTCTAATGATGTCTCTGTTTGTTACCTCAGCTTGACCAATACTTTGCGGATAAGCTATAGAGGTGAAAGCTTATGTAATACCATATCCCAAACACCATTCCCTAATTTTTCTGCCATGGAATTGTCTTCCATTGTCAGAAACCAACTTATGAGGAATCCCAAATCTGCAAATAATATGTTTCCGTAAGAATTTAATAATCATCTGCTCAGTTATCTTGGCTAAGGGTTCAGCTTCTACCTATTATGAAAAGTAATTTACTGTCACTAGTAAAAATCTTTTCTGAGCGGGTGCTAAAGGGAAAGGCCCCACTATATCCATACCATATTGATCAAACGGATAAGAAACAATAGAAGTTTTTGTTGGTGCGGGAAACATCCGATAGTCGAACCTGTGTTTTGATTATGTTAAAGGGTTCAAAGTTAGGTTGCCTTGTTATCTAACGTGCTTGAATGAGTTTGCAGGAAAGTCCTAGGTATACTTAGGCAAAAGTCCTATCTGCGGTTAGGTAGGTGGAAAAATCCTAGGGGGTGGTAACCCTAGCTAGGTCCTACGGAGTGGTAACCCTAGATGAGGAAAAGTCCTAACTGTGGTTAGACAAAGGGAAAACCCTAGGGGGAGCTAACCCTAGGTCCTAAGGGGTGGTAACCCTAGGTAGAAAGTCTTGGCGGGTCGAGGGCTTTGGGAAAAAGTCCTAGAGTTAAGGACTCTAGGTGGAAAGTCCTGGTGTCACGAATCAGGTGAAAGATTGGGTGGGTCGTGGAGCGGACGTCCAGTAAAAAGTCCTGGATCATCGGGAGCTAAGAAAAAGTCTAGTTGGTCTGGAGGATCAACTGGCAACAGGTAGACTCTCCTGAGTGGAGTAGGTGAGGACACGTTCCCCGATGAGGGAACAGTAGGTGTCGGTTCGACCTAGGGTTTCCGGTTGGGAATCCAAAGTCAGAATCGGACAGTCAATGACTGTCAGATAATCATATTTATTATGTTTAATTATGCTAACTCTGTTTTATAGGATATGTTTTTGGATTTTGGACTAACCAATTTTGCAGGAAGAAATCCTCTCGCAGCAAGGCGTGAGGGTGCCCTCATGGAGCTTGAGGGCGCCCTGGATGCTGAGTAGAGGGCGCCCTGGATGCTGAGTAGAGGGCGTCCTCATGGAGCTTGTGGCCGCCCTAGACACTGGCACTAGGGCGCCCTCATGGAGCTTGAGGGCGCCCTGGACCTTTGCGTGAGGGCGCCCTCATGGAGGTTGAGGGCGCCCTCAGGCGGATAAGCTGCGAAGTGGTCAGAGCTCATCCACGCTGCGGATTCGGTGCGGGTGAGGGCGCCCTCCATGGTGTTTGGAGGTGCCCTCCACGAGCTTTATATGCAAGATTCGACCAGCAGCTTAGGATATTATTTGAAACACAATTCATCTTCCGTGTGCTGCTTAAAGAACGTTCCGACAAAGCCGCAACTCGACCCCAACGACCAGACGCTTCAACTTCATTGTTTTCTTTTTTTCTTTGGTATATTTTATTGCTTTGTATTGTACTTCAAAAGTTGTAAAGATTTATGAATTGATAGTGATTGTCCACAGAAAGCGATCAACGATCACGGGCCTTAAAGTAGGAGTTGCCCAAGGCTCCGAACCAAATAAATCTTGGTGTTTGCATTGTTTGTTCTTATATCCGCTACGTTTACTCGTTAAGTTTTCCGAAACGAAAAGTGAAAGCCACGAGCACTATTAACCCCCCGTCCTGCGCTTTTGATCCAACAATTGGTATCAAAGCGGGGTCGCTCTGAATCGGTACAATTATCGGTCGAGCAATTTTTTTGACTTTTCTTGTCTATTTTCCCTCCAAAACTATTTTCGAAAAATTCAGTTTCATCTTTTCACCATTGGTCGGTATTAGCAAAATATCACATTTTTAAAAATTTGTGATAATATTTTTTTAAAATATTTTTATTAATATTTTATTTTAAAAAAATTAATTGTTATTTTTTTTCTACCACACTACTAATCCAAGATCAAGTCTTGGGATATTTGGTTCTTTTTCTTTTTGTGTGCGAGAGTTTTCTCCTAAATGACCCATCAAAAAGGCTACAGCACAGATCGCCCGTCGCTCTTCTCCGGAGAAGATTTCGGGCACTGGAAAGATCAGATGGAGCACCAACTAAAAATCCAAGAGGAGATATGGACCGCAGTTTAGATCAGATTTATTCTCCCCACTGAAGAAGGTGTACCCATCGCCTGTGACAAGTGGAATGCACAAACAAGAAGAAAATTCGAGGCAAATGCAAAAGCAACATGGACTCTCCTATGCGGATTAACAAATTCATAGCTTGATCGAGTTGGAAAGTTTAACAATGCTAATGAGCTTTGGGAGAAACTACTCAAGCTTCATGAGATTCCTTCAGAGTTAGAAGATCAAGTTGAACCGGAGTTCGAATCTGAGTACGAATCTCCAGAGTCAACCTCTGAATCAGACTCAGAAGAATCTAATCAGACCGATTTCATAACACTGATGGCCAAAGAAGAGGTAGCTGAATATGAATCCGAATTCGAGATGGCAACAATAAAGGGGGAGAATCCTATCATGGATCTAAAATTTAATATTATAAATTCAAATAATAAATTTCATATAATTTGTTTTAAGTGCAGGGAGAGAGGGCACTATAGAAACAAGTGCCCTACTCGTAAGATTCTGCCGTCACAACCGGAGGAGAAGGAGAAATTGATCTGGAAAGGGAAGAAACACATTGAATGCTCCAAGTGCAAACAAATTGGTCACTGCAAAAGACAATGCCCAGAAAGAAGACCCAAGAATCTAGGGGGAGAAATTAAGGTAAGTAAATTTACATTACATGAAAATCTAATTTTTGCAACACATGTCCTTAGGTAGTCCTACTTGCTCTAGTATAGATTTCTCTTCAAAATTAGATATGCATGATAATAAGGTAGTGAATAAAGTTGAATCAAATAAGAATGACTCAAAATTATTCAATAAAAATAAGAAATTAACTCTTAGAAAATTAGGAATAAAAAATAATATTTTAAAAGATAAAATTGATAAATTAGAAAAGATTATTAATAATTTAACCAAATTACAAAATCTAGACTTGGTTTACATGTCTAAGGTAAAACTTAAACCCTACAAACCAAGTTATAATAAAGTGCCTTTTAATTATGAAACTAATCAATAAATCATAAATTAGTAACTTTCAACTTAAAACACAACTTGAAAACTACCTAAAGTTACAACTTAAAATTAACTAATGATTGCTTAGCCAAGGCTAGGTTAAATAAAGACTTAGGTGTGATTTACACTTGACTAGTTAGACCTAGGGATTTCAAAAAGAAAATTAAATATCTAATTTCTTTGAAAGGCTTGTCTAGAAGTGGTGGATGATCCCATACCAAAAAAGGCCTAGTACCTCGTCACAACCTGGAAGCCAATCTTTGAAATGTATGTTTAATTGACTAATTGAAAAACCCAAGTCTAACTCTAATGTAAATTAATCCTTAGATGAATATCTAAGTTAAAAATTAATTTAGGTCTATCTCACACACACTCATAAGATGAACATGCTTGATAACCTAGAATGAGTGAGATGGAAAATTAGGAAAACAAATAATAACCTTTATATATATTTTTTATACTTTTGACTCTAAAACCCTCACATATTCTTAGCATTAATTAAGGGGGAGTGCAAAGAAATTTAAAGACTTTAATTCTTATTATTTTTCAAAGATTTCAAAAAGTTTAAAATATCAATTTTTTTTTTGTAAAAATGAATTATCTTTGACAGAAACTAAGTATTCGCTAAAATATTTTCAAGTATTTTTACAAGAAAATATTTTTTTAAAAAAAAATTAATTACTTCTAACTAAGTTTTTAAATTTATCAAAGTCTTTTTAAAAGCTAAGTTTTTAATTAACTTATTTTGAAAACTATGTTTTTTTCAAAGTCTTTTTAAAAGCTAAGTTTTTAATTAACTTATTTTGGAAACTAAGCTTTTTTTATTAAAGTCTTTTTTTTAAAAAAAAAACTAAGTTTTGAAAGTACTAAATTTATTAAAGGATTTTTTTAAAGTATTTTCAAAACTAAAACTTTAGCTAAGTTTTTTTTTTTAAAAAAAAAAAGAAATTATGTTCAAAGCTAAATTTCGTTGAGTGCTACCCTTTAGGGGGAGCTTAAAATTAAAAAAATATTTTTTTTTACAACCCTCTCTCTACTTAGTATACTTTTTTTATTTATGTCAAAGGGGGAGAGAGAAGTCAAAGTTAAGAAAGTTAAAGATTTTAGACATAATTTTTATAAAATGGGGAGCATAAGGGAGAGCACGAAGTTTTTTGATTTATGCTCATGATACTTATGCTTAATTCCTTCATTTTATTGTTATGTTTTACTTAACTTTGAACCGTGTTGCCATAATAAAAAAGGGGAAGATTGTTGGTGTGGGAAGCATCCGACAGTCGAACCTATGTTTTGATTATGTCAAAGGGTTCAAAGTTAGGTTGTCTTGTTATCTAACATGTTTGAATGAACTTGTAGGAAAGTCCTAAGTATACTTAGACAAAAGTTCTATCTGAGGTTAGACAAGTGGAAAAACTCTAGGTGGTGGTAACCCTAGGTCCTAGGGGGTGGTAACCCTAGATGAGGAAAAGTCCTAACTGTGATTAGGCAAAAGGAAAACCCTAGGGCGAGGTAACCCTAGGTCCTAGGGGGTGGTAACCCTAGGCGGAAAGTCTTGGCAGGTCGAGGGCTTCGGTCAAAAGTCCTAGAGTCGAGGACTCTAGGTGGAAAGTCCTGGTGTCACGAACCAGGTGAAAGACTGGTTGGGTCATGGAGCGGACATCCAGCAGAAAGTTCTGGAGCATCGGGCGCTAAGAAAAAGTTCAATTGATCTGGAGGATCAACTGACAACAGGTAAACTCTCCTGAGTGGAGTAGATCAGGACGCATTCCCCGATAAGAGAACAGTATGCATCGGTTCGACCTAGGATTTTCGGTTGGGAATCCGAAATCAGAATCGGACAGTCAGTGACTGTTAGATAATCATATTTATTGTGTTTAATTGTGTTAACTCTGTTTTGCAGGATATATTTTTGGATTCTGGACTAACTTATTTTGCAAGAAGAAATCCTCTCTCAACAAGGGGTGAGGGCGCCTCATGGAGTTTGAGGGTGCCCTAGATACAGAGCAGAGAGCACCCTCATGGAGCTTGAGGGCACCCTGGACCTTGGCATGAGGGCGCCCTCATGGAGGTTGAGGGTGCCCTCAGCCAAATATGTTGTGAAGTGGTCAGGGCTCATCCACGCTGCGGATTCGGTGCGGGTGAGGGAGCCCTCCATGGTGTTGGAGGCGCCCTCCATGGTGTTGGAGGTGCCCTCCACGAGCTTTATTTGTAGGATTCGACCAGCAGCTTAGGATATCATTTGAAATGCAATCCATCTTCCGTGTGCTGCTTAAAGAACATTCCAACAAAGTCGCAACTCGAACCCGACAACTAGATGCTTCAACTTCATAGTTTTCTTTTGTCGTTGGTATATTTTATTGCTTTGTATTGTACTTCAAAAGTTGTAAAGATTTACGAATTGATAGTGATTGCCCACTAAAAGTGATCAACGATCGCGGGCCTTGGAGTAGGAGTCGCCCAAGGCTCCGAACCAAGTAAATCTTGGTGTTTGCATTGTTTGTTCTTATATCCGCTGCGTTTACTCGTTAAGTTTTCCAAAACAAAAAGTGGAAGCCACGAGTGTTATTCACCCCCCTCTAGCGCTTTCAATCCAATAGCTTTCAATAGCTCAGTAGGATGATACGGGATATTCTGATGCTTATAACAAGATAAACAAGTTCGTACCAATTGAGCTGCATCATTCTGTAGAGTAGGCCAATAATACCCGACCAGTAATATCTTTCAAGCAAGCGATCGACCACCATATTACTACCATAAGAGCTTTAGTGTACTTCTTATAGAATGTATTGTATATCATCTAGTCCTATACATTTAAGTAGGGGACACAAAAAAGCTCATTTATACAAATAATCTCTAATCATAGTGAATCTGTTAACCCTTTTCTTAAGCATACGTGCCTATTCCCCTTCTACTGGTAAAATGTTCTGCTATAAAAATAAGATAATGGGCATCCTCCAATCACTTTGTAGTTCTAAGTCAGCTTGCCATTCAATACAAGCCACTAGTAATATCTACTCAACCGACTTATCTAAAGTCCAGGGAACTATAGCATAAGGTAATTTGGCCAGTTCATCGACTATTTGATTATCTGATCAGGGATTTTTTTTTTTGTATAATAACCTCCTAAAATCCAACTTTCAATTTATCCAACACCTCTACATATAACTTGAGTCTTTCATTATTAATTTCAAAATTTCTAGATAATTGTTAAGCTGCCAACTGAGAATCTGAATAAATTAAAACTGAAGCAGCCCCTACATGCCAACCAGCTTGTAACCCTGCTATCAATGCCTCATATTCCGCTTCATTATTGGTGGCTCTATAGTTCAGATGAATGGATAATTGCATCCGTTCTTCCCTGGGAGATATCATAAGAATACCCACTCTAATACCCTGTCTTATGGATGATCCATCCATATATATTTTCTAGGTTTCATCTAGCTATGGATTTTATACTTCCACTATAAAATCTGTTATGGCTTATGCTTTGATGGTCACTCTGGGTTGATATTGCATGTCATACTCACTAAGCTCCGTGGTCCACCTAATCAACCATCCTGAGGCTTCATGGTTGACAAACACCCGACCTAAAGTACTATTGGTGAGTACGATGATGGGATGAGATAAAAAATAGGGGCACAATCTTTGAGTAGTTAAAATCAGTACGTACGCTAATTTTTTAGTACGGTGTAACGAAACTCTGCTCCTTTTAATAAATAGCTAAAGAAATATACAAGTTGTTGCTCTTTTCCCTCCTACCTTTCTAATGCCTCCCCCATAGCATGCTCATTAGCTAACAAATAAATGCACAAAGTTTCTCCCATTATAGGTTTAGCTAACACCAGCAAAGAGGACAACTAATTCTTTAGCTCCTCAAATGTCTTGTTGTAGTCCTCATCCCATTGGAATTTGGTCGACTAGCGAAGAACTATAAAGAAAGGCAAACTTCAATCAATCAAGCGAGAGATGACGCGAGAGAAAGTTGTTATCCAGCTAGTAAATCTTTGTGCCTCCTTCAAATTGCATGGAGTGTCTTAAAGGTCTTGCACCTTGCTCAGGTTGGCTTCTATTCCTTGTTCAGTCACAATATATTCAAGGAAGCACCCACTTCTAGCTCTAAATAGAGATTTGCTACGATTAAGTGTAAGCCCATATTACCTTAAAGTTTGGCAGGTTTCCTCTACATCAACACATAAATTGCCCACCCGAAAAGATTTGATAAGAATGTCATTCACATATACCTCCATATTCCTTCCAATTTGTTTTTTTTTAATCTTATTCATAAGTCTTTGATAAGTAGCTCCTGCATTTTTTAATCCGAAAGGCATAACATTATAATAATAAGTTCCTTCAGTAGTTATGAAGCTAATCTTTTCCTAGTCATCTTTAGCGAGTAGGACTTGGTGATACCCCTGATAGACATCCAGCATACATATAAATTCACAACCAGAGGTGGAGTCCACTACTTAATCAATGCAGGACAAAGGATAGTAATCTTTTGGACATGCCTTGTTGAGATTCTGGAAGTCAATACAGACTCGCCATTTGTTTCCATGTTTAGATACTAGAACAACATTAGCCAACCAACTTAGGAATTGAACCTCCCTACTATAGCCTACTTCCAGTAATTTATCTACCTCTCCTTTGATAATCTCATTCTGCTCCACTCCAAAGTCCTGTTTCCTTTGTTTGACTGACCGGACAATAGGATAGACATGGAGTACATGCTCCATGACCTTGGGTGACACGTTTATCACTTCCTTGGGCAACTATGCTGTTGGAGTTTAATCAAAGTCCCACATTGGAAAGATTTGGTAAAAATCATGGGGTTAAAAAGGATCCATGATATTTCCATTGACATGAGGCATTTGGGGTAGAGCCCAAGAGAAAAGCCATGAGGGCCTAGGTCCAATGTGGACAATATCATCCCATTATGTATATATGTGGACATCCTTCGGGCACAACAAATGGTATCAGAGCCATGGCTAGACTAGATGCAATGTGGGGAGTCCTTGAACGAATTTGAGGGTGGGCTTAGAGTAAGTCAGGGTGACCGAATACTTGCAATAAGGCCTGGAGTAAGTCAGGGTGACTAAATGCTTACGGGGAGGCTCGAAGTAGGTCAGAGTGACTGGATGTTCGTGGGAAACCTGGAGTAGGTCAAGGTGACTAGATGCTTGCGGGGAGGTTTGGAGCAGGTCAGGGTGATCGGATACTTGCAGGGAGGAAAGTACGTCAGGGTGACCAGATGCTCGCAGGGAGGGCCGAAGCAGGTCAAGATTGACCAGATCCTGCTACTTACGGGGAGCCCGAAACAGGTCAGGATAATTAGATGCTTGTGGGAAAAGCCCCGAAGCAGGTCAGGGTGACTAGATACTTACGGGGAGGCCAAGAGCAAGTCAGGATGAATGGATGCTTGCGGGGAGGCCTGAAGCAGGTCAGGGTGACAGGATGCTCGCGGGGAGGCAAGTAGGTCAGGGTGACCGGATGCTCGTAGGGAGACCCGAAGCAAGTCAAGGTGACTGAATGCTTGCGGGGAGGTAAGTTGGTCAGAATAACCTACATTGGAAAGATTTGGTAAAGATCATGAGGATAAAAAGGATACATGATATCTCCATTGGCATAAGGTTTTTTGGAGAGAGGCCAAGAGCAAAGTCATGAGAGTCTAAGCCCAAAGTGGACAATATCATGCCATTATAAAGATATATGAACATCCTTTTGCACAACAAATGGTATCAGAGTCATGGTCTAGACCAGATGTAATGTGGGGCGGCCTTGAACAAAGTTGAGGGTGGGCTCGGAGTAGGTCAGGTTGACCAGATACTTGAGAGGAGGTCTAGAGTAAGTTAGGGTGACTAAATGCTCACGGGGAGGCTCGAAGTAGGTCAGGGTAACCAGATGTTCGCAGGGAACTTGGAGTAGGTCAAGGTGACTAGACGCTTATGGGGAGGCCTGGAACAGGTTAGGGTGATTGGATGCTTGCGGGAAGGCAAGTAGGTCAGGGTGACCAGATGATCGTAGAGAGACACAAAGCAGGTTAAGATTGACTGGATCCAACTGCTATAGGGAGGCCTAGAATAGGTCAGGATGACCAGATGCTTGTGGAAAAGGCCCCGAAGTAGGTTAGGTTGACTAGATACTTGTGAGAAGGTCCGAATTAGGTCAGGATGACTGGAAGCTTGCAGGGAGGCCTGGAGCATGTCAGGGTGACCGGATGCTCGCTGGAGGTGAGCAGGTCAGGGTGATCGGATGCTCGCAGGGAGGCCCGAAGTAGGTCAAGGTGACCGAATGCTCGCCAGGAGGCCTAGAGTAGGTCAAGGTGACCGGGTTCGGATGCTTGCGGAGAGGTCTAGAGTAGGTCAGGGTGACCAGATGTTCGCGGGGAGACCCAGACCATGAAAGTAATTGTGGTCCTTTGTTTGAGAGGTGGATTATTGCGGTTCAATCAAAGTCCCACATTAGAAAGATTTGGTAAATATCATGGGGTTAAAAAGGATACATGATATCTCCATTAGCATGAGGCCTTTTGGTTAAGCTCAAGAGTAAAGCCATGAGGGTCTAGGACCAAAGTGGACAATATCATGCCATTGTGGAGATATGTGGACATCCTTTGGGCACAACACAAGCAAAAACGTCACTGTTACAAGCCAAGCACTGAATCATCTCAGTCTTGAGCTCAGGAGTCAGGTCAGCTGCTATATGAGTAGTGTCTTCTGGACGACCCTCTTGAATTTGTATCTCTTCTTTCTCCTCATATACTAGGATGGGAGGCCATTCATGAATGACATTAACCTCAATCCTTTGAATTTTTTGAGTGGCATTAGCTTCTGATCCTGTCTGAGAGTGTGACTCGATGAAGAGCTAGAGACAGTGGGTGAAGACTTCGGGGAGTAAGTAGATGACGGCTCTAGGGAAGAGGAATCACAACGGATCTGAGAAAACCAAAGCAGATCCCGAAGAAATCTAATCAAAAAATACCTCCCAGAGGTGAGAATAGAAAGTCGAAGCTAGATCGGAGAAACCCAAAGCTGATCTAGGGAAGATTCCGATGAATTAGAGCACCGTAATAGCTCACGATTTCGACCGATGCTATCACCTCCTGCACACCATGCAACCAATCAACAAGATGTCAATGACCTAAGACCGGGGTGGGAATCCCTGGCTAGCCCCTCCGATGCTCAAGTCAGTCTCCTCTACTCTAGGTGGGAAGAAGAAAAAGAAGAAGCATGGTGAAACTAGAATGAAATTAGGGTTTCGGTGATGGTGTTGCATGCATACCTCGCCAACGGAGAGGATTCCCCTTTTTATACCATTTCATATAACCTCCATAGCCATGAAGTGTACCTCGATTTGTTAGAGTTTGTTATGAGATGACGTAAGTACGTGCAATAATAGTTTAAGGAATCTTTTTCGTATCCTAAATGTACCTTCTTTGTCGTCTAGCACACATTTAAAGAAGTTTCTAGAAGTCGTTTCCAACCAGGTTGCCATATGATTGTATATTATTCATACATCACCTATATTTGGTTGTAACACTCCTTACGGGCTATGTTTATGAGATTTAACAAAGGTGAGTGTCTTTATGCCCTGCCAGATTTTACCAGGTCAATTTTATATTAATAGCCTCCTAAAAGTGTGTGTTGGTATACCCGCCTGAGATTACACTACCGAGTGAATTATGAGTATGCTCGTCTGAGCTTATTCTACCGACCGGGTTAAGCAGGGTCCCTTCCGGCGACTTAGTTTCGTATGCCTGCTCGGTCAATCGAGATTACATAACCGAGCAAGTTATGTGTATGCTCGTCCGGCTTCTTCTACTGACCACGTTAAGCAGAGTCCCTTCTAGCGACTTAGGTTCGTATGCCTGCTCGGTCGCATGCGATTATATTACCGAGTGAGTTATGTGTATGCTCGTTCGGGCTTCTTCTACCCACCGTGTTAAGCCGGGTCCCTTCTAGCGACTTAGGTTCAAATGCCTGCTCGATCGTTCGAGATTATATTGTCGAACGAGTCATTAATAAGCCTTTCTAATATCCTTAATCATTAATTTCAAACATCATAGATTCATATTCGGATACACACAACATGCACTATCATCTCCTTCCAAACACAACACAGATAATTAATTAACAGTACTGCTCGATCGAGTGCTTTATGATTATTATTATTCTTATTATTTTATTTTCTTAGGAATATATATAGTAGTGCTTCTAATCAGACAGCCAGCCAGCTTCAAGCTAATTATTCAGCAGGAGCTTCATGATCGGCTTCATCAACATCATCCACATACTTGGAATCAAGCGACTGCGAGACGACGCTAACATCACTGGCCATCGCCATAAAATTGGATCCCAAACCATCCAAGGACATTATTCCCACAAATTCCGGTGAACTGCCTGCGCCAATCGACCCACTAGCGAAGCCTCCAAGCGTGGTGGTCGAGTAATTATTTGTTTGATTTTCCATCTTACTATCAATGGTGTTCCAGTTCACCAAACCAAAACCAAGGATATCAGTGTACACCTGCACGCATGGAACATTAATAATCAATATTAATTAGTTGAAAATTTATTGTATTAGGAGTAGTTAAGCTTAATTAATTATATATACTACTCACGCGATTCTGATAATTCATGCGGGATGTGTTCCAAGCCAGCATCCATTCACGGTCGGCTCCATCGTTGTTCACCCCTCTGTACACAATAGCTTCTTTCGAAGGACCGATGAGCCTATCACGGACGTGAAGAAATCCAGCCCATTGCCCATTTTGAATGATTTGAGGGTAAGGAGAATGCCAAACAGCGCCTTCCCAAGTGTGATTGAGATCAAATGTTAGGTTACCTCCGGTGGCATTGTAAATCATGCCAAGCGTCGAGGTTCCAGTGCCGTAAGCCTCCTTCAGGTTGTGCACAAACCGACTCACGTTCGTCGCTTTCTCTTCTGCGTTCATATACTGCAAAGCCACTCTTGCTCTGTCTCGGGCGGTGATTTCAGTGATGTTCGGATTAACTAGTCTCACTGTGTCGTCCGTCACTGGATTCCCAAACACGTTGGTCGCCATGCTTAATTCTATATATCAACAAGAGAAAATGTTTTTTTTTTCTTCGGATTGCTCTGTAAGGAAGTGTGTGCAGCATCGTGTATTTATAGAGGAATCAGATAATATATAAATTTCCATGCTCAATTAATTATTGTGAAACGTGGCAATAACTTCTCCAAAAATAATTGAAATTTAGGGGCCACTCACTTACTGATAAATAATTAATTAATTGAAATGGGAAAAACGTGACATTAACTTCTCCGAAAACAATTGAAATGGAGGGGCCACTTAATAAATAAATAATTGAAATGGGAAAAACAACGTGACAATAACTTCTCCAAAAATAATATTGAAATGGGGGACCACTCACTTACTTACTGATAAATCAATAATTAATTGAAATGGAAAAAAGACATTAACTTCTGTTCGAAAAAAAATTAATATGTACTCGGAGATTTTTGAGGGTTTAACCGAATTTAAATATATAAATTTAAATTTAATTTATATGTTGAAATGATTTGAGGTGATAATCTCAGTCTGTCAATAGGAGTTGATATCTGTCGACTGTTGATCGTCGAGTGCCGATTGCCGAGTGCCGACCATCGAGTGCCAAGTGCCGACCGAGCGAGGCTTATTGCCGACCGAGTGAGGAGGTCGACCGAGCGAAGCTTAAGGTCGACCGAATTGCAAGGCTTCTGCCGAGTGAGTTGCTGTCGAGCGAATTGTTGTCGACTGAGTTGCAGGGCTTCTGCCGAGGTCTGCGATGAACGCAATTTCCTTAAAACAGATTCGCCCCATCTCCGAATGTGCTTCGAGATTTTCTTGGATCGTCTATTTCCCAGTATACAACGGCTAACCGTGATTCCCACCAATCAAAGGTAGTCACGGCGAACTGAGAAGTACCCGGCTACTATTACGGGCACTTCGCCAAGCAAGAATTATCGTACAGAGACGGAGGGGGAACGTAGGTGGAGAGCTTTAGCTTTTCACGTGTGTAACCTTTTTGCCTGTAGTCGTAACCTCCTTTTATAGGAGCTCAAATGAACGGCAAAATTAATGATCGATTAATAATCATATCCCGATCGGTCCAGCATTCGATGCACATAGATCATACTCGTACACGAATCAACATGGTTCAGTATAATTCGAGCTCTAGATTTACCCTCTCCAAAAATAATTAAGTAATTGAAATGGGAAAAACGTGAGATTAACTTCTCCGAAAATAATTGAAATGTAGGGAACACTTAATAAATAAAAAATTGAAATGGGAAAACAACGTGAGAATAACTTATCCAAAAAATAATTGAAATTTAGGGACCATTCACTTACTTACTGATAAATAATTAATTAATTGAAATGGGAAAAACGTGGCATTAACTTCTCCGAAAATAATTGAAATGGAGGACCGCCTAATAAATACATAATTGAAATGGGAAAAACCTTCTCCAAAAATAATTGAACGAAGAGAAGTCATTAGATGTAATCCAACGGACAGGATCTACTGTTCTAGAATGGTGCTTCATTTTGCATGACAATAATACTTTGGTGGTGAATTAGAAAATGATTTGTATGAAATTCATTGGGAATTCTTCTCTATTCCGTGGCACGACATATTATCCAAAATATCCCATGTGGCAATGATGTGTCCAGTCATTGCCATATGATTGTTTGCCATTGCCACAACAAACACAGTCATCAGCTTTGGCCCTACACCAGTTAATTCACTAGCAAGACTCCTTAATCACAAAGCATGACAAACTACAGTTGTGGTAGCCATGAACTCTGCCTCACAAGATGAAATCGACATTGTCTTCTGCTTCTGTGAATTCTAGGACACTAAATTTTTATTAAAATAGAAAGTCATTTCACTTGTATTTTTCTTCCCATCTAGATCGCCAGCTAGATCACTGTCCGAGTAGTCGAATATACCAATTTCCTGAGGTTCCTTCATGTAAACAAGTCCAAGGTGAATTGTACCTTTCAAATACCTGAAAATCTGTTTGAGCATCTTGTGATGCATGTTTGTAGGCCTCTTCATCACTACAAGAAAATAGGACTTTAGAGATAACAAATTCTGTCTCTGAAAATCATTTTTCTGTTTCTAAAGAATGTTTGAAACAGAATATTCCGTCTCAAAAATTTGTTATAGAATATTCTATCACGGGCACTTCGCCAAGCAGGAATTACCGTACAGAGTCGGAGGGGGAATGTAGGTAGAGAGCTTCAGCTTTTCGCGTGTGTAACCCTTTTGCATGTAGTCACAGCCTTCTTTTATAGGAGTTCAAATGAACAGTAAAAATTAATGATCGATTAATAATCATACCCCGATCGGTCCGGCATTCGCCGCACGTAAATTATACTTACACACGAGTCAACATGGTTCAATATAATCTGAGCCTTAGATTTGTATCCTCCAAAAATAATTAAGTAATTGAAATGGGAAAAACGTGGCATTAACTTCTCCGAAAATAATTGAAATGGAGGGAACACTTAATAAATAAAGAATTGAAATGGGAAAACAACGTGAGAATAACTTATCCAACAAATAATTGAAATTTAGGGACCACTCACTTACTGATAAATAATTAATTAATTGAAATGGGAAAAACGTGGCATTAACTTCTCCGAAAATAATTGAAATGGAGGACCACCTAATAAATACATAATTGAAATGGGAAAAACCTTCTCCAAAAATAATTGAACGAAGAGAAGTCATTAGATGCAATCCAACGGACAGGATCCACTGTTCTAGAATGGTGTTTCATTTTGCATGACAATAATACTTTGGTGGTGAATTAGAAAATGATTTGTATGAAATCCATTGGGAATTCCTCTCTATTCCGTGGCACGACATATTATCCAAAATATCCCATGTGGTAATGATGTGTCCTGTCATTGCCATATGATTGTTTGTCATTGCCACAACAAACATAGTCATCGGCTTTGGCCCTACACCGATTAACTCACTAGCAAGGCTCCTTAATCATAAAGTATGACAAGCTGCAGTTGTGGTTGCCATGAACTCTACCTCACCAGATGAAAGTGACACTATCTTCTGCCTCTGTGAATTCCAGAACACCGAACTTTTATTAAAATAGAAAGTCATTCCACTTGTACTTTTCCTCCCATCTAGATCGCCGGCTAGATCATTGTCCGAGTAGCCAAATATATCAATTTCCTGGGGTCCCTTCATGTAAACAAGTCCAAAGTGAATTATACCTTTCAAATACATGAGAATCTATTTGAGCACCTTGTGATGCATGATTGTAGGCCTCTCCATGTATCTGCTCGCCATTCAGACAGAATATAATAGGTCAGGCCGTATGTGTAGCAAATATCTCAGACAACCAACAATGCGCCTGTACTCCATGGCGTCAACTGGAGTCCCTTCCAAGTGTTTATGCAGCTATGTCTTGGGTTCCATCGGATGTTTTGTGGCTTTACAATCTTCCATCTTGAATTGAGACAGGATTTTCTTGGTATAAGTTTATTGTCTAAGTAAAATTCGGTTCTTCTGTTATTCTACTTCAATTCCTAAGTAGTAGGAGAGAAGACCCAAATTACTCATCTCAATTCCGTCATTATTTGTTGTTTGAATTTGTTGATTTCTTCTGTGATACTTCTTATCACGATGAGATCGTCGACATATACTCCAACAAGTATACTTGCTTCTCCTTCACCACTTGTATATACTGCATATTCTTGAGTACATTTTTTTGAAACCAAACTCTTACAGACTCCTGTTCAGTCACATGTTCCAAGCTCGTGGAGCTTGCGGCAGTCCATAGAGGGCTTTGGACAACCTGTACACCTTGTGTTCCTGATTTTGTACCTCAAACCCTTCTGGTTGAGTGACATATATTTCTTTTTTTAACTCTCCGTTAAGAAATGCCGACTTCACATCTAAATGGTGTACCTCCCAACTTTGATTTGCCGCAAGTAGGGGTGTAATCGAGCCGAGCCGAGCCGAGCCGAACTCTTAGATGTTTGAGTTTGACTCGTTTATAATCGAGCCGAGCTCGAGATTTATTTAATGAATATATTCATGGCTCACGAGTTAATTCGAGTTTTTATCGAACCTAAACGAGCTTAATAAATATAAATTATAAATTTAAATATTCATTAAAAATTAAATTATATATTTTAAAAAAATTATAATATTCTTGTTAAAATTTATAATTTTATTCTAATAAATAAATTTAATATATTTGTCTATGTTTTTCATGAGTAGAGTGTAAAATTTATAAATTCAATATCAAAACTATTATTTTTTTATTTAAAAGTTGATTTATGAGCTTAACGAACATATTCACGAGCTAACGAGTCGAATATTGTGAAGCTTGAGCTTGGTTTATTTATCTTAACGAGCCTCATTAAACGAGCTCAAATGAGCTTTTATCGAATCGAGCTTCGAATAGCTCACGAGCGGCTTGGCTCATTTACACCCCTAGCCGCAAGCGCAAGAATGACTCGAACAATGTCAAGTCTAGCGATAGGTGCAAACACCTCTTCAAAGTCGATGTCTTGTTTTTGTACATAACCTTTAGCCACTAATCTTGCTTTGTGCTTAACGACTTTCCCCGTTGAATCTTTCTTCAGTTTGAACACTCACTTTAGGCCGATAGGTTTGTGGCTTAATGGGAGCTCATTTAGGGTCCAGGTCTTGTTCATCTCAATAGATCTTAACTCTTCCTTCATTGCTTCGTACCAGTAAGCCTCAGTTGCAGCCTCTTGGTAACATGTCGGCTCTTCATACATCACCATCATCACCTCATTCTCTTCTTCGTCAACACCAACCACTTCCTTAGTGTTGGCATAGATATCGACAATGGATCTAAAACGGACTTGTCCTTCATGAGACTTGGTGTGTTTGTTACTGGAGACGAGGTAACTGTATGGGCGTTCGATGGTGGTGTAGATGGACTTGACGCTCTTGGCATGGGTACTACGGCTGTTGCAGCTGGTGTGACATGTTCCGCCCCTTCCTCAACGTAACGTCTGCTGCAACAATCACCTCGTCGGTGTCGAATGCATCCACCACCATAAACTCCGGTAAGTTTTCGTCCTTGTTAGCACTTGCATTCCATGTCCATTCATAATTTTCTTGAAACATTACATCTCTACTTATTTGTAACTTGTCGTGCCTTGGATCAAATACACGATGAGCTTTGCAACCTTTATCGACACCCAAATATACCATGGGTGAGCTTCTGTCATCAATTTTCTTAAGATGAGGGGCTGTATTTTTCACATATGCAACACAACCGAATACTCTCAAGTGGGCGAGATGTGGCTTCCTCCCTTTCCAAGCTTCAAATGGGGTACATTCTCCCAACACCTTAGTTCGGAGACGTTTTAGCATATAGACAACATGATATCGCCTCTCCCCAGAACCTTGCTTGCATGTGTGTACCCTTAAGGAGAGATCTCACCATAGCCATCACGGTGCGGTTCCCGCGCTCCACAACACCATTTTGTTGGGGTGTGTAGGGAGTCGTGAGGTGTCGTTCGATTCCTTTATTTTCACAAAGCCGAATGAACTCCGTGGATAGAAACTCGTCGTCCCGGTCTGTTCGGAGTGTTTTGATCTTGTGTTCAGTCTTGTTCTCCGTCAAGAATTTGACCTTCTTGAATGCTTGGAAAGCATCATTTTTTGCTATCAATACAAACCCCCACATCCACCTTGTGAAATCATCAACAATCAAAAGGAAATACTCGTTACCGATGAGTGTACATGGTGTAATTGGCCTACAAATATCAGCATGGAGAAGTTCCAATGGCTTCTCTGCTCTAAAGTTTGATTGGCACGGGAATGGTGGCCTTGCATGCTTAGCGATCACACACACCTCGCAAAGCTTGTTCTGCTGGAGCAATAGTGGCACATCAACCGCCAATTTCTTCCCACCCAATAGCTTCAAGTCATTGAAATTGACATGTTCGAGCCTTGCATGTCATAACCAGGTTGGATCTTCTAGTCTTGCTAGGAGACAGACTTGCTTGAATATCTTCAAGGTTATCTTGTACAAGCGATTCTATGTTCGCTTTACCAGCATCAAGAGCTTCCCACTCCTATCAATCACCTTCATGGTATCTCCTTCCATATGCACCTCATTCCCAGCTTCTGTCAATTGACCAAGATTTATGATATTACTACAAAGTTTTAGAATGTAGTATACCTCGTGGATAGTCTTCTAATCGTCGTTCTTGCATTCGAACACAACCATCCCCTTGCCCATGATCTCAATAGCTGATCCATCGTCAAACCTCACCCTCCCGGAGATGGTTTCATCTAGCTCTTGAAACTTCTCATCATGGCCAGTCATGTGGTTGCTGGCACCGTTGTCAAGGTACCAAACGTCTTTATCTCCTTTCTTAACGTCGCGGTAGATCTCTGGTAGCAACCTCTTTTCACTGAGTAGAATGGTATCCTGTCGCTCATGCCTAGTGTGAGACTCCTCGTGAGACACGGTCATCATTAGTGTTGGCTCTTCATTGGTGGCGCAAGTGAGGTGAGCCTCATCATCACGACACTTGTTGTAGCATTCAGACGCATAATGCCTCATTTTTTCAAAATTGAAACACTTTTTATGGTTTTTGTTACGAGTGTCACTGACGTTGCTGCTAGTGCCTCTTGCACTATCTTGGCGCAGTGTACCACGGCCATGACCGCACCCTCGCCCATGCCCACGCCATTTTCCACGACCAAGACTCCTAGACCCACGCCCCTTGCCTCCTGACGAAATGTCCTCGTTGTTCTCCTTCTGTCGCATTTGCCATGTGGCATGAGTAAGTAGGAGCTCACCTTCAGTGCTGTTGGTATTGCCGCGTAATTGTAATGCTCGTTCCTCATACGCCTTCAGTCGTCCTATAGTCTCCTCAAATGGTATTGTCTCAAGGTCGTGGAACTAATCAATACCAACAACAATAGGAAAGAATTTATCAGGGACAGAATCGAGTAACTTCTTTACCAAAGAGCAGTCTTCAAGCGTGACACTAAGAGTGGAGAACTTGCTGCTCATGGTGCTGAGTTTGCCAGCAAACTCATCAATCGTCTCGTTCTCTTTCATCCGGAGGGCGTCGAACTCACTTTTCAATGTCTATAACCGTGCCTTCTTCACCCGATCACTACCAAGATACCTCATCTTGAGGCTGTCCCAGACTTCCTTTGCCGTCTTTTTTTTTTTTTTTGCGATCTGGAGAAGGATGTCTTCGGGGACACACTGCAAGATGTATGCACACACCTTTTTGTCCTTCTTTGCATCCACCTGGGCTCCTTCCATTGGCTCCACTGCCTCCCAGACTCCCTGGGCATCAAGAATCGCTTTTGTCTCGATTGCCCACACAGTATAATTATGAGGACTTAGCATTATTGGATAGGGAAATGACACTCCGCCGTTCTCCTTCACAGTAGCTTGTGGGACACCCGACATTATTGTGGAGTCATGGATTCTTAGGTGTTTAATACAAACTTCGCTTTGATACTAGATGTTAGCTTAGAAACCGTTGGTATCACACCCAAAGACATGTACACTCACTATTGTGAAAAATGAATAGAGCGAGGAGGAAAATAACTGCTAGAATACTTTCTTACAGTGAGACAAATGAATGAATAACTACATATCTCTAGGACTCTTTAATACACCACAAACTAATACCACTAACGCATGAAAATAGGAAAGACTAATTTTACTAATTTATCTCATGAAAATAGAAAAAATTAATTCTACTAATTTATCCCATGAAAATAGGAAATTTTATCATCATTAATGCAAGGAAAAAAAACCATGACCGCTAAGTGTGTCATGTCCGGATTAATATGCTCACGTTCGTCGCTTTCTCTTCTGCGTTCATATACTGCAAAGCCACTCTTGCTCTGTCGCGGGCGGTGATTTGAGTGATGTTCGGATAAACTAATCTCACTGTTTCATCCGTCACTGGATTCCCAAACACGTTGGTCGCCATGGTTAATTCTATATATCAACAAGAGAAAATGTTTTTTTTTTCTTCGGATTGCTCTGTAGGGAAGTGTGTGCAACATCGTGTATTTATAGAGGAATCAGATCATACATAAACTTCCTTGGATGCTCAATTAATTATTGTGAAACGTGAACTTCTCCAAAAATAATTGAAATTTAGGACCACTCACTTACTGATAAATAATTAATTAATTGAAATGGGAAAAACGTGGCATTAACTTCTCCGAAAATAATTGAAATGGAGGACCACCTAATAAATACAGAATTGAAATGGGAAAAACAACGTGACAATAACTTCCCCAAAAATAATTGAACGAAGAGAAGTCCTTAGATGTAATCCAACGGACAGGATCCACTGTTCTAGAATGGTGCTTCGTTTTGCATGACAATAATACTTTGGTGGTGAATCAGAAAATGATTTATATGAAATCCATTGGGAATTCCTCGCTATTCCGTGGCACTACATATTATCCAAAATATCCACAATGATGTGCCCTGTCATTGCCATATGATTGCCACATGAAATGACATGTCGGCATTTTTGGCCTATAAATATAGCTTCACCTTCTTGCAATTTGGTATCAAGAAAAAGAGGAGGGGTACAATGTTTAGAAGAGATAGTGAGAGTATTTTCCTTGTATAATTTCAATAGCTCGTTTGCACAAGTGTATATATATTGCCTCCACTTTAATAAAACCCTCCCAAGTTTTAGTTTGCTTCTCTATATTATAATGGCCTCCTCTGCAGTTATTGTTTTCCTGAAAGATGAGAAGCTCCGGCAGCTCGCCCAGCTTATTCGTAACTACGAAGTTAACAACTTATACCACATAACTTTCCAAAGCTTAGGGGACCAACACGTTTACCTGACGATGTGCAACGACAACGTGGGATCCGTTAACACACTCCTGGATAACTGCAATGCGATAGTGATCAAGTATAAGGACGACGGTGTTCGCCGGCCCATCGCCGATCAGATTCTTGGTTATACAGAGCACTGCCTCAACAATGCACTTCAGCTCATCAGGAACTACACTCTGCGAAGTAGTTATCTTGACAAAATGAAGTCTCACCAACAGCAACTCTTCCGAGCGCTGGAGGAGTTGGACACTTCGAGTGGAGATGCTGTGGTTGATTTCACCGACTCCATTCAGGAACACGACCAATTGGTTATGAGCTACATGAGGTTGAATCTCAACTCTTATGCTTCAGCAGAATTCTCAAGATATCTCAGGAACGTCGGCATTGGCTTTAAGGAACTAGTTCAAAGGTGAGGTTAATTAAGATATCTATATATATATATATATATATATATATATATAGAACGAGACGAATATTAATTTCACTTTGCACCTCTTTTTTTTTTAATTTAATTTAATTTGTATGTATACAGTTATCAAATTAAGCTTGGGTATACAGGACAGTTTGAGAAGTTGGAAGTAGAACAAAAGCTAGAGGTATATGCTGCAATAATTGAGGCATCGGGCCGGCTAAGTGTATTATCGGCCGAGCAGGGGAAGGGAGACGACATAGTTAAGGCTTCGTCAATAACATATCGAGGGAAGAAACCGAATTATGGTTCGGCAGCCATGTTCCTGATAGATGTGGGACAGATAATCTGGGACGTGTATTCGTCGGACCACCCAATCACAACGGCTACGAGAGATGCCTTAGTTAGGGCTGCAAAAGAAGGTGGATCAGCTTTGGGAAAGCTTGTGGGAGTTGCTGTAGCAACTGAGTTAGCTGGTGATGCGTTGTTCGTCACGGCCGTTGGACTAATCGGAGGATTTGTGGGATCTTATATTGTTGGAAAATTGGCCGGCTTCTTGTTCGATCAGATTTTCGGCTCCGGTGGGGAAGCCGTCCTTCCGACTGATGGCTTCATCGTCTATGTTGCTACCATGCCTAATGGCCACGACCTGGCCATACAAATAAATAAATAAATCTATCTGTTTTTATATACAATGATCCTGGTGATGAAATAAAAATAAATATTCAGTGAGAAGAATAGAAATTCCCATGTATCCTGAGTGAGTGTGTAATCCAAAGGATCTAGCTACTGGCTGAGCTTTTGGGAAAATATTGTAATATTGCATTTCAAATATATATTAATTTTCATCTCTGAAATTATCCAATTTCTCTCTCAACTTTATAATTTTAGCACCCAATTGTCTATTACGATGTCTGATACGGTGCACAGCAAGGAGGCCTTGGGAGAATGGGAGTCAATAGTCAAGGTGACGTGGTTGATAAATAGTGAAGATGATATGACTGTTAAAGTTGAAGCAAGGCTCCTATGCGAGTACCAATGTCGATTTGTCCAAAGCGGATCAGATCATCTCTAACGGTACTCAGCTCTCCTCCACCTGGGTAAGGCTTCCATTCGAATAATAATCCCGATTGGCCCAAAGTTGATTGGACCACCTCTAATGGGGCTCAGCTCCCCCTCTATTTGTTGGTATTAGTCTTAAGAGCCAATTATGAGATGATTAGATTTTTTGGTTACTTATTGAGTTAGACTCATATGTATCCACTCATTAGATTGAGCATTTATTGGATTGAGTGCAATCCGAATTAGATACATTGGATTAATGAGTTAGACTCATTTGGATTATTGGATTAATGAGTTAGACTCATTAGGTTATTAGATTAATGGTTAATCCAATATAATAATCTAACCGATTAAGAAAAATACAAAGAGAAAAAAAAATCTTTGGTATTCATGGATGAATATAAATAGGATATTTTGATGGAATTTTCATAAGAGATGAAAAATGTGACTCTTGATCTTCCCTTCTTCTTCCTTCTTGGCCTGATCCCATTTTTTGTCAAATCACCTTGTGTGGCTAGCACCACGAAGGTAGTTATTCTCCGAAGGCTTAGTTCATGTGACAAACGAAGGACGTGTTCGTATGGATACTGTAGAGGCACGGACACTTGATCGCACTAAGATCTACATCCAAAGAAAAGTTGTTGTTGGGATTGCGAAGGGCACCCAACAAAGGTATAAATCTCATCAAACTTACTCTTTCACATGGATCTTCTAGAGGAGATCTAATTATTTTTCCACTGCGCTTTCTACGTATGTAGCACACTAGATCCTTATAGTGATATCAAAGTCACTTGTGAAAGTATATACTAAGTTGTTAGATTTTATATGTGATATAGAAATTGCCAAACAAATGTTAGGTTACCTCCCGTGGCATTGTAAATCATGCCAAGCGTCGAGGTTCCAGTGCCGTAAGCCTCCTTTAGGTTGTGCACAAACGGATTCACGTTCGTCGCTTTCTCGTCTGCATTCATATACTGCTCTATGTCGAGCGGTGATTTGAGTGATGTTCGGAATGTTGGTAGTTTTGAGAGCATGAAAACTTAAACGAAGTAATTAGAATAATAATGCGGAAACCATAAACACTCACATTGATCTCCCGAAGAACCGCAACCGAAGACGCCGGTCAATGAAGTCGCCGATGAACCGCCGGAGATGTCGTTGCTGCTGTCGCCGAGAAGATCACCACACGGAACCTTCTCGGACTCTTCCACAAACCAAATCCCGTCCCTAGTCGTTCTCTCTTTGCTCATTGATCACCTCACGCCTCTACTCGCTGATTACCTTCGCATCAACCTCTGCCCTCTCTGATTGCCTTGGATGCCTTTTATAAGAAGGCTGAGGAAGACGAAGGGGAAAGGACGCCCCTTCGTCTCCTTGGCGTTTCCAGCAAACTGCCGTTTGCGGCAGCGAAAGGGACGAACCCTTTCGTCTACCAAGTATAACGCCCAACATCTCCCACTCGTCCAAGTCAATCCATATGGTTACATAGACCATGTCAGTCACATAGACTACAAGGTGATCAAGTTACGAAGACTGGAGCGAAATTAGTCACAAAGACCAAATAAGTCACGAAGACTTTATGAGGATCAAGTCACGAAGACCAGAGCAAAATTTAGTCACAAAGACCAAATAAGTCACACAGACTTTATGAGAATCAAGTCACCAAGACCAGATCAGAGCATCCATTCCATACATTAGGGAAAATGATTCGTGCGATAGCAAGCACAGTGAGCATTCAATTGCTAAGAAGATTGTCACACCTTACTTAGCTGCTCCATAGAATAAATCAGAGACATATATGTCCATAGAACGAATCATAGACATAAATGGCTTGCCTTTACCCCAGATTAAATTATTTACATCATCATGAACATCTCTAATCCCTCATGTTGACCATATGTCAAGAGCATGTTCAACACCTCCAATCAAACAAATTATTCACAATTACATTTTATGTACTGAACTAAAAATGTAACCGGTACCAGTGAATAAATGTCGCAGATGTAAATCAATCTTTATCTTCCTTTTTAGCTAGAATCCATTCATTCTAATCAGTTGCTTTCCTAGTTATGCTCCATAGACCGAATCATCCATAGCCAATAGGAAACATGCTAAAGTAGCAGACACTGATAAGAACTTCAAGTAGACAGCTAAATAGTCACTTAGGGTAAAATCGAGATTAACTTATAATCTCAAGGGTCTCACATAGTAGAGAAGCAGGGACCCATTCTCCTACAACCCTTTTTGTCGCCATAGCACATGTGGTATGAATCACATGCTACGATGTTATTCACTTTACCAAAAAGCGCGCATGTTTTTCCCAAATTTAACATCGTACAGATTTCGATCTAGACATTCCCAATGTCTAATCCTGAATTCAACATATGAATTCTAATTTGGCTTCAAGCAGATTCAGTAAATGGTGGGTGCATTTACTCCAATCATTACACAAATGATCTCATCTTGACACAAATATCAAGGCGACCTTAACTTATGGGTATGTCTCTATTCACAGCTACATAAGCTGTCCCATAAGCAACAGTCTTACCTCTATTCATACTCAACAAATAGAGATGATTGTCCATGTGAGTGGACCAATCCCAATCTGCCAACATGCTTATCGAGACTTTTATTCGAATGTAACCAAGACATATACACTGAATAGATCATGGAATTTTTCATTTATCAAAATGTCTTTACAATTGTTACATTCTCCGAAGTCCCAAAGACTTCATATGCCCATGAAATGACTCTTTAGTCAATGGCTTAGTAAAAGGATCAGCAAGCATTTTTCGTGTAGGGATGTACTCAAGAATAATCTTTTTCTTGTCAACAATATCCCTTACAAAATTATACTTAATTTCTATTTGCTTGCCTTTGCTGTGGTATTTGGGATCCTTGGAAAAAGCTATCGCAGCTTGACTGTCACAGTACACAGTAACAGGACTCCCACTATCCTCAGATGCTTCAGGAACCTTCTTAGCCAGACAGCCTCTTGCACAGCCGCTGCACAAGCCACATACTCAGCTTCCATTGTCGACAAGGCTACACAAGCCTGCTTCTTGCTATTCCATGAGATGGCGCCATCATTCAGCAAGAAGACATAGCCAGATGTGGATTTTCTGTCATCAACGTCCCCTGCCCAATCTGCATCTGAGTAGCCACTTAGGCTCATATCTGATCCTTGGAAACAGAGGCAATAATCAGCTGTTCCTTTAAGATATCTGAATATCCTCTTCACCACTTTCCAGTATCTCGATCCTGGGTTTGACTGGAAACGACTAACTAAGCCAACAGCATAGCTTATATCGGGACGAGTACACAACATAGTGTACATTAAACTACCAATAGTACTGGCATATGGTTTCTTCTTCATTTCGGCTATTTCCTCAGGAGTCTTGGGATACATACTTTTGCTCAAGACAGTACCTTTCGCAATAG
Organism: Zingiber officinale; assembly: GCF_018446385.1. Lineage (NCBI taxonomy): Eukaryota > Viridiplantae > Streptophyta > Magnoliopsida > Zingiberales > Zingiberaceae > Zingiber > Zingiber officinale. Next base: position 2,738,340 of record NC_056006.1, on the reverse strand, counting down.
GTGTCTGTTCAATGTTGCAATCTGACATATTGAAGTGTTGCAGCATCTTAGTGATATAAGCTTCTTGAGACAAACCCAAAAGCCTCTTTGATCGGTCTCTAACTATCTTCACTCCTAAGATGTACTCTGCTTCTCCCATATCTATTATGTCAAATTGTGATGAAAGCCAACTTTTGACTTCTATCACACACTTCATGTCACTTCCAGCTATTAGCATATCATCAACATATAATGATAAAATGACAAGCTTTCTTTTTTCCTTTCTTAGGTAAACACAATGATCCTCATTGATCATTTCGAAACCATAAGATAATATTACTTCATTAAATCTTATGTTCCATTGTCTTGATGCTTGCTTTAGCCCATATATAGACTTTCGAAGTCTACATACTCTTTTCTCTTGGCCTTCAGCAACATAACCTTCTGGTTGTACCATATAGATTTCTTCATCAAGGTTACCATTAAGGAAAGCCGTTTTTACATCCATCTGATGTAATTCCATGTCATAGTGTGCTACTATAGCTAGGATGACACGTATTGACACAAACTTTACAACTGGGGAGAATGTCTCGTCAAAGTAAATACCCTCCATTTGGTTATATCCTTTTGCAACTAATCGAGCTTTGTATTGATTAATCGATCTATCTGCTTTCCTCTTTACTTTGAGAATCCACTTATTCCCAATAGCCCTTCGGCCTGGAGGAAGATCGACTAAATCCCAAACTTGATTCTTTCTCATTGACTCCATTTCTTCATCCATTGCAACTTTCCATTCTTTTCTAACTGAGCTGCTCATAGCTTCCTCAACTGTTCGAGGTTCCTCATCATCAACTGGGAGAACCATTAATGCCTCATTCTCAATATCAAACCTTCTCCGAGGAATAATCTGATGACTACTTCTTCGAAGGTTAGACTGTTGAGAAACTGACTCATTCAGTGGCAAATTACTCCCACTCGGTTGACTAGATTCAGGCATCTCCTGATTTGTTGATAAAGGAACATTATCCTCCTCCTCTATCTCATATAGAGGAATTGTCTTATCAACTTCACCTCGTGTTGGGAACTTAGTTTCTAGAAAAGTAGCATCTCTTGACTCTATCTCAGAGATGGTTCCATCTTGTCGCTCACCAATAAAAACATAACCCTTAGAGGTCTCAGAGTACCTTATAAAGATACACTTCTTACCTCTGGGTCCTAGTTTTCCATATTCGTGAGTCTTATCATGAATGTAGGCAGCTGACCCCCAAGGTCTCAGATTACTCAGATCTGGCTTTCTGGCTGTCCAACGTTCATGTGGGGTAGATGGAACTGATTTTGAAGGCACTTTGTTAAGTATATAGGTCGCTACTAATAATGCATCTCCCCAATAGGAGATTGGCAAATTAGCTTGCGCCATCATAGACCTAACCATTTCAAGAAGAGTACTATTTCTTCTTTCAGCAACCCCATTTTGCTGTGGAGTTCCAGGGATAGTAAGCTGTCTAATAATCCCTTTCTCATTACACATTGTCTTGAACTGATCAGACAAATATTCTCCTCCATGGTCAGTGCGCAAGGTTTTAACCTTACGTTCCAATTGATTCTCAACTTCGTTCAAGTAACGAATAAAGCAATCCAATGCTTCATATTTGTGAGAAATCAAATACACTTGACCAAAACATGTGAAGTCATCGATAAATGTAATGAAATAAAAACTCCCATTTCTAGCCTTCACATTCATTGGACCACAAATATCCGAATGAATTAATTGCAATGGTGAATCAGCTCTAATAGCCTTACCAAATGGTTTCCTAGTCGTCTTTCCAGCAAGACAATGCTCACATATAAACAAGTTAATCTTAGCATGAGTACCTAAGAGGCCCTCCTTAGCTAATCTATTCATTCGTTCTTGTCCTATATGTCCCAATCTAGCATGCCAAATTTCATCATTAACATCAGCATTACTAGTAAGAGCAATGTTTGAAAAACAACTATTATTATTTGGCTCTACATCAAGAACCATAAAACCATTTGTTACATAACCATATCCAATTAACACAGAGTTAATTCGAAGTTCCACACAACGACTATAAAAATTTACATTGTAACCTAAATCAAGAAGACAAATAACGGAAACAAGATTTCGTCGAATCTCAGGAGCATACAGGACATCATGTAGAAACAAGGTGCCTCCACCACGTAGGTTGAGCTTGCAAGTGCCAATTCCTTTGACTTCTATTCTTGCATTGTTTCCTACATATATCCATTTGTTGCCAGCTGGTACTTGACGGTACTCCACATATCTAGCTCGATCACGAGCTACGTGGTTCGTTGCTCCTGAATCTACAATCCACAAAGGATACGAATCAGCTAACAACACTGTACTTGCAACATATTGCTCGTGGAAAGAAGACAAAAATGAATTTACCTTTTTAGGCTCAGTACAATCCCGAGCAAAATAACCCTTCTTGCCACAGTTGAAGTAGGTCAACTTGCTTCTAGGTTTTTGTCCATTTTTCTTTCCTTTCTTCTTGATTTGGTTTTTCGCAGCAACATCATTAACCTCCTTTCCTTTCCCCTTTCCTTTCTTGAACCACTTGTTCTTATTCTTGGAACCAGAACCTTCAGCTACAAAAGCTTGACCCGAAATCCTTGCGGATTCAATCCTCTCTGCCTCAAGTTCCACATGGCATGAGACATCAGTGAAAGTCTTGATACTCTCACTATGGGTCAGGTTCTGTTTCATCGTTTCCCAAGAATCAGGAAGGGAACGGATAACTGCCTGAACCTGTTGTTCATCGGTCAACGTATAACCTGCAGTCTTCAGCTCTTGAATCATGTTACCCATCTCCCTGAGATGTTGGGCCATGGTAACATTCGAGCGCTTCTTACAACTATCAAACTTGATAGTTAGCTGACGGAGCTTACTCAGACTGACTCCACTGTACTTTTCTCTAAGGGCTACCCAGACAGCATGAGCCGATGGTAATGGCTCATACTCAAATACCAGGTCATCCACCATTGAACTAATCAATATACCCTTAGCAATGGAGTCCTTCCTTTTCCATGCCTTATAGGCATCAAGGTCACATCTGTGCTGTGCTGTGGAACCATCAACCGGTTCCTCCATGATTTGGTTTACAGCCTCCAGAACTTCTTGTTCCTCAAGAACATATTGTATCTTGAAGTGCCAGATTTTGTAGTTATCCCCATATAATTTCTCACCCTTATTGAGTTCAGCTATGATGTTTTTAGTTGCCATGATCTACATAAATAAATTAATTATTTATTATTTCAGTGTAATTCATATATGTGCAACTATTTATTGACTCAGTATAAATTAGAGTTAGTTTACAAAATCAAGTGATAACATTGTTTCCACTCATCATTTGTATGTTCTAATCTAATCAACACTGATCAATTATATTACACATATCCCAACTAATGAACGAATCATATTTATATGAACTAATCATATCATGAAATGAACTAATCATTTCCAAGTTAGTTAACATATAACATAACTTTTATTATATAATTATGTTCGTACAAAACAACAAAAATTATTACATGACTCAAACACTAGATGAGCTAACACTGCTCGTACATAACGATAGTAACAGAACACTAATAAACTAGATAAGCTATCACTACTCCCACTAGGATAAATGCTAGAGCAGTGGGTAATTGCATCTCGTTTCTCCCAGATTCTATGATAGGTGGCTCAGCCTCAGATGTATCCATTAGATCCATCTCTGGATCTTCTACACACTCCTGAGGATCCTCCTCTGATCCTTCGGGATCCATCTCTAGATCCTCCTCAGGATCCATCTCTGGATCGTCCTCGGAATCCATCTCTGGATCTTCCTCAGAATCTTCAAGATCCATTTCTGGATCCTCTTCAAATTGTTCAAGGTTCATTTCAGGATCATCTTCAGATTCTACAGGATTTGGATCCTCCTCTAAATCTTCAGATTCCATTTCTGGATCCTCTTCAGATTCATCAGGACCCCATTGCAGATGAAGTAGTTGTCTGCACATCTCTGAGTATGAGATGTGCCCATCGGAATCATCCCAAAGTTGGAATGTTATCTGCCTCAGATGTTCCGATAATGAATAAACCAGAGAAAATCTTCTTTCTGTTTCCTGAACGGGATACCCTTCTTGCTTGAGATTCCAGAACAACCAATCGAGCCGACCAATAAGCCTACCGACTCCGTGATCCGGGTCATATTCCAGCTTCTTGATCTCCTCCCACAGCTCATGTTTGTTGGTGCAACCTTAGGTCAAGGTTGACCTGGTTGACCCGACTCGAGTTGACGTGACTCGAGTTGTATTTTGATGTTTGACTTGGGAAGATTGTCGGTGCAACCTTAGGTCAAGGTTGACCTAGTTGAGTTGCATGTTGATGATTGACACTCGTGAGAGAGTTCTATTCTTGATATGGGACAAGAATAGATGTTTGGGAGATTATTGGTGCAACCGTAGGTCAAGGTTGACCTGGTTGACCGGATTCGGGAAAAGTCCAAGTATGGAGACTTGGCACGGAAAAGTCCAAGCAGGGAGCTTGGCACTGGAAAAGTCCAAGTATGGAGACTTGGCACGGAAAAGTCCAAGCAGGGAGCTTGGCACGCGAAAAGTCCAAGTATGGAGACTTGGCACGGGGAAAGCCCAAACAGGGAGTTTGGCACGAGGGAAAGTCCTGGTGAGTGAAGCCAGGCAGTGGGAAAGTCCTAACTGGGATGTTAGGCAGTGTGGAAAGTCCTGGTGAGTGAAGCCAGGCAGTCGGAGAAGTCCTGGTGAGTGAAGCCAGGCAGTGGGAAAGTCCTAACTGGGATGTTAGGCAGTGTGGAAAGTCCTGGTGAGTGAAGCAGCTGGAGAAGTCCCGGTGAGTGAAGCAGCATGGAAAGTCCGGTGAGTGAAGCCAGGCAATGGAAATCCCGTGAGTGAAGCTGGTGAAAATCCTAGTGAGTGAAGCTAGGTGAAAGTGGAAGTCCCGGTGAGTGAAGCTGGGCAGTTGGAAAGTCCCGTGAGTGAAGCCAGCAGATGGAACTGGTGAGTGAAGCGGTGAAACCCTAGTGAGTGAAGCTAGGTGAAAGTCCCGTGAGTGAAGCCGGGCAGAAAATCCAGATGGATCAAGGGTGATCGGACATCCGGTGTTGGGAAGTCCAAGTAGATCAAGGGAGTGATCGAATATTGGCACGAAGAGGAAAGTCCAAGTGGGTCAAAGGGATTGACCGGACACTTGGTGGAGAGTCTTAGCAGGTCAAGGGACCGACCGGATGCTAAGCATGATGTACCAACAGTCAAGATTGACCGGATGTTGGTTTGAACTTGGTTTGGGCGAAAACCATGAGTCGGATCGATCCGGTGATCGATCCAATGATACCATGAATCGAATGATTAGCCGGGACCATCGGAGTCGATCGAACAGAGCGAGGCGCGAGGGGCTGATCGGTCGGGGACCGATCAGCAAATCCCGATCGGTCCCCGCATCGATCAGAGTTCTCGATCGGTCTATGGACCGATCAGAGTTCTCGATCGGTCCATGGACCGATCGGACGAATGTATAAAGCTTCTTCCGATCGGTCCCGCATCGATCAGAAGTTCTGATCGATGCGTGGACCAATCGTGACCAATGTAAAGGTTTTTCCCGATCGGTCCGCACCGATCAGGGTTCTAGCGTTGCGACGCAACGGCTAGTTTCTTCTGTCTTCTTCGCAGGTTATAAAAGAGGTTGAGAAGCTACTGTTGAACTTCTTCTTCTTCTTCTTTTGGGAAGTACTCCTTCTGCTGAATCTTTTCTGCTTCCTGCTGAGCTTTGGTTGAGCTCTCATTGTGCTGAGTTCTGTTGAACTCGTCGAAGCTCTGCGTGAGTTTCCTGCTGGTGTTCTAGCTGCTGGATCCGAGAAGCTGCTGCTTCATCAAGGTTCCAGTCGACAACAAGAGGCAAGCAAGTGTATTACAATTTCTATTGTTCTTGTTTGTTTTTCTCCATTGTTGTACTCCTTTGTTTGCTGTTGCAAAAGATTGTGGTGAGGTTTCTCCACCCATAAGGAGTTTATATTAGCCGGTTCTCCGGGGACTCATCCACCGACGGATTGACCGGACTCGTCCACCTTACGGACACGCCGAGGAGTAGGAGCCCTAATCTCCGAACCTCGTTACATCCATCGAGTTTGAGGTTTGATTTCTTTCCGTGTAGCTTCTATTGTTTTATTTCCGCTGCGCTAACTCGACATTGTAGAAAGAATCGAACGAATTGGGGTCGGCTATTCACACCCCCCCTCTCTAGCCGTACAAAGGATCCTAACAAGTGGTATCAGAGCGAGGCCGCTCTTCGTCGGATTCACACCCGTGGGAGCAAAGCTAGAGATGGATCAATTCGGAGAAGACATCACCATTCCACCCTTCTACAACGACAACTTCGCATATTGGAAGGTAAGGATGATGTATTTTCTTAGGACTAATATGTTGAATTGGTTTTGTGTACAAGAAGGTTTTACTCCTCCAATGGATAAAGAAGGAGAGCCTCTAGAGAAGAACAAGTGGACGAAGGAACAAGTCCACCAATCTACAATCAACAATGAGGTAACTAAAACAATTGAATTTTCATTACCTACTAATATTTTGCGTAAGATAGGTGAATACAACAATGCCAAGGAATTATGGGATAACTTGGCCAAGTACCATGAGGAGAGCTCCACTTCAAGCCATGAAGAGGAGCCTAGTGAGCCAAGTAGCTCACATCATGGAGGGAGCGAATTGGGAGTTGAGGGCTACTCAACATCCAAGGAAGAAGAGGAGGAGAGTTCCTCTTGTTCAAGTTCGGAGCAAGAAGAAGAGACATCTACCTCCGGAAGGGATGAGGAAGAGAGCTCACACCCATCCCCAAACCTAGGTAACTCAAGCATTTCAATTTCAAATAAGTTACATATAATATGCTTTGAGTGTAGGGAATTTGGGCACTACAAGAGTAAGTGTCCAAAGAGGGTAAGGAAGACTCCACCGGCGCCAAAGGTCAAGGTAGCCGGAGTCCCGACACGCAAGGGCAAGGAGCACGTGGTGTGCTTCCAATGCAAGCGAAGGGGACATTATCGGAGTCATTGTCCGAGGGGGAGGCAACCTCACAAGGGCAAGAGACCGGGCACATCGATAGGGGGAGCTAAGGCAAACCCTAAGGTAATCTCTAAGGTTCATTATTGCAATTCTAATAAAACTCATGCTAGTAGTTTTGTTGCAATTGTTAATAATGATAAGCATGTTAACTTTAGGAACCAATACATGTGCTTAGGAGCTAAACATGTTAGCCTAGGTAAGGATAACACTAGAAATACCAACCCTAGGATTAACGCTTCTAAAGTTAAGGAAAACCTAGGTAGAAATCCCAAGAAGACTAGACACATGCCTAGGAATATCTCAAGAGAAAATGACAAATTAAAACTTGAGGTATTAGAGAGGGAAAATCAAGTCTTGAGGTCAAGACTTGATAATTTAGAAAAGGCTCTTAAAAACATGGAGAAGCCATCTCTAGGGTTTAAGAGTCAAAAACCCAAGTCCAAGGACAAGAAAGGTTTGAGTCACAAACCTAAGCCCCAAATGGTCAAGCCCACATATCATAATGTTCCATTTGATTATGGAACAAGACCTAGGGCTAGGAAGACCATTACCAAGGTCACAAGGGGAGTCACCCCTATAGTTGACCTTGATGAGACCCAAATGACCAAGGCTTTAAAGCCTAAGAGGGTCATTAGGAGGGTTGCTAGGGAAGTCATCCCTAGTGAATTTTTAGTGAACCCAATGAGCTCAAGTAGGTATTGGGTTCCTAGGAGCATTTTCTACCCCATAGATGGGTTAGAGAGTGTCAACTCCAATAAGAAGGGTAGTTAACCCAACTTTGAGGAAATTGACACTCAAGGAGCGTTTTCAAGGTTTTTGGGAACCTTTGAAAATGAAATGGAATAATCTTTATCATTCACTCCTTGGAAGAGTAAAGTGTGCCAAAGTGAGAATATATTAATCTCACTTTAAGTTGACACAATTTTGAAAAACCTAGAGAAATATCAAATTGGGATTTTGATATTCTCTTAGGTAATCAAGGCAATCCGGGCCTTAAATTAGAAGTGCTACTCTTGTAGAATTTTAAATGGTATAAATCAAACAAGAGATCAAGAAATGCCAATTTGGGTTTTGACATTTTCTTGGAGCACTTTGGGCAATCTAGGATTAGGACTTAAGTTAGCTAAGTGATTAAGGATACTTAGATAGGGAATTTAGGTATTTTATTTGTGCTAACTTGCCATGATTGGTTGTCATATGCCATGCCATGACATCATATTTATTTTATTATCATTTGAAATGTCATGATAATGCTTAGGTTATCTATATGTCATGTGTTAGTTTAGTTTCAAACTTTATGCCATGACATCATGACATTGGCACATGTTTTCATTTATGTTATTAATTTATGCCATGTCATCATCTCTTGCATTAATAATCAATGAAATTGATTTAAGGATGAAAAACATATTTTGATATTGAGATCAAATTTGTGTTTAGAAAATGCATGAGACCTTAGCCTAAGATACCTAAACCCATATCTCACATCAAAATTGACATGGATGTGCTTGATACACTTTAGATGTGTGTGAGATATTAGGATCATGAATTAGGATCAAGGTGCATAGTTCTTGTACCTAGATGAGCCTAATTCAAGATATGGAGGATCATAGGGAAAGCTTGTGTACAAGTTATGTGCATATAGCCCTAAGATTATGGTCCTAAATACAAATGGTTTTAAAAGCATTTTAAAATTGATTTGAAAAACCTTGATGAAGCTTTCCTAGTGATAGCATTCATCATTGAACATTGTGATACAAAGTTGAGTTAAACTTGAACTTTTTCAAAGTTTTTGAACTTTGTATCAAGATTGAAAAATGGAAACTACTTTCATAGAAAACTATTTTCCATGGTAGTATATGTTATGAGGAATGTATCCTCAATTTCACATTTTTTCAATTTTCTGAATTTTCTAGGAGTTTCGAATTTCGGAAGGAAATTTGTAAATCGCTTATCAGTCCGGATCGGTCCGGGACCGATCCAGAAGTCTGATCGGTCATGGGACCGATCCGGCATGAATCGGTCCGCATCGATCCAAGAGGGTTCCGAGCACGGTGCGATCCGGTGAAGGCTGATCGGTCCGGGACCGATCCATGGGTTTGATCGGTCCGGGACCGATCAGAGCGTGCGTTTCGATTTCAGCTGTTGGTCTGAAATTTCAGCTGGAAGTTGGGTTTTTGTAGATTTCTAAAGGTTTGGAACTCCCAAAGACATTGTTGGTGCAATGGTCAAGGGGGAGTTGACCTTTAGGGGGAGTTTATACTCCTTAAGACTTTTGAGAATTAGTGATATGGGATTATCACTAAATTGATTGTTGAGTTTAGTATCAAGGGGGGAAATTAAGAGTTTCAATGAAAGGTATGGGACTTTCATTAGGAAGAAACTCTTGACCTTGATACTCTCCTTGTTTCTTTTTGATGTGTGTCAAAAAGGGGAGAGTGTTCATTGGAGAATTATTGGAGAACCCAAGTTAGGTTATCGGGTTAACCTAAGCTAGGGAAAGAATGTCAAGGAATGTTCAAGGAAGAACATTGGAATTCTTTTTGATGTATGTCAAAAAGGGGGAGAATTATTGGAGAACCCAAGTTAGGTTATCGGGTTAACCTAAGGGTAGAATGTCCAGAGAATGTTCAAGGAAGAACATTGGAATTCTTTTTGATGTATGTCAAAAAGGGGGAGAATTATTGGAGAACCCAAGTTAGGTTATCGGGTTAACCTAAGGGTAGAATGTCCAGAGAATGTTCAAGGAAAGAACATTGGACATTGGAAGATGATTGAAAACCTAAGTTAGGTTATCGGGTTAACCTAACTTGATTATGGTTTTGTCAAACATCAAAAAGGGGGAGATTGTTGGTGCAACCTTAGGTCAAGGTTGACCTGGTTGACCCGACTCGGGTTGACGTGACTCGAGTTGTATTTTGATGTTTGACTTGGGAAGATTGTCGGTGCAACCTTAGGTCAAGGTTGACCTAGTTGAGTTGCATGTTGATGATTGACACTCGTGAGAGAGTTCTATTCTTGATATGGGACAAGAATAGATGTTTGGGAGATTATTGGTGCAACCGTAGGTCAAGGTTGACCTGGTTGACCGGATTCGGGAAAAGTCCAAGTATGGAGACTTGGCACGGAAAAGTCCAAGCAGGGAGCTTGGCACTGGAAAAGTCCAAGTATGGAGACTTGGCACGGAAAAGTCCAAGCAGGGAGCTTGGCACGCGAAAAGTCCAAGTATGGAGACTTGGCACGGGGAAAGCCCAAACAGGAGTTTGGCACGAGGGAAAGTCCGGTGAGTGAAGCCAGGGGAAAGTCCTAACTGGATGTTAGGCAGGTGGAAAGTCCGGTGAGTGAAGCCAGGCAATGGGAAGTCCCGGTGAGTGCAGGCAGTGGGAAAGTCCTAACTGGATGTTAGGCGGTTGGAAAGTCCCGTGAGTGAAGCCAGCAATGGAGAAGTCCCGTGAGGAAGCCAATGGAAAGTCCCGGTGAGGAAGCAATGGAAATCTGGTGAGTGAAGCCGGTGAAAATCCTAGTGAGTGAAGCTAGGTGAAAGTGGAAGTCCTGGTGAGTGAAGTTGGAAAGTCCCGTGAGTGAAGCCAGGCAGATTGGAAATCCGGAGTGAAGCGGTGAAAACCCTAGTGAGTGAAGCTAGGTGAAAGTCCCGTGAGTGAAGCCGGAAGGAAAATCCAGATGGATCAAGGGTGATCGGACATCCGGTGTTGGGAAGTCCAAGTAGATCAAGGAGTGATCGGATACTTGGCACGAAGAGGAAAGTCCAAGTGGGTCAAAGGGATTGACCGACACTTGGTGGAGAGTCTTAGCAGGTCAAGGGACTGACCGGATGCTAAGCATGATGTACCAACAGTCAAGATTGACCGGATGTTGGTTTGAACTTGGTTTGGGCGAAAACCATGAGTTGGATCGATCCGTGATCGATCCGGATATCCGAATATTCTGATAGGTGCGTGACCGATCGAGTCGTCGAACAGAGCGAGGCGCGAGGGGCTGATCGGTCGGGGACCGATCAATTCCTGATCGGTCCCGAGACCGATCAGAGTTCTGATCGGTCTATGGACCGATCAGAGTTCTGATCGGTCCATGGACCGATCGACGAATGTACAAAGCTTCTTCCCGATCGGTCCCGCATCGATCAGAAGTTCCCGATCGGTCCGTGGACCAATCGTGACCAATGGCCTCTTTTCCCGATCGGTCCACGGACCGATCGAGTTCTAGCTGCTACGCAACGCCAGTTTCTTCCGCCTTCTTCGCAGTTATAAAAGAGGTTGAGAAGCTACCGTTGAACTTCTTCTTCTTCTTCTTTTGGGAAGTACTCCTTCGCTGAATCTTTTCTGCTTCCTGCTGAGCTTTGGTTGAGCTCTCATTGTGCTGAGTTCTGTTGAACTCGTCGAAGCTCTGCGTGAGTTTCCTGCTGGTGTTCTAGCTGCTGGATCCGAGAAGCTGCTGCTTCATCAAGGTTCCAGTCGACAACAAGAGGCAAGCAAGTGTATTACAATTTCTATTGTTCTTGTTTGTTTTTCTCCATTGTTGTACTCCTTTGTTTGCTGTTGCAAAAGATTGTGGTGAGGTTTCTCCACCCATAAGGAGTTTATATTAGCCGGTTCTCCGGGGACTCATCCACCGACGGATTGACCGGACTCGTCCACCTTACGGACACGCCGAGGAGTAGGAGCCCTAATCTCCGAACCTCGTTACATCCATCGAGTTTGAGGTTTGATTTCTTTCCGTGTAGCTTCTATTGTTTTATTTCCGCTGCGCTAACTCGACATTGTAGAAAGAATCGAACGAATTGGGGTCGGCTATTCACACCCCCCCTCTCTAGCCGTACAAAGGATCCTAACAATGTTGTCGTTCATAGCGACCAGTCATCGTGTATATCGTTCTTTGTATCTAGAATTGAAAAACAAGATGTCAGTACAAAACCGACTGACCAGTACAAAACCGATCAAATTCAATTCCCACATATAGTACAAAATATACAGTATACACAAGTAATTAAGAAAAACAAATTTCCTTATTTTGGGGAGTCTTATGTGACTGACACATTGGATTGGTCGATCATAAATCCGAATCTTAAGCTTAATCTATTATCCTCATTAGAACTAATCTAATTGGACCTATGTTCTGTTTTCGTTTAAGCCCATTTGAGTTAATCATAGACTTATTAATTAAACTCAGGTCCGTTTGATTTATTCAATTGCCCATTGAATTAAGTCTGACTCATTAGAACAAATCCAATGTTTCTGATCAAATTTGACACAATGGAACTAATCCGGTCATATTTGATCAGCCCAACTTCTGTAATCAAGAATACCAAATTAATTCAATAATAAACCGGACTGGTTAAACCAACAAATAATTTAAACCAGCTTTAGGTATCATTGAATCAAATTGGTCTCCTAAATCAATTAATAATTTAAACTAGACCTGGGTTTGATTGATCAAGTTGGTAGGATTCTATTTTCTGTAAATTGAACCATAATTTAATTAAATATTTAGTATATGTATTTAATTAATTAATAAAAATATTTAATCAAATATACCTACTGTTCGAAAAAAAAGAAGGTGTGCATGCCCCTTTTTTTTTCTTACACGTTTTTTTTTATTTTATATATTTAATCGATTCAAATTCGTAATTGAATCGATTCAAAAATAAAAAAAATTTGCATGCCGCACTATGCTTCGTCAAATACAAGCACTGTTCATTCCTTTTTCATTCGATCTTTAATCGATTCAGATTTTGAAATGAATCGATTCAAATATCGAAAATATTACTGTGCATGATTTTTAATCGATTGACGAATCGATTCAACAAAGCACTATGCCTGTAAAATACCGAAAATATACTAATATTAATAAGGGATTTTTCCGGAATTTTTGGATATTTTTCGGGAATTTTTCGGAGCTCGTACGGACGAGTTGACGGGGATAAAAACGGGGTCCGGAAAAGCCTGTTTAGGTTACCCTGTTTTAAAGAGGAAAAGATTTATTTTCTTTTCCTTTTCCTTTTCCTTTTCTTTTTCTTTATATTTTTCTTTATTTTCTCCGTTTCTCTCCCTCGCGCACCTGAGCCGTTCCCTTCTCCTTCCCGACGCCGTTCTTTTCTCCTCTCGAGCCCTAACTACCCTAACCGGCGATCCCTTCTACTTCATCTTCTCTTCTCTTCTGCACTGCCGCCCTAATCGTCTGTGCCCTAGTCGCCGGCGATGCACGGAGCAGCGCCGCATCTCCCTCTCTGGACCGGAGCAGTGCCAGCCGTGCCCTAGATTGGGTTGTGCCGCCGCCGAGTTTGCTTCGTCGCCACTGACCCAGTGCTGCCGCCGGCCTTCCTTGGCCCTAGTTCTCCAGCCGACTCCTCCTCCTTCCCGAGCCACACCGTGCCCTAGATTTGGGCCACGGCCGACACCGTACAGCGCTGTGCCTGCTTCCCGAGTAGTGTTCGATCTCTCCGGTGATCACTTTTGTTACTGTCCCTGCTGTTCCCTAGAGCTGGCAGAGAGAAAAAAAAAAAACCAGAGGGAGAACTTGGCTTCGTGCAGGTAAGGCATAGTTGGGTATTAGATTTTGACTGGGATGTTGACTCATAGGGAGAAGTAGTTCTTTGCAGTGTAGGCAACAGAACTGTGGCAAACGGTTTCATCTCACTCCGGATAGGATTATTGGCAGCAACTTCGTCTACTGTGCTGCAACAGCGAATCTTCTCCAGCTGTGATTTGAGGTGAAAATGTGTTTTATGTATGAATTGATACGTACCTAATTTGGTTATAGAATGATACATTGTTGGCGGATCCTTATTGTAGATTGAGTTGGTTTTAAATGAATCTAATGGAACGATTAGGGTTAAGACCATTAACCTTGGTCAATGGTTAGAATTAATTTTGGGTAGGCGATTGGTGATGTTAATTAGGGCTTTCCCTGACATTAGTTTCGTGGATTTTATTAAGCTATTTAAATTCATTTGAATTGTAGCTAAATAAAGTATATCTATATGTTCGACACAGGACTTTGATTCGGGACGATATCTCGACGAGTATCTTGATTACCGGATTGGACCACTTTATTGGAGGCGGGTACTTTGACTTTTGTCTTTTGATATGCATAATAAAGTATTTAACATATAGCAATGATTGTGTTATCATTTTTATTTGGTTGGTCACTACATGATCTGTTACAGGATGTTTGTTTATTTATTATGCACTGCATGTTGTTATTGACCTGACCATACATGCTTTTGGTAGTGACCCAACCCTATGATACATCATGTTCAGGACCTAGGGTTTATTTGATACCCTATCTGTTTGTGTACTTCCATCTGATACATTGACTTGTGGTACACCTTTTATTATGTATGGATCTTGCTATGCTATTCATGAGATTGCCATGCTTAGTATCATGCATCATGTTTGCATGCTATGCGATTGTCGGCTCCACTATGGTTGAGCCCATCGCCAGTTACATGTACTGCACACACCACCCATAGATTAGTTGTATATCTGGCTGGTGTGTGGCGGTTCTGCTGTTTGGCTCCGTTGGTCAGGTGACTCAGCGTGGTAGCCGGCAGTCAGTTCCGCTCTGTTTGGCTCCATTAGCATTTAGTGTAGCAGCGTGGTAGCTGGCAGATGGTGGACTCTGTTTGGCTCCGTTGGTCAGGAGACTCAGCGTGGTAGCCGGCAGAGATTTTTCCTCCCCGTCATTGTGTACCGGGAGATGAGAGCATTGAGCTCCCCCATTTATGATTTGGGGCCAGAGGACAGGAGTACTCCGACAGCATCCCGTCCACTCAGTCACTGTCAGGAGCAGTGATGTCCGAGTGCACGGTCATCATATGCATTTATTGCATTTTATTGTTTGTGATTGCTGCACTTATATGCTGCATTTGTATGGATGCATTTGATTGACATGCATACAGGATTATGATTTCTTCGGTCTGACGACCTGTTACCTTTGTACCTTGATTCCGGTTAGTACAGTTATCTCCTGATTTCGTTTCAGTTGCATTTATTCCTTCTCGTATTCAGGGGACTGTACGCATGATTAGTGTTGTCTGTTATTTGTTTTATTATGCATATCAGTTGTACCTGCTGAGTGTTGGACTCACCCCGCCTCCATTGTTGATATTTTCAGGTTGAGGCTGTCCGGAGCAGTTCCAGTCGCTGGCCCCCCATCTGCACGTAGAGCTAGCTCTCTACTAGTTCGTTTTTTTGTTTTATTTTGGCCTTTTTCTATATCAGACTTTGTTTTTAGTATTGTCTTTGGATTTTTTTTCCTATGGATATTGTATGGGTGACACCTTTTGATGGATTTTTGATATGATATTGGATTTCATTCTACTTCGTGCCTGTCTGGATGGCAGAAGAGGTAAGTTCGTTGGATTTGAGCTTTACGAGTATAGTGGAGTAGGGTGGATTTCAAGTCAGAGTCCTATTGTTATTGATTACTATTATTAACTGCGTGGATGTGACAGCCAGAGGCTGAATATTTTTATAAACTGCGTGGTGTTTGTTTTATTTTTTTTGTTATCATTCCAGCCGCCTGTGGCTGATGTATATGTGATATGTAGAAAGTTTCATATTGTTCGCCGTACAGGGGAGATGCTGCCGAAATTTCTTCGGACAGAGACTCCTCTGGGGCGTGACAATTTAGTGGTATCAGAGCAGGTATACGATACTTGCTATGTGTTCTGGATTTTTGAGAGCTTAAGTTTTACGACCTTTGTTTTCGTATTTCGGATAGTTGATATAACCTGATACCAATTGATATGGTATCAGAGTGCCAAAGTTTGGCGATATTTGTTGGTGTTCCGTTGAGTATTATTTCGGATAGAGATCCACGGTTCACATCTCGTTTCTGGCAGAGCCTGCAGCAGGCCTTGGGCACCCAGCTCCGACTTAGTACAGCTTTCCATCCACAGACAGATGGACAGTCAGAGCGGACTATTCAGACTCTTGAGGACTTGCTGAGATCATGTGTTATGGATTTTGGAGGCAGTTGGGAGGACCATCTGCCGTTAGTAGAGTTTGCTTACAACAACAACTTTCATTCGGCTATTCAGATGGCACCGTTTGAGGCGTTGTATGGTAGACCTTGTCGGACACCCGTCCTCTGGGATGAGGTTGGAGAGGCCCAGTTGTTGGGACCTCAGAGAGTTCAGCAAGATGCAGAGTTGGTCCGTACTATCAGACGGAGGATGTCAGAGGCGCAGGATCGCCAGAAGAGTTACGCTGATCGGAGACGCAGACCATTAGAGTTCTCTGTTGGTGACCATGTATTTCTGCGAGTTTCACCCACGAATGGGGTGAAGAGATTTGGCATCAGAGATAAGCTAGCTCCGCGGTACATTGGTCCTTTCGAGATCTTGGAGAGGATCGGAGCAGTAGCTTACCGACTGGCACTACCACCGTCCCTGTCAGGCGTCCACGATGTATTTCACGTATCTATGCTGAGGAGATACGTACCTGACCCGACGCATGTACTGGCTGATATTCCAGTTCCAGTTCAGCCTGATATTACATATGAGGAGATTCCGGTATGTATTCTTGACCGGAAAGAGCGTCAATTGCGGAACAAGACCATCCGACTGGTTAAAGTCGGATGGCAGCATCATTCAGACGAGGAGGCTACTTGGGAGCTTGAGGATACGATCCGAGCTCGATATCCCCACCTTTTCACTTGAGGTATGTGATTTAGTTTACCGTTCAGCATTTATATGCTTTACTTGTTGTTAGTATTTGCTGATGGTAAATAATGAAAATTTAGGGACCAAATTTTTTTTATTAGTGGGGGAGAATGTAAAATACCGAAAATATACTAATATTAATAAGGGATTTTTCCGGAATTTTTGGACATTTTTCGGGAATTTTTCGGAGCTCGTACGGACGAGTTGACGGGGATAAAAACGGGGTCCGGAAAAGCCTGTTTAGGTTACCCTGTTTTAAAGAGGAAAAGATTTATTTTCTTTTCCTTTTCCTTTTCCTTTTCTTTTTCTTTATATTTTTCTTTATTTTCTCCGTTTCTCTCCCTCGCGCACCTGAGCCGTTCCCTTCTCCTTCCCGACGCCGTTCTTTTCTCCTCTCGAGCCCTAACTACCCTAACCGGCGATCCCTTCTACTTCATCTTCTCTTCTCTTCTGCACTGCCGCCCCAATCGTCTGTGCCCTAGTCGCCGGCGATGCACGGAGCAGCGCCGCATCTCCTGTGCCATTGAGCCCTGCCGAAGCCGCTACCCTCTCTGGACCGGAGCAGTGCCAGCCGTGCCCTAGATTGGGTTGTGCCGCCGCCGAGTTTGCTTCGTCACCACTGACCCAGTGCTGCCGCCGGCCTTCCTCGGCCCTAGTTCTCCGGCCGACTCCTCCTCCTTCCCGAGCCACACCGTGCCCTAGATTTGGGCCACGGCCGACACCGTACAGCGCTGTGCCTGCTTCCCGAGTAGTGTTCGATCTCTCCGGTGATCACTTTTGTTACTGTCCCTGTTGTTCCCTAGAGCCGACAGAGAGAAAAAAAAACCAGAGGGAGAACTTGGCTTCGTGCAGGGAAGGCATAGTTGGGTATTAGATTTTGACTGGGATGTTGACTCATAGGGAGAAGTAGTTCTTTGCAGTGTAGGCAACAGAACTGTGGCAAACGGTTTCATCTCACTCCGGATAGGATTATTGGCAGCAACTTCGTCTACTGTGCTGCAACAGCGAATCTTCTCCAGCTGTGATTTGAGGTGAAAATGTGTTTTATGTATGAATTGATACGTACCTAATTTGGTTATAGAATGATACATTGTTGGCGGATCCTTATTGTAGATTGAGTTGGTTTTAAATGAATCTAATGGAACGATTAGGGTTAAGACCATTAACCTTGGTCAATGGTTAGAATTAATTTTGGGTAGGCGATTGGTGATGTTAATTAGGGCTTTCCCTGATATTAGTGTAGGATCGAAAAGAATTTAGATATCTCCACAATAGCATGATATTGTCCACTTTGGGCCTAGACCCTCATGGCTTTGCTCTTGGGCTCTCCCCAAAAGGCCTCATGCCAATGGAGATATCTTTCTCTTATAAACCCATGATCTTTTCCATGTGTTTTCAATATGGGACTATGTTTGCAACCTTGCAACCCCAACAATCCCCCTCTCAAACAAAGGACCATGGGCTTCCCACGTCCGATCCTCGACCCACTAGGTCTTCCTACCCCTTGGTCTACCCGACCTACTAGGAATTCCTGCCCCTCGGTCTACCCGACCTACTAGGACTTCCTGCCTGGTGTCTGGTCCTCTTGATCCGAACATAGGATCCCCCACTTTCTTTGTTCGAGGTCAATATTGTACTCACATGGTTCAATCAGACCATAGCTCTTGTGCACAGTCGGCGGTTAAACCTTCTGGCAGTCCGGGCTCTGATACCAATTGTAGGATCGAAAAGAATTTAGATATCTCCACAATGACATGATATTGTCCACTTTGGGCCTAAGCCCTCATGGTTTTGCTCTTGGGCTCTACCCAAAAGGCCTCATGCCAATGGAGATATCTTTCTCTTATAAACCCATGATCTTTTCCATGTGTTTTCAATATGGGACTATGTTTGCAACCTTGCAACCCCAACAATTAGTTTCGTAGATTTTATTAAGCTATTTAAATTCATTTGAATTGTAGCTAAATAAAGTATATCTATATGTTCGACACAAGACTTTGATTCGGGACGATATCTCGACGAGTATCTTGATTACCGGATTGGACCACTTTATTGGAGGCGGGTACTTTGACTTTTGTCTTTTGATATGCATAATAAAGTATTTAACATATAGCAATGATTGTGTTATCATTTTTATTCGGTTGGTCACTACATGATCTGTTACAGGATGCTTGTTTATTTATTATGCACTGCATGTTGTTATTGACCTGACCATACATGCTTTTGGTAGTGACCCAACCCTATGATATATCATGTTCAGGACCTAGGGTTTATTTGATACCCTATCTGTTTGTGTACTTCCATCTGATACATTGACTTGTGGTACACCTTTTATTATGTATGGATCTTGCTATGCTATTCATGAGATTGCCATGCTTAGTATCATGCATCATGTTTGCATGCTGTGCGATTGTCGGCTCCACTATGGTTGAGCCCATCGCCAGTTACATGTACTGCACACACCACCCATAGATTAGTTGTATATCTGGCTGGTGTGTGGCGGTTCTGCTGTTTGGCTCCGTTGGTCAGGTGACTCAGCGTGGTAGCCTCTGGTTCCATTAGCATTTAGTGTAGCAGCGTGGTAGCCGGCAGATGGTGGACTCTGTTTGGCTCCGTTGGTCAGGAGACTCAGCGTGGTAGCCGGCAGAGATTTTTCCTCCCCGTCATTGTGTACCGGGAGATGAGAGCATTGAGCTCCCCCATTTATGATTTGGGGCCAGAGGACAGGAGTACTCCGACAGCATCCCGTCCACTCAGTCACTGTCAGGAGCAGTGATGTCCGAGTGCACGGTCACCATATGCATTTATTGCATTTTATTGTTTGTGATTGCTGCACTTATATGCTGCATTTGTATGGATGCATTTGATTGACATGCATACAGGATTATGATTTCTTCGGTCTGACGACCTGTTACCTTTGTACCTTGATTCCGGTTAGTACAGTTATCTCCTGATTTCGTTTCAGTTGCATTTATTCCTTCTCGTATTCAGGGGACTGTACGCATGATTAGTGTTGTCTGTTATTTGTTTTATTATGCATATCAGTTGTACCTGCTGAGTGTTGGACTCACCCCGCCTCCATTGTTGGTATTTTCAGGTTGAGGTTCCAGTCGCTGGCCCCCCATCTGCACGTAGAGCTAGCTCTCTACTAGTTCGTTTTTTTGTTTTATTTTGGCCTTTTTCTATATCAGACTTTGTTTTTAGTATTGTCTTTGGATTTTTTTTCCTATGGATATTGTATGGGTGACACCTTTTGATGGATTTTTGATATGATATTGGATTTCATTCTACTTCGTGCCTGTCTGGATGGCAGAAGAGGTAAGTTCGTTGGATTTGAGCTTTACGAGTGTAGTGGAGTAGGGTGGATTTCGAGTCAGAGTCCTATTGTTATTGATTACTATTATTAACTGCGTGGATGTGACAGCCAGAGGCTGAATATTTTTATAAACTGCGTGGTGTTTGTTTTATTTTTTTTGTTATCATTCCAGCCGCCTGTGGCTGATGTATATGTGATATGTAGAAAGTTTCATATTGTCCGCCGTACAGGGGAGATGCTGCCGAAATTTCTTCGGACAGAGACTCCTCTGGGGCGTGACAATGCCGTCAATTGAATCGATTCAATTCTTTATTCAATCGATTCAAATATTTGAATCGATTCAAACAAAAAATGCACGCTGTTCGCGATTTTTGAATCGATTGAAACGAAATTTCAATCGATTCAATTCACTGTTCATCTTCTTCTTCGCAACAGAAGAAGAAAAAACACGAGCTTTACGGCGTCGTTTTTCATGCTGTCAAAACTACACATGCTCTGATATCATTGTTGGTAGTTTTGAGAGCATGAAAACTTAAACGAAGTAATTAAAATAATAATGCGGAAACCATAAACACTCACATTGATCTCCCGAAGAACCGCAACCGAAGACGCCGGTCGATGAAGTCGCCGATGAACCGCCGGAGACGTTGCTGCTGCTGTCGCCGAGAAGTTTACCACACGGAACCTTCTCGGACTCTTCCACAAACCAAATCCCGTCCCTAGCCGTTCTCTCTTTGCTCACTGATCACCTCACGCCTCTACTCGCTGATTACCTTCGCATCAACCTCTGCCCTATCTGATTGCCTTGGACGCCTTTTATAAGAAGGCTGAGGAAGACGAAGGGGAAAGGACGCCCCTTCGTCTCCTTGGCGTTTCCAGCAAACTGCCGTTTGCGGCAGCGAAAGGGACGAACCCTTTCGTCTGCCAAGTATAACGCCCAACACGGAAAAACTAATCTCACCGTGTCGTCCGTCATTTGATTCCCAAACACGTTGGTCGCCATGCTTAATTCTAAATCTCAAGAAGAGAAAATGTTTTTTTGTGTGTGTGTGTTATTGTTTTCGGGTTGCTCTGCATGATTAATTCTATATCTCAACTTCTCCGAGAATAATTGAAATGGAGGGACTACTTACTGATAAATAATTAATTGAAATGGAAAAAACGTGACAATAACTTCTCCGAAAATAATTGAAATGTGAACAACAACGTGACAATAACTTCTCCTTATGGACGGACTACTTCCTGATAAATAATTTAGTTTTTTATTGAAACACGTATTTAAGTTTATAAAATATTTATTTTATATAGAAAAATTTTAAAATATCAAATCACGTTTCTATTTCTAATTTTATTCTTATCAGTTGATAGATATTTTAAAACAGTCGGATTGATTTGGTTCTATATCAAAACATTCTATTTTTAATCAAATCAGTCGATTTTTTTTCTTTTTATTTTTTGTTAAATCAAAATCAATTTTAGATCAAATTAGTTGATAGACCAAACAACCTCGGATTTTATATAAAACTAGTTCCAATGTATTCGTCTATCTCTCTTGATTATATCCATGCCCTCAAATATCAATTTGACATTTGGTACCTCAACCATTTTTTTCCAAAACCAGCTGATGAATCAGACGACCTCAGATTGACATGAAACAAGTTCTTATATGTTCGTCTACATCTCTTGATTATATACATGTCATCAAATATCAATTTGACCTAATATATTGAGAGTAATGATTTTTTAAACATGAATTAAAATTTTTAAACATATTCATGTTCAAAAAAGAAGTTGCTCTCAATCTATTATGTCAAATTGAAGTTTGAGGGCATTGATATAATCAAGAGAGGTAGATGAACAAAATTTGTTTTATGTCAATCCGAGGTCATTTGGTCCATCAGCCGATTTTAAGCAAAATCGGTTGATGGATCAAACGACTCGGATTGACATGAAATTAGTTTCTATATGTTCGTCTACCTCTCCTAATTTTATTCATGCTCTCAAACTTCAATTTGACCCAATATATTGACAACAATGATTTTTTTTTAACATGAATTAAAATTTTCAAACATAGTCATGTTCAAAAAATCATTGCTTTCAATATATTGAGTCAAATTGATGTTTAAGAACATGGATAAAATTAGAAGAGGCAGACGAACATTTAAAAGCTTATTTCATGTCAATCTGAGGTCGTTTGATTTATCAACCAATTTTGAACACGAATTAAATTTTTAAATATTTTTGAGTTTAAAAAATTATTGCTCTTAATATATTAGGTTAAGTTGATGTTTGAGAGTATGGATACAATCAGGAGAACTAGTAGAACACATATAAACTAGTTTTATATCAATTTGAGGTCATTTGGTTCATTATTCGATTTTGGGCAAGAATGGCTGATGGATCAAATGACCTAGAATTGACATGAAACTAGTTCCTATGTGTTCGTCTACCTCTCTTGATTATATTCATGCTCTCAAATTTTAATTTAACCCAATATATTGAGAGTAATAATTTATTAAACACGAAAATATTTGAAATTAGTTCATGTCAATTCAAGGTATCTAGTTTCAAATATTTTTGTGTTCAACAAATTATTGCTCTCAATATATTTGGTTAAATTAAAGTTTAAGGGCATGAATATAATCAAAAGAGGTAGACGAACACATAGAAACTAATTTCATGTCAATTCTAGGTCATTTGATCCATCAGCTCTTTTTGCCTAAAATCGACTGATGGACCAAATGACCTCGGATTGACATGAAACAAGTTCTTATATGTTCGTCTACCTCTCTTGATTATATCCATGCCCTCGAACCTCAATCTAATCCAATATATTGAGAGCCTTTTTTGAACACGAATATGTTTAAAAATTTTAATTCGTGTTTAAAAAATCATTGCTCTCAATATATTAGGTCAAATTGATGTTTGAGGGCATGGATATAATCAAGAGAAATAGACAAACATATAAGAACTTATTTCATGTCAATCCGAGATCGTTTGATTTATTAGCCGATTTTGGATAAAAATGGCTGATGTACCAAATGTCAAATTGATATTTGAGAGCATGGATATAATCAAGAGAAATAGACGAATACATAGGAACTAATTTTATATAAATCCGAGGTCGTTTAGTCTATCAACTAATTTAATCTAAAATTGATTTTGATTTAAAAAAAACAAAAAAAAAAAAACAAATCAGTTCGATTGATTTAGTTCGATTGATTTGATTAAAAATCAAACGTTTCGATGCAGAATCAAATCGATTCAACTACTCCAAAATATCAGTCGACTGATAAGGGTAAAATTGGAAATAGGTACATGATTTAGTCATTTTGAAACTTCCCTACGTGAAATAAGTATTTTGCAAACTTAAGTACATGGTCCGGTAAAAAACTGTAAATAATTAATTGAAATGGGTATGATACGTTGATAAGGGTGGGACCTCAAAAGGAGGGTCAATGTAGTGAAATTGGCTAATGTGGATGGTCAAGGTCAAAAGGTCAAACATGCGAGCGGCCGAGCAGGCCCATACAATCGGTCGGGTGGGGAAGCCCAACTGGATCAGCCGAGTAGTCAACCTCCACAGTTTGTAACCAAGGCAAAAAATAGAACATTGAGTCACTTGGCCCATCGTCCTGGCCGAACAGACTTTAGGTCCGATCAAGTCAGAGGCACCTCCAAGTAGACAGCCAGGCCGAGTGAAGGTCGAGCGGGCAACATGCCAGTCATTCCATTCGATGCCGATGAGCCAGCAGTAGCACGACCGAGTGGCGACTGATCGACTTATAGCGGAATACGTACACACATTTTCCGTACTTCCTTGGAAGTTTGTGCCACTAACAATAGGGAATGTCTGGTAAGCAAATAGTACTTTAAAAGACTCTAAGCTATCACATCAGAGATTTGCATGCTCGTTTTAAGGAAAGATGTCAGAAATACTTTTTTACTTATCTTTTTTGAGGAAACTTTGGAAAACGTGCACATGGTTTGAGAAACGTGAACATACGCTACAGTGACACTATATAAAGGAGTCTTCATTTACAGGCAGAGGTATGTGATGCTTCACTGTTAAACGTGCTTTTTGCTACAATTTTCTTATTGTTCTCCTCTCCACTTGAATGAGATACTGATTTGAGCATCGGAGGGCCAACGTCAGAATCCCTTCTCTAGCTCGGCATTGACGTTCCTTATTTTACAGGACTGCACGAAGTCTTTGTCGAGTTAATGTCAGAACCATGTTCCCAACTAACCATCTTCTCAACTTTCATACCGGATCAAGGAAAAAACAACGTGACAATAACTTCTCCGAAAATAATTGAAATGGAGGGACCACTTACTGATAAATAATTTAATTGAAATGGGAAACAACGTGACAATAACTTCTCCAAAAATAATGGGAAACAATAAACGAAAGGAAGCAAAAATATGACATAACGTTTTAAATAAAAGACCAGACCATTTTAATTTATAACTAGAGAGGTCATGTTTATGGCTCTTGTGGCTGGTTAATGTGTAGATAAGGAGACTGATGAATGAAAAGATGAGTTGTAACTATAAGGAGGTGTTTGACAGAAAAACTTTTACTAATAATGTAGACCAAAGACCATAGACAATTAACAAGATAAGGCTAATAAAATCCCATATTGATATATGTATAAAAAAATGATCTTGCATGATTTGAATCCAAAACTTAGGCAAAGAAGTAAAAACCGACTAATTTTCTTAAAAATTATTCTTTCTTGCATATAAAATAAAGTATAATGTTTTTATCATTAATTATTATATAGAGGAACCGTAGGCTAGCTGATAGCTAAACAAAATTAATTTTATGCTCAAATAATTACAAGCGTGGTACATGAATCCCATGAACGTGATGGGTATATTGGATAGTCCAAAGATATGACTATTCACTCGTACAATTCATATTGTGTCTTAAAGTCGGTCTTCCATTCATTTCTGGGCTTTATTCGAATTTGGTGGTATCTGTTTGAACCTTTAACACCGGCTAAAGGGGGGTGAATAATTGATTACCCAATTTGTTCGCTTCCTACACTTGTTGGCACAGCGGAAATACAAACAACAAATAGAAAGATAACTGCTATAAAGAAATACAAACAAACCGCTAATACATTCGTTTATATGATTTGGAGATTACAGCTCATACTCCATGATATGTCTGTAAAGTGGACGATTCCTCAATCTGTCAGTAGATCTATCTCCGTAACTTCGGCTAGCACAATCCTCCTTGTCGGTGGAGAAATCTCACCACAAACGCGATCAAGACCTTGTATTGCAATGAGGGCTTGGGGACTCTAATTAGGGGTTAACCACCTCTAATTTCGTCACCCAAGATAACCATCCCAAGCTCTAATGTATAGAGCTTGGGAAACACTAAGCTATTTTTCTGTTACTAGTCGACTGGTAACATCATCAGTTGACTAGTGCTTACCGTTGGATACAGCCAACGACACTTCACATAATCTAGGATTCCATTCAATGACTTTTTACCAGTCTACTAGTAACATTACTAATCAACTGGTAAATCCTAATACTAGGATTTTTGTCCCGAGTACAATCACTCAACATTTGTCCTCGCTTGTACAACCTTGATCTTGCCTTCTAGCCATCTTCCATCAGCCTTGCTTCCCTTAGATGCTTCCCCATTTTTCATGTCTTACCTTCAGGATACTTCCTTCGGCCTTGTCCTTATTGTTGGGTCTTCCTTTATCAGTACAACTTTGACCTTACCTTCTAGCCTCCTCCATTAGTCTTGCGTCCCTTGGATGTTTTCCCATTCTTCACGTCTTACTTTCAAGAGCTTCCTGTTGGAGTAATCCCAATGGTCCGTGTGACCATGTGTTTTGATGTTTGGGTAAATGGTTTAAGTTAGGTTCACCCTTGTATTTAATATGTGTATATGAGTGTGCAGATTTGCAGGATACACATATGATTGAGGTTGATGGCTTCGGATCCAGTGAAGGATGGAGCATCCGAGGGACCCATGGATGCTTTCCCATCCTTCATGCCTTGCCTTCAAGAGTTTCCTGTTGGACCAATCCTAATGGTCCGTGCAACCATGTGTTTTGATGATCTGTCCAATGATGATATGTCCTATCATTGTCATATGATTGCCACATGGGAAGCCAAAACTAGGACTTTAGGTAAAAATTCAATTGAACCATTTAGCTAGTTTTGAATTTTGTGTCAATTTTGGGATCCGAGATATGTACATTTTTAAATATATTTTTTTCAAGTATACATAGGTAAAACAGACATCTCCACAAAATTTAGAGATTTTTGGATGTCCGTGAAATTTTTTATACATTTCTAAAATTGGGTCAGAAATGCTATTTAACGTTAAAAAAGGGTGTCAGTCGACTGGTACAGTTACCAGTCGACTGGTAACAGTGCTTATCAAACACAATGGTTCTGTGTGATTGTTTCGATAAGGGCAGTCGACTGATATAGTTTGAAAATTATTTTTCAGCCTTGTATTTGATTAGGTCAACTCGTATAGGTGTATGAGATCCTTGGGGGATAAATATACGAGTTTAGAGTCAATTTGGATGATAAGTTTCAACAATTGGAATATTGTTGGAGCTTTTTGATATTAGACAAAGGGGAGAAGTAAGGTTTAAGTAGGAAAACTTTAAATGCCTTTGCATTTGATAAAAATCCTAGCTCAATGGGGAGCATAGGTGTAGGGGAGCCTTGTGATAGGTTCTTAAATATCTCTATGATAAAATTCCTAGCTCAATGGGAAGTTTATGTGTAGGGAGAGCCTTGGGATAGGTTCCAATACATGTTTACATTTTTCATTTGGCGATGTAAGTCCAAGTGTATAGCCTTGGTAACGTAAGTCCATTCGGCGGTGTAAGTCCAAGTATGTAGTCTTGGCAATGTAAGTCCATTCGGCGGTGTAAGTCCAAGTTGTAAGGGATTGGTGGCTGGCTTGAAGGGGGGTTGGATAGACATCACCCTCAAATTGATTACTTTTCTACAAGGTTAGTATGCGCAATGGAAATACAAAGTAACTATAAATATGAAAGCTAAACACTAAAGGAAAGAAAAACAAGCAAACCGCTAACACGTTCATTTAACGTGGTTCGGAGATTAGGGCTCTTACTTCACGGCGTGTCCTTGAGGTGGACGATCCTGATCCGTCAGTGGATTAGCCCCCGGTAAACTCCTGCTATCTCAAGTAGCTCCTTGTGGGTGGAGAAACCTCACCACAACACTCACAAACACTTGAGAACAAGTAGATTACTAATTAGGGTTCACCACCACTAATTTCGTCAACTTCTACCAAGCTCCCAAGCCTTGGTTATAGGCTACAGGTTGGAAACCCCGCCTACCAGTTGACTGCCAAAACCATCAGTCGATTGCCCTCTTGTGGAAATTCGACCATTATATCCCAACGACTCGATACCAGTCGACTAGTAAAAGTACCAGTCGACTGATCCACAATGACCGAACGAACAGAAGCATTCTATTCGCTCCCAGTTGACTGCTCGGTCGACTGTACCAGTCGACTGATAAAAACATCAGTCGACAGCTACAGTAAAATCCTAAACCTAGGATTTTACCTCGAGTACAATCTCTAAGCACTCGGACCCTCACCCTTAGACTCACTTGATGCTTCTTTGCAATCTTCACCTCTTGCCTTCAAGTCTACTTCCTTTGGCTCTCATCCCTCGGATGCATACAAGCCCGCGGCTCATCCCCAATGCCATCCTTCGCGTATGCCTCGAAGTCGCTTCCCTCGGCCCTTGTCCTTGATGCCTTGTCCACGGTCCCTCGAATGCTCCATCCTTCACCGGACTTAAAGCCGTCAACCTGAGTCACATGTGTATCTTGCAGACCTGCACACTCACATTCACATATCAAATACAAGGGTGAACCTAACTTAAACCCTTTGCCCAAACACCAAAACACATGGTCGCATGGACCATTGGGATTGCTCAAACAATCTCCCCATTTTTGATGTTTGGCAATACGTTTAAGTTAGGGAAAACAAATAGCAAATAAACATGCTAAAAATAGTGGACTTACGTTGCCAAGGCTACACACTTGGACTTATACTGCGGAATGGACTTACGTTGCCAAGGCTACACACTTGGACTTACATTGCCGAATGGACTTATGTTGCCAAGGCTACACACTTGGACTTACACCGCCGAATGGACTTACATTGCCAAGGCTACACACTTGAACTTACACGGCCGGATGAAAAATAATGCAACATGCATTAGAACCTATCCCAAGGCTCCCCCTATGCAAAGGCACAAAGGTTTTCCCAACTAAACCTTACTTCTTCGCCTTTGCCTAACATCCAAAAAGCTTTCCAACAATATCCCAATTGTTGAAAACTTATCATCCAACTGACCCTAAACTCATGTATTTATCCCCCATGGATCCCATACATCTAAACGAGTTGACACGGTCAAAATCCAGTGATGAAAATAATTTCATATTGGTATCAGTCGACTGCCCCCATGAAAACGAGATTACATAGACATTATGTGCTCAAATCTACTATTACCAGTCGACTGGTACGTTATTTCTGAAAAAAATTAACTTTTTCTGACCAACTTCAGAAATGCACCAGAAATTCCACAAACATCCAAAAAATTTTAAATTTGTGGAGAGGTCTATTATATAAATGTCTACTTGGGGAAAATATATATAAAAATATATTTATCACAAATCCTAAGATTGGCACAAAATATAAAACTAGCTGAAAAGTTCAATTGAACCTTGACCTAAAGTCTTAGTTTTGGTTTCCTTTTGATGTATTTGCCCATACTAACCCACAATGCATCCCTAGCATTGGTTTATATAACATCTATACATCCAAAACTAATTATCATGCTATATGACCTCAATGTCATATTTTTAAGTATGAAACACAACTCATGTGTGCCAATTCTCTAAGTTTGAGACTCAAGTCCATTTCCAAACCATTTGGCACATTCCATGACTCAACCTAGACTCCCAAGTAAAACCCACTTGAGATCCATTGGCCATGGGTCCCAAATTGACTCTTTGAGCTCCCCCTAGAGCTCTTAGCCTTAGCCACCTCCCTAGGTGATATATCCACAATGGCTAGGTCACATCGGTGCACCTCCGGTGACACTTGGCCTATAAACCTAATTTTCTTAACCTTGGACACCTTGTCCTTGGTTAATTTCTCCTTTCCTTTAAATGACTTTCTCTTGCCATTTATTGACTTCTCCTTGCTATAGTCATATGCAATCCTAGCATAAGACTTTCCCTTAGCCTTGGAGACATTAGATTGATATCCCAAACCCGATCTATCATTGTTGGGTCTTTGGCTATCCAACACCATACCTAAACCCTTAGATCCAACATTGAATCTTTCTTGGGGTTTCTCCAATTTATCAAGCTTTGTCTTCAAAACTTGATTTTCCCTTTCTAGGTTCCTAAACCTAGAGTCAACATGTCCACTATGGACATTCCTAAACCTACCCATTTTTCTAGGCATATGTCTCCCCTTCTTAGAATTAATGGCTTGGGTCTCCTTAGGTCTACCTTTTTAGATTTATCATGCATAAAGTTCCTAGGGTTTTGATCTACATTGACCCTATTCTGATCATGATATCTAAATCTAAAATTTTTCATTGCTGCATAATGATTATCATTATTTTTCTTAGCATGCATGGAGGAATTTAAATTTGACTTCAAATTTAAACTAGGGTTTACCTTAACCTTTACCTTTGGAGCTCCCCCTTGACATGAGCCTCCATTCTTCCTCCACTTCTTCTCCTCCTTCTTCAAATGCACCAACTTCTTGATTTCTTTCTTCTTTGGGCATTTGGTGTGGTAATGACCCCGCTCACCACACGTGAAGCACACTATATGCTTCTTCTCCTTCTTCTTCTTACAACTCAAATTAGATTCAAAATGAATTGAATTGAGTTTAGGAGATACCTTCTTCCTACCCATTGGACACCTACTCTTGTAGCGTCCCTTCTCATTGCAACCAAAGCAAATGATGTGGTCCTTTGACTTGACTTCGGTGGAGGTGCTTGTTAGGTTGACCACTTCCAAGAGCTCTTCTTCATCCTCTTCACTTGTCTTGGATTCTTCTTCAATAATTGAAGATGTGGATGATGCCTCATCTTCCTTATCCACACTTGTGGATGGCCTTTCTTCATCCTTTTCCTCCTCGGAAGTTGAGTACTCGTCACCTTCCGGTTGCTTCTCCTCTACTTGAGCAATTGAACCCATCTCCTTGGGCTCTTCTTCTTCTTGTGTAGGCATGAGTTCTTTACCTAGAACTTTCTTTACTTTGCTCCACAAATCGTGGGCATTCTTGTATTCACCTACATCACTTAACACATTAGAAGGTAAAATATCTACCAAAATTGATATTACCTTATCGTTTGCCTTTGACCATGTGGTTTGCTCCTTTGTCCAATGTCGTGGTCGGAGTTTCTTTCCTTTCTTGTCCTTCGGAACGTCGAATGGTTCCTCGACGACCATCATCGTGTTCCAATCCGTCTCGAGGAAGTTTTTTCATTTTCACCAACCAAAAAGTGATGTCCCATAAGCTTCCTCCTTCGAAGTTTGGCGGATCTATCAAGCCGGTCATCTTTGCTTCTTCGGCGATTAGTCCAACGGAGAGTGGCCTTGCTCTAATACCACTTGTAAGGGATCGGTGGTCGGCTTGAAGGGGGGTTGGATAGACAGCACCCCCAAATTGATTGCTTTTCTACAAGGTTAGTATGCTCAAAGGAAATACAATCTAACTATAAATATGAAAGTTAAACACTAAAGGAAAGAAAAACAAGCAAACACTACAAAAAAACATATATTTGGGGACAAATATTTGGAACGAAAATTATTCGTCCCAAAATTGCGACAAATTTTGGGTCGAAAAAAAATTTCGACCCAAATAACCAACGAAAATTGCAACAAAAAAGTTTTGTTTCAAATTTGCAACAATAGAACATTTCGTTGCTAAATTCGTCGCCAAATCTGGAACGAATTCAGAATTCGTCCCAGATTTTGGGACAAATACTGGATTCGTCCCAAATTCTGGGACGAATTCAGAATTCGTCCCAAATTCTGGGACGAATCCAGGATTCGTCCCAAAATCTGGGACGAATCCAGGATTTGTTCCAAAAATGAAATTATTTTTAAAAAAAGACAATCAAATATCGAAGGCTTATATCTTGACCTAGAGACATCGAAATTTGATAAAACAAGTTTCTATGCATTCGTATCATTAATTTGATCGTAAATATGTCACCATGAATATTTTTTAAATAATATTTTAAGTGATTCAAATTTATAATACCAAATTAGGTCAAATTGCAATTAAAAAATACCAAAAATAAATATATTTGGTAATAAATATTTTTATGGATATATTTACGATTAGGACAATGATACGAACACATAGAAATTTATTTCATCAAATTCCGATGTCTCTAGGTCAAGATATAAGCTTTCGGTCTTTGATTTAATGTAATTTAAATTAAATTTAGTTTTGGGACGAATCCTGGATTCGTCCCAAAATTTGGGACGAATCTAGGATTCGTCCCAAAAATTTAATTATCTTAAAAAAAAAAAAACAAAATGGGACGCCTCATATACGGACCTAGAGACATCGGAATTTGATGAAATAAATTTCTATGCGTTCATATTATTGTCCTGATCGTAAATATATACATAAAAATATTTTTTAACAAATATATTTATTTTTGGAATTTATAATTCTAATTTTACCTAATTAGGTATAAAAAATTTAAATAAATTAAATTATTAATTAAAAATTATGGATGGTGACATATTTATGATCAGGGCAATGATACAAACGCATAGAAATTTGTTTCATCAAATTCCGATGTCTCTAGGTCAAGATATAAGCTTTCGGTCTTTGATTTAATTTATTTTAAATTAATTTAAGTTTTGGGACGAATCCTGGATTCGTCCCAAAAATTTAATTATCTTAAAAAAAAAAAAAATGGGACGCCTCATATACGGACCTAGAGACATCGGAATTTAATGAAATAAATTTCTATGCATTCGTATCATTGTCCTGATCGTAAATATATACATAAAAATATTTTTTAACAAATATATTTATTTTTGGAATTTTTAATTCTAATTTTACCTAATTTGGTATACAAAATTTAAATAAATTAAATTATTAATTAAAAATTATGCATGGTGACATATTTATGATCAGGGCAATGATACGAACGCATAGAAATTTGTTTCATCAAATTCTGATGTCTCTAGGTCAAGATATAAGCTTTCGGTTTTTGATTTAATTTATTTTAAATTAATTTAAGTTTTGGGACGAATCCAGGATTCGTTCCAAAAATTTAATTATCTTAAAAAAAAAAAAACAAAATGGGACGCCTCATATACGGACCTAGAGAAATCAGAATTTGATGAAATAAATTTCTATGCATTCGTATCATAGTCCTGATCGTAAATATATACATAAAAATATTTTTTAACAAATATATTTATTTTTGGAATTTTTAATTCTAATTTGACCTAATTTGATATGAAAAATTTAAATAAATTAAATTATTAATTAAAAAATATGGATGGTGACATATTTACGATCAGGGCAATGATACGAACGCATAGAAATTTGTTTCATCAAATTCCGATGTCTCTAGGTCAAGATATAAGCTTTCGGTCTTTGATTTAATTTATTTTAAATTAATTTAAGTTTTGGGACGAATCCTGGATTCGTCCCAAAATTTGGGACGAATCCAGGAATTCGTCCCAAAGTTTGGGACGAATATCTGGATTCATCCCAAATTTTGGGACGAATCCAGAGATTCGTCCCAAAAATTTAATTATCTTAAAAAAAAAACAAAATGGGACGCGTCATATACGGACCTAGAGACATCAGAATTTGATGAAATAAATTTCTATACGTTCGTATCATTGTCCTGATCGTAAATATATCCATAAAAATATTTTTTACCAAATATATTTATTTTTGGAATTTTTTAATTCCAATTTAACCTAATTTGGTATTAAAAATTTGAATCACTTAAAATAATATTTAAAAAATATGGATGGTGACATATTTACGATCAAGGCAACGATACGAACGCATAGAAACTTTTTTCATCAAATTCCGATGTCTCTAGGTCCATATTTCAGTTTTTAGACACTAATTTACAACCGTTCACTGCACAACACCTTTTTAGTTAATAGCAACCTATATATGTATTAAAAAATATCTACCTAGAGACATCGGAATTTGATGAAACAAATTTCTATGTGTTTGTATCGTTGTCCTGATCGTAAATATATACATAAAATTTTTTTTTCACAAATATATTTATTTTTGGAATTTTTTATTCCAATTTGACCTAATTTGGTATGAAAAATTTAAATAAATTAAATTATTAATTAAAAAATATGGATAGTGACATATTTATGATCAGGGCAATGATACAAACACATAGAAACTTGTTTCATCAAATTCTGATGTCTCTAGGTCAAGATATAAGCTTTCGGTCTTTGATTTAATTTATTTTAAATTAATTTAAGTTTTGGGACGAATCCTGGATTCGTCCCAAAATTTGGGACGAATCCAGGAATTCGTCCCAAAGTTTGGGACGAATATCTGGATTCGTCCTAAATTTTGGGACGAATCTAGAGATTCGTCCCAAAAATTTAATTATCTTAAAAAAAAAAACAAAATGGGAAGCGTCATATACGGACCTAGAGACATCAGAATTTGATGAAATAAATTTCTATGCGTTCGTATCATTGTCCTAATCATAAATATATCCATAAAAATATTTTTTACCAAATATATTTATTTTTGGAATTTTTTAATTCCAATTTGACCTAATTTGGTATTAAAAAGTTGAATCACTTAAAATAATATTTAAAAAATATGGATGGTGACATATTTATGATCAAGGCAACGATACGAACGCATAGAAACTTTTTTCATCAAATTCCGATGTCTCTAGGTCCATATTTAAGTTTTCAGACACTAATTTACAACCGTTCACTGCACAACACCTTTTTAGTTAATAGCAACCTATATATGTATTAAAAAATATCTACCTAGAGACATCGGAATTTGATGAAACAAATTTCTATGCGTTTGTATCGTTGTCCTGATCGTAAATATATACATAAAAAAAATTTTTCACAAATATATTTATTTTTGGAATTTTTTATTCCAATTTGACCTAATTTGGTATGAAAAATTTAAATAAATTAAATTATTAATTAAAAAATATGGATGGTGACATATTTATGATCAGGGCAACGATACGAACACATAGAAACTTGTTTCATCAAATTCCGATGTCTCTAGGTCAAGATATAAGCTTTCGGTCTTTGATTTAATTTATTTTAAATTAATTTAAGTTTTGGGACGAATCCTGGATTCGTCCCAAAATTTGGGACGAATCCAGGAATTCATCCCAAAGTTTGGGACGAATATCTGGATTCGTCCCAAATTTTGGTATGAATCCAGAGATTCGTCCCAAAAATTTAATTATCTTAAAAAAAAAACAAAATGGGACGCGTCATATACGGACCTAGAGACATCAGAATTTGATGAAATAAATTTCTATGCGTTCGTATCGTTGTCCTGATCGTAAATATATCCATAAAAATATTTTTTACCAAATATATTTATTTTTGGAATTTTTTAATTCCAATTTGACCTAATTTGGTATTAAAAATTTGAATCACTTAAAATAATATTTAAAAAATATGGATGGTGACATATTTACGATCAAGGCAATGATACGAACGCATAGAAACTTGTTTCATCAAATTCCGATGTCTCTAGGTCAAGATATAAGCTTTCGGTCTTTGATTTAATTTATTTTAAATTAATTTAAGTTTTGGGACGAATCCTGGATTCGTCCCAAAATTTGGGACGAATCCAGGAATTCATCCCAAATTTTGGGACGAATCCAGAGATTCGTCCCAAAAATTTAATTATCTTAAAAAAAAATAAAATAAAATGGGACGCCTCATATACGGACCTAGAGACATCGGAATTTGATGAAATAAATTTCTATGCGTTCGTATCGTTGTCCTGATCATAAATATATCCATAAAAATATTTTTTACCAAATATATTTATTTTTGAAATTTTTTAATTCCAATTTGACCTAATTTGGTATTAAAAATTTGAATAAATTAAATTATTAATTAAAAATTATGGATGGTGACATATTTATGATCAGGGCAATGATACGAACGCATAGAAATTTGTTTCATCAAATTCCGATGTATCTAGGTCAAGATATAAGCTTTCGGTCTTTGATTTAATTTATTTTAAATTAATTTAAGTTTTGGGACGAATCCTGGATTCGTCCCAAAGTTTGGGACGAATCTTGGATTCGTCCCAAAATTTGGGACGAATCCAGAAATTTGTCCCAAATATAGGGACGAAATTGGGAACAAAAAATATTTGTTCCTAAAAACCCTAGATCTAATTCCCAACCCGATTCTTTTTCCCTTCTCTCTTTTCTTTCCTCTCTCTCCCCCGTTCCCCCTTCTTCCCATCTGCGATTTCCAGGTTTCGGCCACATCTCCGACCGACGACGGCGTGATCTACGACGATCGGCGGTGGAAGGTTTTCGTTTGGTAAGCGGTCTGGTCGGGGCAATTGACTGTGACTATGCTAGGCTCGCCGGTGCTATGCCGCTACTTGAGTCACCGCCACGGCCTCGCTGGCCATCGCCATCACCGCCGCCGCTGCCTCCGCCGCCGCTGCGCCGCCGGCTCCCGGTCCTCCTTTCCAGTCTCAAGTACTCTCCCGCCGTGCCGCTGCCTGGCCGGCGTGTGGCTGCCCGCTGCTAGGCGATGGCTGGACGGCGTATGGCTGCCGCTGTGCACCATTTTGGCAGTTGGCTGGACTGTTTATGCCTGTCGCCGTGCACCATTTTATCAGTTGTTTAAGTTAATATTCAAAAATTACTGTCTGAATTGATAATGTTCTTTTGTGCAGGTCTCATTTTGGCGTGATCTCAGTGTAGTTGAAGACCTGTATTTGTTGACTTCTTTTCGGTATTCTTAAGTTCGTTATTATGCATTTACTTTGTATATAAAGTTAGCTTTAAATAATTTTATTATAGTTGATTAATTGCGTTCCGTCTTTTTAATTAGCTGTTGTTTTTTGTTTTGCCTTCAATGATAAGATTTATGTATAGTAACTTTTAATAATGTTTAACTAAACAGTTGAATTCAGGTAAAATGCAGAATGAGCGAAGTTGGATGTATAACAAAAATTTGCCTAATCGTCAGGGGTTAACTCCTGAGTTTATCACTGGACTGAGGCAATTTTTAAATTTTGCATCTACTCAAGTTATGTATATGGATGGCAAGAAGATAAGGTGCGTGTAGAAAATGTCACAATGGGAAATTTTTACCCACCGATAAAGTTGAAGAACATCTTTGTAGATTTGGTTTTACTCCGAATTATTATAATTGGACAAGTCATGGCGAACCGTTCATATCTGATGAGGATTATGGACGGAATTTTCAAGCCTCTGCTAGTGGGGATCAGAGTTATTATGAACAATTCAATCCATATCAGAGGATGGTAATTGATGCAAGTTGTCAGAATTATATTCCCGAGACGCTTGGTGCAAGTTCTAGTTTTCCTCCAACAAGTGAACAAATGTTTGCCACTAATACATTGCCGTTGGAGGAGCCTGATGTACCAGGTCTGGATGAAATATATTACAAATTTCAAGAAGTATTGAGTGCTGCAAATGAACCATTATATTCCGGTTGTGACAGTCAGACTAAATTATCTCTCACATCCAGATTATTAAATATAAAGGCAGATCATAATATGTCGCAAGATTGTTTTAATGATGTTGTTCAAGCGTTTGACGATACATTGCCACGTGATCACAGTTTGCCTCTTGATTTTTACAGTATGAAAAAACTGGTGAAAGATTTAGGTCTTCCAGTTGAAAGAATTGATGTTTGCAGAGATGGTTGTATGTTATATTGGGGAGATGATGCAGAAGTAGAGGTTTGTAAATTCTGTAATCAAGATAGGTATAAGACAACCAGGAGTCAACAACGACGTAAAGCACACAGCCAGTTGTTTTATTTACCTTTAACTCCTAGGTTACAAAGATTGTATGCATCAAAGGCAACTGCGGAACACATGACTTGGCATGCAACTCATCAAACAGAAGAGGGTTTAATGTGCCATCCATCAGATGCAGATGCTTGGAAAAATTTTGATAGAACATATCCAGATTTTGCAAAGGAGACTAGAAATATTAGATTATGTCTATGTGCTAATGGATTTGCTCCGTTTGGTAAATCAGGAAGAAATTATTCTTGTTGGCCAGTTATTTTAACGCCGTATAATCTTCCGCCTGGGATGTGCATGAAAACACCTTATATGTTTTTAACATTGGTTGTACCAGGTCCGCAAAATCCAAAAAAGTTAATAGATATTTATATGCAACCTCTGATAGCAGAACTTAAACAACTATGGGATGAAGGTGTTCCTACATACGATGTTCATTCTAACCAGATGTTTATACTGAAGGTTGCTCTTCTTTGGACCATAAATGACTTTCCAGCTTATGGTATGCTATCAGGTTGGAGTACTGCTGGGATCTTGGGATGCCCAATATGTATGGAGAGATCAAAGTCATTCAGATTGAAACACGGAAAGAAACCAAGTTATTTTGATTGTCATAGGCAATTCTTACCAACAAATCATAAGTTCAGAAAGAATAAAGATGAATTCACTAAAAATAGGATCGAAAGAACACTTCCGCCATTGAGATTGGTGGTCA
This sequence comes from Zingiber officinale, assembly GCF_018446385.1. NCBI lineage: Eukaryota > Viridiplantae > Streptophyta > Magnoliopsida > Zingiberales > Zingiberaceae > Zingiber > Zingiber officinale. The sequence goes on along the minus strand of NC_056006.1, from coordinate 2,700,434 downwards.
AGATATTTGGTACAGGGTGCATCACTTTCCCTCTGTTATTGAACAACCATATGGTACAACATATGAATATGGGAGTACACATAAATGGACTAAACGAAGTATATTTTGGGATTTACCGTATTGGTTTAGTCATTTGATACATCATAATCTCGATGTAATGCATATTGAGAAGAATGTTTTTGATAATCTGATAAATATTGTGATGGATATCACCGGAAAAACAAAAGACAATCTCAATGCAAGAAAAGATATGCGACTCATATGTAAAAGACCCACTCTTGATGTCGATGAAAATAGTAGAGGACCAAAGCCAAAGGCAATTTATACATTAAATAAGGATCAAAGACGTGTCCTATGTGAATGGTTGAAATCTTTGAAATTTCCAGATGGGTATGTCTCTAATCTTGGAAGATGTGTTGATATGAAAGAATGGAAGTTAATTGGTATGAAAAGTCATGATTGTCATATCATAATGCAAAGACTGATTCCTATTGCTTTTAAGGAACTCTTACCACAATTTGTATGGGGAGCGATTACGGAGTTAAGTATTTTCCTACATGATATTTGCTCAACAGTTTTGAAACGTTCACACATGGAGAAGTTAGAGAGAGATATTCCAATCATTTTGTGCAATTTGGAAAGAATATTTCCACCCTCTTTTTTTGACTCCATGGAGCATCTTTTGGTTCACTTGCCATATGAGGCCAAAGTTGGAGGACCCGTTCATTTTCGGTGGATGTATCCATTTGAAAGGTAGAGTGTGTTATTTGTATAATTCGAATGTTTGAATGAAAAAAAAATATTTCTACTCCTGGATTATTTATATATATATATTTAATATAATTTTATATATCTTCAACAGATTCTTATATCATTTGAAGAAAAAGGTGAAAAATAAAGCACGAGTTGAAGCCTCTATTGTTAATGCATACATTGTGGAGGAAGTCACCACTTTTGCATCATATTATTTTGAACCTCATGTTCAATGCAAAAGGCGAAGAGCGGGCAGAAATGATGAGGGTCCTATTGATCCAAATGTTACCTCATTTTCAATTTTTAACTACCTTGGTCGACCAAGTGGACCATGTAAACAAAGATACTTAACTGGTAAAGAATGGCGAGCAGCCCAAACATATATTTTACTAAATTGTCCAGAAGTATCATCATATTACGAGTAAGTATATATTTTTATTTTTATTTCTTTATTTTTTCAATTATTTGTGTAACAATATGTTTTTTTGAGTAGGATATTTACCAACTTATATTCTGAATTATCGGCACAAGAGTTCGATCGATTTTGTGAAGAAGAATTTGCTGCATGGTTCAAATCATATGTAAGTAAAAAATCTATATTTGTGTGATACATATGCATACTTTTAACAATTTGTGTTTTGACCTTAGGTTCAAGCTAATCAATCTCACCTTGAACAAGAATGGCTAATCCATCTGTCATGGGGTCCAAATTCATGCGTACGCACTTGGCCAGCATATTTCATAAATGGATATAATTTTCATACTCAAGACTATGGAATGGGCAAGAATACCATGAATAGTGGGGTGTGCGTATCGTCATCCAATGAAGGAGGTCCAAGTAATGATTTTTATGGTTTGTTGGATGAAATTATAGAAGTAGAATACCCAGGACCACAAATGCAAGTTATATTATTTATGTGTCGCTGGTTTGACCCTGTTAGAGGGATGAAAGTGCATCCACATTATAATTTAGTTGAAATAAATCATAAGAGATTTTATAAGAGATATGAACCATTTGTGTTGGCACAACAAGCAATTCAAGTATTCTATTCTTCATATCCGAGTTTGAAACGCGATAAGATTGATTGGTGGGCTGTTTGTAAAACTAAAGCACGAAAAACAATTGAGGCACGTTGGGAAAACATTGCATATCAACAAGAGGAAGTTTCAAACACCTTTCAGACTGAGGAATATATTATTCCAACTTTATGAGATTCCAACGGTGTAGTAATCAACGTAGATAGAAGTGAAATTGATGATGATGATGATGAGGAGGAGGAGGAGGAGGAGGAGGAGGAGGAGGAAGAGGAAGAGGAAGAGGAGGAGGAAGAGGAAGAGGAGGATGAGGATGATAATGACAATGATGACTTTGATTTTTGATGATGGGTAAGTTTTGTTAGCTTATTTAAAGAAATTTCCCATATTTTATTGTATATACTGTCTCTTTTACAATTTGATTTACTTTATCTGTTAACACATTGTATTTATTCCTACAGGTCATCAGAGGTCACATTTCATAAATTTCCCCTCCATCCTTTTCCATAATCTTTACATAAAAATGGTAAGTTTTTAATTATCCTTTGTTATGTATTAGATCTGTAATTAACTTTATTAAATTGTTAAAATTTCCAGCATATATTTCGACGTGGTGGACGTAGACGGCGACCACAGGACCAGACACATCCATCACCTGCCAGTGAACCTAATCCACCCCCTACTCAAGCAGGCCCATCCCATGTGTCTTCTCCACCGGCATCATATTCCCCTGCCAGTGTACCTATGCCACCCCTTCATCAGCCGGGCCCTTCTCATGTACCTTCTGCACCGGTTTCATATTCGCCGCCACAAGTACCTTACCCAGAACAGTTACCTGTCCACTCAGATCCTCCTGACTCAGCAAGAAATTCATTTGCTGAGTTTAGGAATGATAGAGCCCCTTTAGTCCCCATCGGTGATTCGTAAGTACTATAAAATATTTTATTTGTTAGATCTATCTTAATTATATAATATCATTATTTTGTAATTTAATGCAGCTTTGAAAATCCGGTACAAGTTGTTCGAGAAATAAATAGGATCGTGAACAACCATTGGGGAGGGGATTCTTTGACATATTCAAGCACTCCACCAGCCACAAAACAACTTTGGTGGAGCGAGTTCAAAGTAAATTTTCTTAACTTTACTTCAATTTTACAGTGATTATATAATAAAATAAATTTCTATTTCAGCGCTTAAATAATTGGGACCCGAATGACGAAATGGAGATACGAAGAATATTTAAAAAGAAATGTGGCGATCACATTAGACATGTATTAAGTCACGCAAAGAGTCGAGAGAAAAAGCCAAACTTCATCACTGAAGAAAATTGGGAGAGGATCACTCTATTTTGGGCAACGGAGGAAAGTAAACAAAGGAGTGACCTGAATAGAATGAATCAATCTCACAATTCTGGTGACTCAAGTGCTATATATGCGGGAGGCTCCATTAACATAGATGAGCATAGACGGAGAATGGTAATAGTTTCACTCTTTCACAAATTTTTAATATATATCAAATTATTTCATTATTTGAAATAATGTTTTTTTAGACCAAGGAGACAGGGAAGGAGCCTTCTTTCATTGATACTTTCACTCGCACTTTTAAAAAAAAAGATAACACATGGAGTGGGGCGAGAGCAAAAGCAGTCAAGGTAATATTTATTTTACCTTAATATATGGTTTAAATTTAATTAGTTACCTACCATTATTGTCTTAATATTATATGTGTTTCTATTATATCTAATCAATATCGTATGTGTTTTACAAAACAGGAAAAATATGATCAACTCGAGCTAGCTCAAACATGCTCACAAGCTGGCATCGATAGTCAGGGGTCTGAGGAGTCTGTTGGCAATAATTTGAGTTTATGGTTAGAGGCCAGTGGAGGACCAAAAGGGGGAAGGATATTGGGGATGGGTTCCTTGAGTAGAACCCAAAGATTAGTTGGAACTTCTTCCTCCACATCAGCACTTACGACCCAAGTAAATACCTTGACTGATGAGGTTAGTCATCTGAAGGAAATAATTTCGCAAAGAGACCAAGAAAGGGTGCAAAGAGACCTAGAACGGGCTAATTTGGAGAAAGATATTAGAGAAATGCGCCGACAACAAGAATTTATTATGCAACACCTTCAGTTGAGCTCCGCTCAATGTCAGAATCCTCCCAATGATGACGATGATGATGCCTACGATGATAACGATGATGGCGGTGATGATTTTTGATAATTTTAATAATGTATGATGATTTTTTTTTCTTATGTTTACTGCTTTACACATTAATCAATGGTTTTTTAACTTTTCAACTCTGCCATTTGTAGGTTAAGTCTGTTGTCTTCTTGCACTGTTCCACTGTCAATGTATGAGATGACTTATCTTTGACGTAGACTAATCTATATGATTCTTAGTTGTGTACCAGTAACAAAATTAAAGCATAATTAGGCAATATGAATGAAGTCTCTAATACTCTGACTTTATTTTTTTCCTGATTTGATAATGTTGTTTGTGCAGGTCTCAAGTTGGTCCGATCTCAGTGTAGTTGAAGACAGCTGTATTTGTTCACCTCTTTTCGGTATTCCTAAGTTCTTTAATATGCATTGACTGATCTATATATAAAGTTAGCTTTAAATAATTATGTTATAGTTGTTTAATTATATAAAGTTAACTTTAAATAATTATGTTAAAATTAACTTTAAATAGTTGTTTAATTGTGTTCATTCTTTTTGATAAGTTACTCTTTCTTGTTTTGTCTTCAATGATAATGATGCATAAAAGTTCTGAATTTGATCTATGTATAGTTTCAAAACTATATAGATACATAAAAGTTTTATATTTCATCTAGAATTACATTACACTATTCTAAAATTCTTTACTAGATAACGATGCATCCTCCTACCTTAATATTTTGTAAAGAGTTGTTAAAAATGTGCTAAAGTTATTCATATGAAATTGTCAACTAGTTAACACAATGAAATGAACAATTATTTTAAACATCCTTTAGTTTACATTAAATATCAACCAAAGACAAACCTATAAATTCAGCAAATTAAAATGAAAAATAAAGTTAACTAAGTGAGAAAATTTAAACCCTAATATCATACTTCACAATATCTCTCTCTTTTTCTCTATATGATGTGTCAATTATATTAGGTTGTATCATAGTTACGATACATGTACTTAGCTTCAAAATAATTCTTATAATTTTCTTTACCGTTGTTATGACATAGATGATTCATATCGTTGGTAAATATGACTTTTATTATATTTAGGGCTTTTATTAGAATGTTTAAGGAATTTCATATTTATGTTTTGTTTCCAATTATTCTTTTTACATGGTCATATCGTATAATATTTACAATCTTTCTTGTTAGACATGATCTAGTTTATTTGTTTGTTGTTATGTAGGCAAAAGAGATTTGATGGGGATCAAAGATTTTGTGGCTCATGAAGATGACTATATGTATTCTTAGTGTTGTTGGTTGGATGATGGATTTATAAAACATTGGGTTGTTGAACTTTGTATCATATTTTCTAGTAGCTTGAACAAGATGGATATTGTAAACTTTGTTGCAAACTTTATACTTCTTGAATTATGAGTTGATCGATGTGTTGAATGTTAAATTTGTATGTGTTGAATGTTAAATTAGGATGTGTTGAATGCATATTATTTGTTATTTGAATTTGGTTTGTATGTATTTGGATTGTATTGCAGAAAGAGATTGAAGCTGGAAAAAATTATTTGAAATAGGGACGAATTTGGCAACGAAAATTATTTGTCCCAATTCTATCGTAATTTGGGACAAAATTATTTTCGTCCCAGAATTCGTTCCAGATTTTGGGACGAATTTTGGGACGAATCCACAAAATTCATCCCAAATTTCGTCCCAGAATCTGGGACGAATTTTGGGACGAATCCACAAATTTCGTCCCAAATTTCGTCCCAGAATTTGGGACGAATTCTGGGACGAAAATTTATCTGGTGTGCAATGAACTTGGCAAGTTTTTGTTGCGAAATTCGTTGCCAGTTTTGCAACAAATTTATTATTCGTTGCAAAATTAGGAACAAAGATGGCAACAAAAATAATTTTGTCACCGAATTTGTCCCCAAATTCGTTGCAATATTAGGGACAAACTTGGCAACAAAATATAATTTGTCACCGAATTCGTCCCCAAATTTGTTGCAAAAATCAAGACAATTTTGGCGGATAATTTATGTAAATTCGTCCCTAAATTTGTTCCTAGGTTTGCAACAAAAACAGTTTTCGTTGCAAATTTCTATACTTTTTTGCAACGAATTTGGGGACGAAAATTTTTTTCGTCGCCAAATTCGTCCCCAAATTTGCAACAATCCATAATTCGTTCCAAAAGTTGGCATCAACCATTTTGGGACGAAAAAATTTTCGTCCCAAATTTTGTCGCAAAAATTTTTGCAACGAATTTTTTTTCAAAATTCGTCCCAAATTTTGTCCCGAAATCCTTTATTTTTTGTAGTGAAACCGCTAACACGTTCGTTTAACGTGGTTCAGAGATTAGGGCTCCTACTCCACGGCGTGTCCTTGAGGTGGACGATCCTGATCCGTTGGTGGATTAGCCCCCGACAAACTCCGGCTATCTCAAGTAGCTCCTTGTGGGTGGAGAAATCTCACCACAACACTCACAAACACTTGAGAACAAGTAGACTACTAATTAGGATTTACCACCACTAATTTCGTCAACTTCTACCAAGCTCCCAAGCCTTGGTTATATAGGCCACGAGTTGGAAACCCCGCCTACTAGTCAACTGCCAAAATCATCAGTCGACTGTCCTCTTGTGGAAATTCGACCATTACATCCTAATGGCTCGATACCAATCGACTGGTAAAAGTACCAGTCGACTGCTCCACACTGACCAAACGAACAGAAGCATTCTGTTCGCTCCTAGTCGACTGCCCGGTCAACTACACTAGTCGACTGATAAAAACATCAGTCGACTGCTTCAGTAACTACTACTATACTGCTACAGTAACTACTACAGTAAAACCCTAAACCTAGGATTTTACCTCGAGTACAATCTCTCAGCAGTCGGACCCTCACCCTTAGACTCACTTGACGCTTCTTTGCAACCTTGACCTCTTGCCTTCAGGCCTACTTCCTTTGGCTCTCGTCCCTCGAATGCATACAAGTCCACAGCTCGTCCCCAATGCCATCTTTCGCGTATGCCTCGAAGTCGCTTCCCTCGACCCTTGTCCTTACTGCCTTGTCCACGGTCCCTCGAATGCTCCATCCTTCACCGGACCCAAAGCCGTCAACCTGAGTCACATGTGTATCCTGCAAACTTGCACGCTCATATACACATATCAAATACAAGGGTGAACCTAACTTAGACCTGTTGGTACGGTTAGCACTAACGGTCTAACTTAAGTTTTGATGAATGACAAAATAGGTTAAGTTAGTTTCGTTGTTATCTAACACCCTAATCGAGTGTGCAGGAGAAGTCCAGATAGGTCGACGGGCTGACCTGATGTCTGGCATGAAGCCCAGCTAGGTCGATGGGCCGACCGGATAGCTAGCACGAAGTCCAAACGGGTTGATGGGTTGACCAGACGTTTGGCACGAAGTCCAGCTAGGTCGACGAGTTGATCGGATAGCTGGCACGAAGTCCAGACAGGTCGAAGGACTGACCGGACATCTGGCAGGTAAGTGAAGGTAAGTCATTAGAGGGGAGTGACTGTGAGGACGCGTTCCCGAGAAGGGAGCTTAGGCGCCGATCCCACTTAGAACTATTTCGGAATTCTAAGTTGAGATCTTGACTAGATTCCGGTCTTGGACAGACGGAATCTAATTAATACTCTACTTGTTAAACTTGAACTGTGTTAACATTTTGTTTTGCATTTATGGGTGTAAATTGAATTTTGTATACATTCTTCTATCTATCAATTTGGTTGCTTTTTGTTACTCCTACACTGAGAACACACATATGAGTCATTCAATTCTCAATCCACACGATCAGAAACACAAAATTCAAGTTATTTTAGTTCTTCATGCTGCCATTAACTTTGTCGATTTGCTCAAAAATAAAGAGATAAAAATCAGCTGGGAGAATAGAAAGAGATAAGTGTTGATCTATGAGGAGCTTACAGAGGATAACAAAGACAATAAGTGCTAAAATTTTGTGGCTATACTAAGAATTCTGCAGCTTCATAGATGTTTGAAACGAACTCCTTGCAGAATATAAAAGCATCTGCATTGCATTCGTGAAACAGAAATATAACACATAATATCCCACAGCAACACAACACTGCATTTCACAAACCTTCTGTCAAAATCTGAAAACCAAAAATCAGCAGCCAAACCTTTTTAAAACAATCCATGCACTGCCGAATTCAGCCAACCACAAGAGCATAGCATCATCACACACAAAAATAAAAATCCTAATACTACAAACACTTGCATATATCAACAATCTCAAAATTAATGTCAATATTCTGATTTTTCACAAAAACTCCAACAATAAAGACAATCTGATCATAATTAACACAGATTTTCATAACATAATCTGATCAGAGAATCAAATTCAAGAAAAACAAAAACTTCTCTTGTCTTCTAATCATCGAAAAACTCCATCAAAACCTCTACATAACAACCTCAGGAGGAAGGGCGCGGCAAGTTTCGTCGCAGCAAGCGAGGGAAAACCCCTTTCCGTTGCGGCAAGTGAGGGACGTGATGGAAAACCTAACTTCGTCACAGTAGGGGGGTGCGGCAGCCGAAATCTAACTTCGTCGTAACGAGGGAGGGAGTCTCGGCGCGATGACGGTAGACTTCGCCGTGAAAGAGGGTACGACGGAAGGGGTTGGGGCTGGAAGGGTTTCGGCGAGGAGAATCGTTGAGGGAGGGTGCGGCGAGAGGAGAGTACCGCGAGGCTTCGGCGAGAGGAGAGGACCGCGAGGCTTTGGCGAGAGGAGAGCAGGCGCGGTGTGTGGCGTCGAGGAGAGGGCTTTGGCGAGCGGAGAGGATCGCGGCTTCGGGGCTTCGGCGAGAGGAGAGGATCGGGGCTTCGGCGAGAGGAGAGGACCGCGATGCTTCGGCGAGAGGAGAGCAGGCGCAGCGTGTGGCATCGAGGAGAGGGCTTCGACGAGAGGAGAGGATCGCGGCTTCGGGGCTTCAGCGAGAGGAGAGGATTGGGGCTTCGGCGAGAGGAAAAGAAAATAAGGAAAAAAGGTTCGTGAGTTTGCCATGTAAGTTTGTGGAAAAAAGGTCCGTATGGTTCTGTAGAAAAAAGGTCTGTAGGATAACAATATATATATATATATATATATATATATATATATATATATATATATATATATATATATATATATATATATACAGGAAGCTTCTCCTGCGGTGCGTTTTGTGCGGTTCTGTGCGGCACAAAGCATCGGCGTCATCCAAGCTGGCAAAACGACCCATTCGACTTACACATCTATAATGACATTCGAGTTCCAGTTATTGTTCATTGACAACTGCTTGTGGCCATTTTTAGATAGATCTCTCATGACCTTATTTTTTGTTGTGATTTGCATTTTAATATCCTGGCTAATAATGTTTCATATATTGTATCTCAATTCTCTGGTCTGATGCTTTCAGCTGGTAAAATAGCAACTTTAAATTCATTAATAAGAAGTTTACAAACTTACACTTAGGTTTTGGGGATGAGTGCAAATTTATGTTGTGATAGTGGAGTAGTTGTTTACCTTAGAAATTGCATGATTTGTTTAATCAAATTTAGAGTTTAGAAATTACATGTCTAGTTAATTAGAATAGTTGTTTACTTTGAAATAAGTTATAGTTTTTATTTATTTATCTATTTATCTTTTGTCAAATATAATACAAGGGCAGTCAGAAATGGAAGAAAATAGAGTTGATGATCAAGAATTCATTCCCCAAGCCACAGCTGATCGAAAGCCAAAAATTGGAATGGAATTCCCTTCTCTAGAGGAATATGCAATATGCATGAGAAGCTGGATTTAGCTCAAGGAATAGCACGAGCAGAAAAAACAAGATGACAAATGAAGTGACGTGGAAACAAATTGTATGTTTTAAAGAAGGACATACAGATCGAATGAGGAACAATAAAAATCCAAATCATGATCAACTAGCAAGGGAAAGAACACGTGGCACAGTTAGAAAAGGTTGTAAGTCAAACATTGCATTTGTCAAGAAACAAATTGAACTGGATTGGGTTGTCTGTAACTTTATAGAAGCCCATAATCATCCACTTTCGACTCCATCAAAGGTGCATTTGCTACGCTCACATCGAAGTGTTTCTGCAGCTAAAAAAGCATTGACAAAACAATTTTCAGAGGCCAATGTACCAACTTGTCAACAAATGCGTTTATTAGAGATAGAGTATGGAGGCCCAGAACAAGTAGGTTGCACAGAATCTGATATTAGAAACTTTGAAAGAAATCTAAGGAATGAACAAAAGGGTATTGATGCTGAAACACTGATTGAGTTTTTTACATCTGAGTAAGAGAAGAATTCAGTTTTTTTCTTTGACTACGAGACTGATTCAGATAACAGATTTAGTAGGTGTTTTTGGGCTGATCATGTGTCAAAAAGTTCATACAGTGTATTTGGTGATGCACTTGTATTTGATACGACATATAACACCAATAAATATGGTTTAATTTTGGCACCATTTGTTGGAGTTAATCATCATCATCAAACAATTCTTTTTGGTTGCGGATTTCTTAGTGATGAGAAAATTGAGTCTTTTGTTTGGTTGCTTACAAAGTTCTTAGAAGTCATGCCTAAAGGTGCACCAAACATTATCATTACTGATCAGGATCCTGCTATGACAAAAGCTATTGCACAGGTTTTCCCTCAAACAGTGCATCGATATTGTTTGTGGCACATATTGAACAAATTTCCAGATAAATTAGACCCTTTGACTTTTCGAAACCACTATCACAGTATAAAGGACGTCATTGTAAATTCTACAACACCTGATGATTTTGAGAAGACATGGGAAGAGACTATCAAGGATGCTAAATTAGAGAAAAATGATTGGTTGTCCTTGATGTATGAATTACGACACAGATGGGTCCCAACATATTTTAGTTATGTATTTTCTGCAGGAATGTCAAGTAGCCAAAGATCTGAAGGTTCTCATGTATTTTTCAAGAAATATATCTCAAATAAGAACTCATTAATGGATTTTATCACACGTTTTAATAGAGTACTGAGACATCAAAGACACAATGAGTTAGTTGCGGATCATATTGATATGAATGAACATCCCAAGGTTAATACAACATGGTCAATGGAAACTCAAATGGTTAAGCTGTATACAAAAAAGAAATGGCTGGAGTTTCAAAGTGAAATGACTGAGAGTCATAGTTATTATGTGCAATAGACATTTACAGGAGATGTCTCAGCGGTTTACCACGTGATGAAATTTCAGAGTTCTTCTTCCTCAAAATCAAGAGTGCTAACGCATGACAAACAAAGGGATTACATATCGTGTAGCTGCATGAAATTTGAGTTTGAGGGCATTCCATGCAGACATATGTTAGCTTTTTTTCGTATCAACCAAGTGTTTCATTTGCCTGATACGTATATACTAAAACGATGGACACGAGATGCAAAAGTTGGAGCAATATATGCTTTAGGGGAGCAAAATGTAATTGATGATCCAGATTCAGAAAAGTATTTGATATCGAGGCACTCAAGGCTATTATATAAATCATCAGTATTAGTTGATGATACATCTGTGAGTAATGAGAAGACAGCCTTCTTGGATGAACAATTTGATTGTATCTACAACAAAATGAAAGAAATGTCCATCAGTACAACATGCAATGATAGAAGTAAAAAAAAGAAATCCATTGATGAGGGCCTTAGTATTATTGATCCTTCTGTAGTAAGAACTAAGGGATGTGGAAAGAGATTGAAATCATCAAAGGAAAAATCAACCTCAAATTCCAGGCTATGTCGTGGATGCGGACATCGAGGAGTGTCACATGACAAACGTAACTGTCCCAATTTGCAGCAAGGGTATATGTCAATTCTATTTTTGCATTTTTATTATATTTTTTCTTGCAAACACAAATTAATTTTATTATATTATATATATGACAACGTGTCAATTATCAAATCAATTGAAGATAATAATTATATCAGTCTTGATGATACATATGAACCTGATTTGGGATCTATAGCGGGTATGATCAAAGTTCTATTTTGTTAAATTATAGTTGTTTATTTTTTATTACGAAAATGAAATTAATAAATTATCTTTATTTTGCAGGTTCAAACAATATGAGATAGGATGTTCACTGAATTATCTATGGTTGGTATTCATCTATTTCCTTTCTAATAAATAGTCTTGTTCACTGAATTTCTAGTCTTGTTTCTTGATGTACATATTTGTTGGAACTATTGTGCCAACAAGAGGGGCCCAATAGGAAACTGCAATTGCTGCCAATTTCTGCTCGTGTACTGTTTACTCTTCTTTTTCTTCTACCTTCATGAACTTCATTCGAACATTTGATGCAACATGCAACATTTGATTTTCATTATCAACTGATAGCCTAAAGCATCCACTGGCACTTGTAGTTTAGTCCTTAAACAATGATTGATTCGTTGCAGATTGTTTGGTGGCATGGTTTTCTCATGATAATAGGAATATCCCTACAGAAATTAGTTGTTCTTCACATTTCAAGCGTCTTTGTGCAATCAAATCCTTGTTGTTGAGGTTGATAGGCTAAGCTCAACAGAATTCATTTTCTTGATAGGCTACAGGAATTAGTTGTTCTTCACAGTCAAAATTTCAGGAAAAGAAAAATCTAGAATAACTTGATAATTCGTTTTCTTATTCAACAGAAAGTTTTCTTATTCAACAGATTGTTTGGTAGCAAATTTTTCTTCATATTTGTTGTATAATATTAAGCTAAGCTCATGGTTTTTCTTGGTTGTCCCAGCATATGACCATGTTTCCTGATCTAGTCTTCAAACCTCCTGCATTATTTTTGCAGTAGGAAACAATGTTGTTTATTTTTTCACTTTCCAGTGTAGTTAGAGACAGCGTGTCAGTTTGAGATCCAATTTGCATATCAACGAATAACGATATGATTAGAATTAAATTTCGCTGCACGTATAAATATAGCAATTAACGAAATTAGTTATGTTCTTATTTTTCATATGGTAGTCACTGTGGATCTGAGTTTTGAGTTTTGCCTGAATCATTGTGTTTGTAGGTTGGTGCAAAGCGACTGGATGCTGCTGCAAACAAGAAAAGTGCTTACAGTTGGAATCTATTATTTGGTCAAAAGAAATTGATTTGATGCTCTCTTTAATCTAGGAGTTCATTCCTCCAAGAATCAGCTTTATCACATTACATTCCTATTAGCTCTTCCAATTTTAATTTCCCTCATTTGCTACAAAATTCTGTATAAACAACCTTTACGATACAATATCTTTAGTTTTGTATCAATTGGATATGTAAGCTTGCTCAATTCTTGCAAAATGTGAGATATGAAACTTTCTAGAAGAAGTTTTGTATCTTCTTGAGCTTGAAAGAAGATGATGATTCTGTTGATACAGTCTGACCTGGCTGTTGTTTTGATGTTGACACTGATTTAAGTTTGTATCAGATATTAATTAAACTCAGATTGATTTCTGATCAAGGTTGATCAGGTGGGAGGGAAAAGTCCAAGTATGGAAACTTGGCACACGAAGTCGGAGAGGGCTCGGTAGCTCGTTCTCCGGACTAGGTCAGAGAGGGCTCAGTAGCTCGTTCTCTGGACCACACGAAGTCGGAGAGGGCTCGGTAGCTCGTTCTCCGAACTAGGTCAGAGAGGGCTCGGTAGCTCGTTCTCTAGACCAGGAAGGCTTTAGGGTTTAGGGCTAGGAAGCTCTAAACCTACATAGGCATTGGATCGGTCTGTTTATCGATCCAGTGATACTATGGTTATCTGATCGGTCACTAGACCGATCAGTAACCAATCAGTAACTCTCTGTGAACTCACCGAGAATTACTGATCGGTCTGTAGACCGATCAGGAGGCAACGGAGTAACTCTGTGAACTCACCGAGAATTACTGATCGGTTTGTAGACCGATCAGGAGGCAACGGAGTTCGGGAGATAGGATAGGGGGATCGGTCTATAGCCTGATCGGTCCACAGACCGATCAGAGCCTTCCTGGACCGATCAGGCTATGGCTTGATCGGTCAAAAAGGATGTGGATCGGCCTGTAGTTTCTGCTGTTTCTCTACAACTTCTGATTCATCTAATTTAACCATCTGCTGTGAGCTTTTTAATTTGCAGGTTGCAGGTATCATGCCAATGCTTAAATTCAAATTAAACTCCATCAGGAGAATAAGACAAAGTGTTCTTTCTACCGTGTTTCGCTGCAAATGGTGCAATTGGAGCATCAACGTTTACTGGCTGCGATCTGACTGCGATTAGTTGGCAGTCAGCTTGACTCCTGCTTATTGGTTCGAGCTCAGAGACACTTGTTTTTTATCGTTATCTGATAAACAATTTGATTTTTATCTGTCTAAAAAATTTGATTTTTTTAACACCTTCTGAAAACAAGTTTATTAATCGTTATCTGATAAACTAAATGATAACATCAATGTCTTACAAAGCATGAAAAACACAAACATTGTATTGCATCATTGTTAGAAAAGAATTTATTCATGAGGATTTCAATTCTTATCCTGAAATACAACTATCATTGTACTGCATCATGTGATTCAAATTGAAATTCAATAAAAAATTTGATTTTTTGAACACCTTCTGAAAACAAGTTTATTAATCGTTATCTCTGATAAACTAAATGATAACATCAGTGTCTTACAAAGCATGCAAAACACAAACATTGTACTGCATCATTGTTAGAAAAGAATTTATTCATGATGATTTCAATTCTTATCCTGAAATACAACTATCATTGTACTGCATCATGTGATTCAAATTGAAATTCAACAATGTTTAACAATATAAACTAACAAATCAAGTTTGCATTGAGAATTACAAACATTTAGCCCGTTACATTACAACACCAACATTACTTAACACTAACTGACCAAATGAACTAACAACCAAATCAGGATTATCGCTAAGAGAATCAAGTTCACCATCACTAATATCCAAATAAATTTTGGTACTTTGATTACTCCTGGATTATGTCCATGAGAAGCATTGTGTTCACTTTCAATTGTGAATGATGAACCAGTATAAGTAGTGACCCACTTTTGCCATCCGTGTTGCCCGCATCTATAATACTGTCTTCCAGGATTCTTGGTTGATCTAGATGTTGGTGCAACCTTAGGTCAAGGTTGACCTGGTTGACCCGACTCGAGTTGACTTGACTCGAGTTGTATTTTGATGTTTGACTTGGGAAGATTGTTGATGCAACCTTAGGTCAAGATTGACCTAGTTGAGTTGTATGTTGATATTTGACGAAAAGAGAGTTCTATTCTTGATGTTTGATAAGAATAGATGTTTGGGAGATTGTTGGTGCAACCGTAGGTCAAGGTTGACCTGGTTGACCTGATTCGGGAAAAAGTCCAAGTATGGAGACTTGGCAACGGAAAAGTCCAAGTATGGAGACTTGGCACTGGAAAAGTCCAAGTATGGTGACTTGGCACGGAGAAGTCCAAGCAGGGAGCTTGGCACAAGGGAAAGTCCTGGTGAGTGAATCCAGGCAGTGAGAAAGTCCTAACTGGGATGTTAGGCAGTTGGAAAGTCCTGGTGAGTGAAGCCAGGCAATGGGAAAGTCCTAACTGGGATGTTAGGCAGTTGGAAAGTCCTGGTGAGTGAAGCCAGGCAGTGGCAAAGTCCTAACAGGGATGTTAGGCAGTGTGGAAATCCTGGTGAGTAAAGTCAGGTGAAAACCCTAGTGAGTGAAGCTAGGTGAAAGTCCTGGTGAGTGAAGCCAGGCAAGGGAAAATCCAGATGGATCAAGGGTGATCGGATATCTGGTGATGGGAAGTCCAAGTAGGTCATAGGAGTGACCGGATACTTGGCACGAAGAGGAAAATCCAGATGGATCAGAGATGATCGGACATCTGGTGTGGAAAAGTCTAAGTGGGTCAAAGGGATTGACCGGACACTTAGCGGGGAGTGCTAGCAGGTCAAGGGAGTGACCAGATGCTAGGGATGATGTACCAACAGGTCAAGGTTGACCGGATGTTGGTGTGGAAGCCTTAGGTTTAGGGCTGAGAAGTTTGGATCGGTCTGGTGACCAATCCAGTGATACTGCGTTTGCCCTGATCGGTCTGGTGACCAATCAGAATCAGATCAGTGGCTCACTGATTGTAATCCGATCTGCTGACCGATCCACCCATGGCCTGATCGGTCGGCAGACCGATCAGGCATAGATCAGTGGCTGAGGAACCGAAGCCTGATCGGTCTATGGACCGATCAGGAGGTTCCCTGATCGGTCCACAGACCGATCAGGATACGCCGATCAGACGAGGGACCGAAGCCTGATCGATCTGTGGACCGATCAGGAGGTTCCCTGATCGGTCCATGGACCGATCAGGAATCTAGCCGTTGCGACGCCACGGCTAGTTCTCTGCTCTTCTTCTTCGCAGGTATAAAAGAGGGCTATAGGACTTCGGTGAACTCTCTCCTTCTGCTACTTCTTCTTCTTCCTTCCTGTTGCGAAGTGCTGTTGTGCTTGAGCTTTGTTGAGCTCCTCCTTGTCGAAGCTTCGCGTGAGCTTCATTCCACGACTGGATCAGCTGCTGTTGAGTTGCTTGTTGCATCTGTCCGTGAAGTTGCTACTTCATCCGGGACCCCAGTCGACGAGAAGGCAAGCTACTGTGTTTACATTCCTGTTGTATTTTGTTCTTGCTATTCTCTTGTACTCTTAGCTTGCTGTTGCAAGTGATTGTGGCGAGGTTTCTCCACCCACAAGGAGTTTGATTTAGCCGGTTTTCCGGGGACTCATCCACCGACGGATTGATAGGCTTCGTCCACCTTACGGACACACCGAGGAGTAGGAGTTTCATCTCCGAACCTCGTTACGTCCTTGCGTAGAGGTTTGATTTCTTCTCCTGTTTTCTTCCTTTTATTTCCGCTGCAACTAACCTAGTTTGTAGAAAGAAACGCGAGCAATTGGGGTCGGCTATTCACACCCCCCCCTCTCTAGCCGTACGAAGAGATCCTAACAAGTGGTATCAGAGCGAAGGTTTGCTCTTCATCGGATTAACACCCGGGGAGCACGAGCTAGAGGATGGATCTACTCGGAGAAGATGTCACCATTCCACCCTTCTACGAATGCGGTGACTTCGCGTATTGGAAGGTAAGGATGAAGTACTTTCTTATGACTAACATAATGAATTGGTTTTGTGTACAAGAAGGTTTTTCTCCTCCGGTGGATAGGGAAGGAAAACCTCTTGAGAAGAAGGAGTGGACCAGAGAACAAATTCACAAATCCGAAATCAACGAAGAGGTAACGAGAATAATTGAATTTTCATTGCCTACTAACATCTTGTGTAAGATAGGTTACAACAATGCCAAGGAATTATGGGATAACTTGGCCAAGTACCATGAGGAGAGCTCCACTTCAAATCATGAAGAGGAGACAAGTGAGTCATCAAGTAGCTCACATCATGGAGGAGAGGAATTAGAAGTTGAGGGTTACTCAACATCTAAGGACGAAGAGGAGGAGAGTTCTTCTTCAAGTTCGGAGCAAGAAGAAGAAGCTTCTACGTCCGGCAGGGATGAAGAAGAGAGCTCGCATCCACCCTCAACCCTAGGTAACTCAAGCAATTTAAGTTCAATTAAATTACACATTATGTGCTTTGAGTGTAGGGAACATGGACATTACAAGAGTAAGTGTCCAAAGAGGGTAAGAAAGACTCCACCGGCGCCAAAGGTCAAGGAAGCCGGAGTCCCGAAACGCAAGGGCAAGGAGCACATCGTGTGCTTCCAATGCAAGCAAAGGGGACACTATAGGAGCCATTGTCCGAGGGGGAGGCAACCTCACAAGGGCAAGAGACCGGGCACATCGATAGGGGGAGCTAAGGCAAACCCTAAGGTAACCTCTAAGGTTCATTTTTGCAATTCTAATAAAATGCATGCTAGGAATTTTATTGCACTTGTCGATAATAACAAGCATGATAACCTTAGGAATCAATACATGTGCTTAGGAGCTAAACATGTGAGTCTAGATAAGGATAATTCTAGAAAGGCTAACCCTAGGATCAACCCATCTAAGGCTAAGGATAACCTAGGTAGGAATCCTAAATCAACTAGACATATGCCTAGGAATACCTCAAGGAAGAGTGATAAATCAAAAATTGAGGTATTAGAGAAGGAGAATCAAGTCTTGAAGTCAAGACTTGATACTTTGGAAAAGACTCTTAAGAACATGGAGAAGTCATCCCTAGAGTTTAAGGGTCAAAAACCAATGTCCAAGGACAAGAAAGGTATGGGTCACAAACCTAAGTCCCAAGTGGTCAAGCCCACCTATCATGATGTTCCATTCGATTATGGAACAAAACCTAGGGTTAGGAAGACCACCAAGGTCACAAGGGGAGTCACCCCTAGAGTTGATCTTGATGAGTCCCAAATGACCAAGGCTTCAAAGCCTAGGAGGGTCATTAGGAGGGTTGCTAGGGAAGTCATCCCTAGTGAATATTTAGTGAACCCAATGAGCTCACATAGATATTGGGTTCCTAGGAGCATCTTCTCTATCCCATAGATGGGTTAGAGAGTGTCAACTCCAATTAGAAGGGTAGTTAACCCAACTTTGAGGAAATTAACACTCAAGGAGCATTTTCAAGGTTTTGATAACCTTTGAAAATGAAAAAGAATTATTATTTACTCCTTGAAGAGTAAATTGTGCCATATTTGAAAAATATCGATTTTAATCTTATTTGGCACAATTTAAGAAAACCTAGAGAAATACCATAATTGGGATTTTGGTTTTCTCTTAGGGATATATGGGCAATCTAGGGTTAGAGTTTAAGATAGCTAAGGCTAAGGATACTTAGATAGGGAATTTAGGTATTTTATTTGTGCTAACTTGCCATGATTGGTTGCCATATGTCATGCCATGACATCATATTTATTTTATTATCATTTGAAATGTCATGATAATGCTTAGGTTATCTATATGTCATGTGTTAGTTTAGTTTCAAAATTTATACCATGTCATCATCTCTTGCATTAATAATCAATGAAATTGATTTAAAGATAAAAACACATTTTGATATTGAGATCAAAGTGTAGTTTAGAAAATGCATGAGAACTTAGCCTAAGATGACCTAAACCCATATCTCACATCAAAATTGACTTGGATGTAGTTGATACACTTTAGATGTGTGTGAGATATTAGGATCATGAGTTAGGATCAAGGTGCATAGTTCTTGTACCTAGATGAGCCTAATTCAAGAAATTAGGGATCATAGGGAAAGCTTGTGTACAAGTCATGTACATTTAGCCCTAAGATTATGGTCCTAAATTAAAAGGTTTAAAATCATTTTAAAATTGATTTGAAAAACCTTGATGAAGCTTTCCTAGTGATAGCATTCATCATTGAACATTGTGATACAAAATTGACTTAACTTTGAACTATTTCAAAGTTTTCGAATTTTGTATCAAGATTTGAAAATGGAAACTATTTTCATAGAAAATTATTTTTCCGTGATAGTATATGGTATGAGGAGTGTATCCTCAAAATTTTACGATTTTTGGAATTTTCTGGAATTTATTAGGAGTTTCTGAATTTCCGGAGAAGGGAAATCAGAAATCTCTGATTTCAGAGTGTGGATCGGTCACCGGACCGATCCAGGGAAGTCCTGATCGGTCTGGTGACCGATCAGTGACGATCCTGTGGTAAGCTGATCGGTCTACGGACCGATCCAGTGAAGTGTGGATCGGTCTGCAGACCGATCCAGTGAGATCCAGAGAGCTTGGTGCGATCTGGTGAAGGCCTGATCGGTCTGGTGACCGATCAGTGACGATCCAGAAAGCGTGGATCGGTCTGGGGACCGATCCAGGGGGTTTCTGATCGGTCCAGGGACCGATCAGTGCGTGCCAATTTCTGATTTTTCAACTGTTGTCTGAAATTTCAGTTCTGGAAGTGGTGTTTTTGGATTTCTAAAGGTTTGGAACTCTCAAAGACATTGTTGGTGCAATGGTCAAGGGGAAGTGGACTTTTAGGGGGAGTTTTACTCCTTAAGACTTTTGAGGATTAGTGATATGAGATTATCACTAAGTTGATTGTTGAAGTTAGTATCAAGGGGGAAAATTAAGAGTTTCAATGAAAGGTATGGGACTTTCATTAGGAGGGAACTCTTGACCTTGATTCACTCTTTTTGATGTGTGTCAAAAAGGGGGAGAATTATTGGGGAACCCAAGTTAGGTTATCGGGTTAACCTAAGTTTGGAGGAGAAACGTTCAAGGGAGAATATTGGAGTTTGGAAAGAATGTTCAAGGAAGAACATTGGAAAACCTTAGTTAGGTTATCGGTTTAACCTAACTTGATTATGGTTTTGTCAAACATCAAAAAGGAGGAGATTGTTGGTGCAACCTTAGGTCAAGGTTGACCTGGTTGACCCGACTCGAGTTGACTTGACTCGAGTTGCATTTTGATGTTTGACTTGGGAAGATTGTTGATGCAACCTTAGGTCAAGATTGACCTAGTTGAGTTGTATGTTGATATTTGACGAAAAGAGAGTTCTATTCTTGATGTTTGACAAGAATAGATGTTTGGGAGATTGTTGGTGCAACCGTAGGTCAAGGTTGACCTGGTTGACCTGATTCGGGAAAAAGTCCAAGTATGGAGACTTGGCAACGGAAAAGTCCAAGCAGGGAGCTTGGCACCGGAAAAGTCCAAGTATGGAGACTTGGCACTTGAAAAGTCCAAGTATGGAGACTTGGCACTGGAAAAGTCCAAGTATGGTGACTTGGCACGGAGAAGTCCAAGCAGGGAGCTTGGCACAAGGGAAAGTCCTGGTGAGTGAAGCCAGGCAGTGAGAAAGTCCTAACTGGGATGTTAGGCAGTTGGAAAGTCCTGGTGAGTGAAGCCAGGCAATGGGAAAGTCCTAACTGGGATGTTAGGCAGTTGGAAAGTCCTGGTGAGTGAAGCCAGGCAGTGGCAAAGTCCTAACAGGGATGTTAGGCAGTGTGGAAATCCTGGTGAGTAAAGCCAAGTGAAAACCCTAGTGAGTGAAGCTAGGTGAAAGTCCTGGTGAGTGAAGCCAGGCAAGGGAAAATCCAGATGGATCAAGGGTGATCGGACATCTGGTGTTGGAAAGTCCAAGTAGATCAAGGGAGTGATCGGATACTTGGCACGAAGAGGAAAATCCAGATGGATCAGAGATGATCGGACATCTGGTGTGGAAAAGTCTAAGTGGGTCAAAGGGATTGACCGGACACTTAGCGGGGAGTGCTAGCAGGTCAAGGGAGTGACCAGATGCTAGGGATGATGTACCAACAGGTCAAGGTTGACCGGATGTTGGTGTGGAAGCCTTAGGTTTAGGGCTGAGAAGTTTGGATCGGTCTGGTGACCAATCCAGTGATACTGCGTTTGCCCTGATCGGTCTGGTGACCGATCAGAATCAGATCAGTGGCTCACTGATTGTAATCTGATCGGTGCCGGATCGGTCAGCCAACCGTCCAGAAAGAGCTGGATCGATCTGCCGACCGATCCATCACGGGACGGTCGCGAACCCAAGATTCTGCAGGTTCCTGGATCGGTCTGCCGACCGATCGAGCCTATACTGGATCGGTCCCCAGACCGATCCAGCCAGTGATCGCGTGGGGGTCGATGGATCGTCCCACGGACCGATTCCATGGACCGATCAGGAATCTAGCCGTTGCGACGTAACGGCTAGTTCTCTGCTCTTCTTCTTCGCAGGTATAAAAGAGGGCTACAGGACTTCGGTGAACTCTCTCCTTCTGCTACTTCTTCTTCTTCCTTCGTGTTGCGAAGTGCTGTTGTGCTTGAGCTTTGTGGAGCTCCTCCTTGTCGAAGCTTCGCGTGTGCTTCATTCCACGACTGGATCAGCTGCTACTGAGTTGCTTGTTGCATCTGTCCGTGAAGTTGCTACTTCATCCGGGACCCCAGTCGACGAGAAGGCAAGCTACTGTGTTTACATTCCTGTTGTATTTTGTTCTTGCTATTCTCTTGTACTCTTAGCTTGCTGTTGCAAGTGATTGTGGCGAGGTTTCTCCACCCACAAGGAGTTTGATTTAGCCGATTTTCCGGGGACTCATCCACCGACGGATTGATAGGCTTCGTCCACCTTACGGACACGCCGAGGAGTAGGAGTTTCATCTCCGAACCTCGTTATATCCTTGCGTAGAGGTTTGATTTCTTCTCCTGTTTTCTTTCTGCATTTAGTTTCCGCTGCGCTAACCCTAGTTTGTAGAAAGAAACGCGAGCAATTGGGGTCGACTATTCACACCCCCCCTCTCTAGCCGTACGAAGAGATCCTAACACTAGAAACACATACAAATGTTCTTTGTCCACAATCCCTACATGTTACAGGTTGAAATCTAGTATTGTCGATGCTGCTATAACTTGATGATGTCATGAAATGACAACCTAATAATCAAATTTTCATTAATTAGATAATATCTCAATAGCTAACATTTTGAAATGAAAGAGGAGCAAAGAAGGCACAAAACTTTGAAATCATATATTACAACTATTCAAATTCAATGATCTAGGTTGCTATACAAATGACGACACGTTCATTAAATTTGCAAGAGAGAATAAGTAATATTCATCAAACAACTAGTTGATCAGAAGAAGCTAAGTTTCATGAAGATCTATTATATCTCAATAGCAAGGGTGAATCCCTTAGCTCAATCTCGATTATCATGGTACAAAACTGTAAATTTGTTGGGCTATCACTGCAAACTCAAATGATTATCAGTAAATTTGCTCCACTATCTTGGTACACAACTATAATTGACACTAACTAATTGACACTACTATAATTATAGCAGCTCAATCTCTAAATATTACTTAATATTACTTTGAGAAAATCTCCACAGTATTTCAACAATATATTAACTTTATAGCTAGCAAGGTGGTAACTTTGCCAAAAAAATTAAAATCTCAGACTAGCACTAGAGGATTCATCTTTTCTTCCCCCTTTCTACAATCAAATGATGGATATCGGAAGAAC
Source organism: Zingiber officinale (assembly GCF_018446385.1). Taxonomy (NCBI): domain Eukaryota; kingdom Viridiplantae; phylum Streptophyta; class Magnoliopsida; order Zingiberales; family Zingiberaceae; genus Zingiber; species Zingiber officinale. The sequence goes on along the minus strand of NC_056006.1, from coordinate 2,677,529 downwards.
TTGGTGCACGGCCATGAATCTGGCATCATATCCATGGGACCATTTTTCTCAAAATAAAATAAAATAATATCATTCACTTTCCCAACAATGTATATCTCCATTCATTTGTTAATGTGTATCAATGATTCAAGACAAACACATATCTTATTTCAAATTCAAAACTTGTGTGGTTACAGTTGATCAAACGGCTGTAAATCGCACCACAGCCTCAATCAGAATGAGCAAATAATTACACATAAAAGACATTGAAACATGCCTAAATCAGAAGCCACCTCAAATCAAGGAAACACGGATGGAACATAGGAACAAATCAAGGATGGTAGTCGAGCAAAAATCGATCAATCACCTGGAACGCCGCCGGAGGATTTTACAAGAGCCAACACGAGCTTCGGCGGAGAGAAATGCCCTAGTGTCATGGGAGATCAGCTGCGAAAGAATCCCTTGAACAGTTGCTTCAGCGAGAGAGGGGTGTCGCTGCGAGAGGATCGCGTTCCGAGCTTCGTCTAGGGTTTTGCAGAGAGGATCGCGTTCCGAGCTTCGGCGAGAGAGGGGTCTCGCTGCGAGAGAAAGTGGGCGAGAGGGAAACGGCTCTGCTTCGCGACGAGGAGAGGAAGCTAGGGGTCTCGCTGTGAGAGAAAGTGGGCGAGAGGGAGGCAGCTCGGCTTCGGAGAGGGACGCTGCTGATGTGTAAGTCGAATGGGTCGTTTTGCCAGCTTGGATGACGCCGATGCTTTGTGCCGCACAAAACCGCACAAAACGCACCGCAGGAGAAGCTTCCATATATAGTATCATAGGTACGTCATATTTTTACTACGTTGAAAAATTGATCGTCCCTTTCAGTTACGTTCAAAAGATATTGACATTAAATCGACGCAATAGCTGGCTATATCGGACACCAATTTTATCACTCCGGTACATTTCTTACATGAAACATTATTAAACATTCATAAGACTTTCTAATATCCTTAATCATTAATTTCAAACATCATAGATTCATATTCGGATACACACAACATGCACTATCATCTCCTTCCAAACACAACACAGATAATTAATTAACAGTACTGCTCGATCGTGATCGAGTGCTTTATGATTTTTATTATTCTTATTATTTTATTTTCTTAGGAATATATATAGCAGTGCTTCTAATCAGACAGCCAGCCAGCCAGCCAGAAGCTAAGGTGCATGCTTCATTATTCAGCAGGAGCTTCATGATCGGCTTCATCAACATCATCCACATACTTGGAATCAAGCGACTGCGAGACGACGCTAACATCACTGGCCATCGCCATAAAATTGGATCCCAAACCATCCAAGGACATTATTCCCACAAATTCCGGTGAACTGCCTGCGCCAATCGACCCACTAGCGAAGCCTCCAAGCGTGGTGGTCGAGTAATTATTTGTTTGATTTTCCATCTTACTATCAATGGTGTTCCAGTTCACCAAACCAAAACCAAGGATATCAGTGTACACCTGCACGCATGGAACATTAATAATCAATATTAATTAGTTGAAAATTTATTGTATTAGGAGTAGTTAAGCTTAATTAATTATATATACTACTCACGCGATTCTGATAATTCATGCGGGATGTGTTCCAAGCCAGCATCCATTCACGGTCGGCTCCATCGTTGTTCACCCCTCTGTACACAATAGCTTCTTTCGAAGGACCGATGAGCCTATCACGGACGTGAAGAAATCCAGCCCATTGCCCATTTTGAATGATTTGAGGGTAAGGAGAATGCCAAACAGCGCCTTCCCAAGTGTGATTGAGATCAAATGTTAGGTTACCTCCGGTGGCATTGTAAATCATGCCAAGCGTCGAGGTTCCAGTGCCGTAAGCCTCCTTCAGGTTGTGCACAAACCGACTCACGTTCGTCGCTTTCTCTTCTGCGTTCATATACTGCAAAGCCACTCTTGCTCTGTCTCGGGCGGTGATTTCAGTGATGTTCGGATTAACTAGTCTCACTGTGTCGTCCGTCACTGGATTCCCAAACACGTTGGTCGCCATGCTTAATTCTATATATCAACAAGAGAAAATGTTTTTTTTTCTTCGGATTGCTCTGTAAGGAAGTGTGTGCAACATCGTGTATTTATAGAGGAATCAGATCATATATAGCTTAACTAAAATATAAATAATTAATTAATTGAAATGGGAAAAACGTGGCATTAACTTCTCCGAAAATAATTGAAATGGAGGGAACACTTAATAAATAAAGAATTGAAATGGGAAAACAACGTGAGAATAATTTCTCCAAAAAATAATTGAAATTTAGGGACCACTCACTTACTGATAAATAATTAATTAATTGAAATGGGAAAAACGTGGCATTAACTTCTCCGAAAATAATTGAAATGGAGGGAACACTTAATAAATAAAGAATTGAAATGGGAAAACAACGTGAGAATAACTTGGACAAATATTTTTTTTATTATTTTCGGGGTGTTTCTCTAGGCCGTTTTGTTTCTTTTCTCTATCTATTAATTTTTATATGATATCAGAGTTATGATCTTTCTTTTTCCTTATTTTTCCTTAAAATTTAACTTCTTCCTTCTTTAATTCCTCTTCCTGTACCTCAATTCCAACACTAGATTTCTACAACATTAGTCAACAACAACATAAACATCTTGGAGCACAACAGCAAATTGAAGCAACCCAAAGATCAACGTGCTCCAGCAACATTTTCCAGTCTCATTGCCAACGTCCATTTTTGTCAATTTTGTGCGACAACCTCGAGAACTTCGACAACTACAGTAACAATCTTTCTTTATTTTTTTTATTGTTTCCCCTCCTCCATTTGGCCTTTTCTTAAAAAAAATGAGAAAAAAAACGTGAAAAAAACAAAGAGAAAAAAAAGTCGACCCTCTCCCTCATCTTGGCAATCGAGTACTCAATCATCTAATTCTGGAACATTTTCACTCTCCATCCCTCCTAATGCCAGACATCAATTTCTGAAATCCCAAGATGTCATCCAGATTCTGGAACAACTCGTCATATTACACCGGAGTATAATATTTTTTTATTCTTATAGAAGCTTCATCTTATCATGCATCCGACATGCTACAAATAGGCAATGGCTCAGGTTTGCAAACTGTTCACATTGGGAATACATCCTTTCATTCATATGGTCGTACTTTTCGCATACGCAATATTTTTCATGTTCTTTCTATTATTAAAAATTTGCTTTCCGTCCGTCAATATGCTCTTGATAATAATGTATTTATTGAATTTCATCCTAATCATTGTCTTATGAAGGATCCTGTGACAGAAACTATTCTACTCCAAGGGGACACTAAAAACGGTTTTTATCATCTTCAACCCACCTCTCTCAAAACCTTTGTTGGAGAACGCACGGATAAAATCTCGTGACATGCACATCTTGGTCATCTGTCTCTACGTCTTGTTCAGAATATTATTAATCGTTTTGGTTTACCAACTTCTTTAGCATCATCATCTCATTTATGTGAAGCTTGTATGAAAGTGAAATCTCATAAACTACCTTTTGTTTCCTCTACTCGCAACTGCAGTTTTTCTTTAGAAATTATTCACTCTGATGTATGGGGTCCTGCTTCTATTCTTTCTAATCAGGGTTTTCTTTACTCTATTATTTTTATTGATAATTTTAGTAAGTTCACTTGGATTTATCTTATGAAAAGAAAATCTGATCTCTTTGATTTTTTTTTCGTTTTCAAAAGCATGTTGAGCGATATTTGATCGTAAAATATTCTTCTTTCATTCTGATTCTGGAGGAGAGTATCAAGCGCTTCATCGTCATCTTACTTCTTCTGGCATCCTCCGCTGAGTCTCTTATCCCCACACTCCTGAACAAAATGGACCCGCTGAAAGAAAACATCGTCTTGCTGTTGAAACTGCCTTAGCTCTTCTTTATCATGCCTCAGTTCCACTTAAATTTTGAGATGATGTCGTCCAAATCGCGGTCTACCTTATCAATCATTTACCCACTACACTACTTCAAAACAAGTGTCCCTTCGAAATACTTTATAATCATTGTCCAAATTACTCCTTCCTCCATATTTTTGGTTGCGCATGTTATCCTTGACTACTATCTTATTCTAAACACAAGTTAAACCCTCGCTCTCAACAATGTGTTTTCCTTGGTTATAGTAATTGGTATCATGGGCGACCGAACGGATATATATTTCTTGACATGTTACTGTTGATGAATCTCTTTTTCTATTTGTAGTTGCTACCTTGGATCCTCCTTCAGATAATCGAGGCATCTTTCTAATATCACCGAGTAAAATACTAGAATCCCCACAGATTGCTCCATCTAGACATATTGAAAGAACAAGGGGAGACAACATCTTGGGTCCTGCTCCATCTCCACAAATTCCTGAAGACTCAACAGCAAATGGAGATTCACTCTCTAGTTCTGATTCTCATCTGTCTGATCACTCATCTCCGAGTAGCTCTAATGATGATATTCCTCGGCAGATGCTTCTTCTAAACGATATTTATGCACAATGTCAACAAATCCCCACTTGTTATCCTCTTCCACGTGCTCTTCTTGCTTCTTCAAATTTTGTCAAACCTTCTAGTTTTACACAGGCAATCAGAGATCCAAATTGGCGTGCTGCGATGACTACAGAATTTGATACTTTTCTTCACAATGCAACCTGGAGCTTAGTTCCTCGTACCCCATCTATGAATATTGTGGGTTCTAAATATGTTTATCGATTTAAGTATCGTGCAGATGGTTCTATTAACGTTACAAAGCTCGTCTTGTTGCTAAAGTCTTTAATCAACAGCCAGGTATTGACTTCAATGATACTTTTAGTCCAATCATAAAAATTACAACTATCAAATTGCTACTATCTATATCTATTAGCTCCAATTGGCCAATACGACAATTAGATGTTTCCAATACTTTTCTTCATGGACACCTTGAAGAAACTGTTTATATGGAGCAACCCCCTGGATTCATCCACCCACAACTTCCAACACATGTGTATTTGAAGGTTGTCTTCTCTCTCAGAGCAAATATATTGTTGGACTCCTACAACAAGCTAAAATAGATGGTGCACGTCCTATCTCCACTCCAATCATTGAGGGTGGTTTCACTGAACATTCATCCTCCTCTTCAATATTTGACTCCTAGATTTACCGTAGAATTGCTGGTGCCCTACAATATGTCATAATTACATGACCCAATATTGCTTTCATTGTGAATCGTGCCTGTCAGTTTATGCATGCTCCTACGGAACATTATTGGGAAGGTGTTAAGAGAATTCTTCAATATCTCAAAGGCACTATTCTACATGGTATTCTTTTATATCGTCAGTCTTCACGAGAGTTGATTGTCTATAGTGATGCACATTGGGATGGATCTCCTAAAGAGAGACGTTCTACTAGTGGATATACTATATTTTTGGGTAAAATCTTGTTTCCTGGCTTTAAAAAAAGCAACCTACAGTCTTTCACTCAAGTACTGAAGCTGAATATAAAGTTATCGCTAATGCAACGTCAGAAATTATTTGGCTACAATTTCTTCTTTCGGAATTATACTTTTTCCCAACTACTACGCCTAAAATCTAGTGCAATAATATTGGAGCAACTTATCTTGTGAAAAATCCTATTTTTCATTCTCGTACCAAGCATATAGAGATTGATTTTCATTTAGTTCGCAAGCGTATGGTGACTCGACAACTTTCAATTTCTGATATCTCTACGAAAGATCAAATTGTTGATATATTTACCAACCCATTATCTAGACAATGTTTCACCAAGTTAGCACTCAAACTCAACGTTCAGGCATTCGGGGGGGGGGGGGGGGGGGGGGGGTAATGAAAATAATCTCTAATTGATTTCAATCAATTGAGATTTATTATATTTGTCACACAATCAAGATCGAAATGAATCAAATAGCAAAAATAATATTTCCAAGTCTATTATAATACTATGTTTATAATTATTATGATCGTATGTCTTATTAAATCTTTCCATTATTATTTTGGACAGTTTGTATAAATAAGCCTATTGGCTTTAGAAATAAGATTATCAAAAAGCTTTAAATAAGCCTTTGGTACTTCCCGCCTATTCCAAGATTTCAAAGATTATTTCATAACAAGGAGATATGTAAGGATTTAACTTGGCATGCTGATAAAAGAGTACTTGACGGTTACTTGTGTCATCCGGCTGATGTGCCCGCTTGGAAAGTAGTGGATCACAAGTGGCCAGATTTTACTGCTGAACCTAGAAATCTTAGATTGGCCTTATCAGCAGATGGGATCAATCCCCATAGTTTGATGAGTTCTGCATATAGTTGTTGGCCAGTTGTGATGATCACTTACAACCTTCCTCCATGGTTGTGTATGAAGAGAAAATTTATGATGCTGACTTTGTTGATTTCAGGTCCCAAACAATCGGGAAATGATATTGATGTTGACTTAGCACCTTTGATCGATGACTTAAAAAGGTTATGGGATATAGGTGTTGATGCATATGATGGATGTCGAGAAGAGAATTTCTTACTTAGGGATGTCTTACTATGGACAATCAATGATTTTCCTGCATATGGGAACATGTCAGGTTGTGTTGTGAAAGGATATTATGCATGTCCTATTTGTGGTGAAGAAACATATTTGACAAGGTTGAAGCATAGTAGAAAAATGAGTTATACAGGCCATAGAAGATTTCTTCCTACAAATCATCCTTATCGAAGGCAAAAAAAAAGCATTTAATGGGAACCCAGAGCTTAACCCCGCACCGAAACCATTAACTGGGCATGAAATTTTGGATCGAGTTGAAAGAATTAATTATCGTTCGGGAAAAGCAAATGGGAAGTTTCAGTTAAAGCAAGGTGAAACTGTATCATGCTAGAAAAAGAAATCTATATTCTTTGAACTTGATTATTGGAAACATCTACATGTTCGGCATGTTCTTGATGTAATGCATATTGAAAAAAATGTATGTGAAAGTATGATCGGTACTTTGCTTGACATTCCTTGAAAATCAAAGGATGGAGTAGCTGCAAGACTAGACCTTGTGGAGATGAATTTGAGGATTGATTCGGCACCAAAGATGGGGGAGAAGAGAACCTTTTTGCCAGCGGTTTGTTATACACTAAGTAAGGATGAGAAAAGAAAACTTTGCAAATCTTTGTTTGGAATAAAGGTCCCCACAGGATATTCATCCAATGTTAAAAATCTGGTGTCGATGAAAGACTTGAAACTTATTGGCCTTAAGTCACATGACTATCACACTTTGATGCAACAATTACTTTCAGTCACCATCCGTGATGTCTTGCCTAAACATATTAGAGATACTATCACTCGATTTTGTGGCTTCTTTAACGTGCTATGTAATAAAGTGATAGATGTCTCGAAGTTGAATGATTTGCAAAGAGAGATTGTGACAGTGTTGTGTTTGCTTGAAAAATATTTTCCCCCATCTTTTTTTGATATAATGATTCATTTAACCGTTCATCTTGTACAGGAGGTCAAATTGTGTGGACCGGTTTGGTATAGGCAAATGTACCCATTTGAAAGATTCATGAAGATCTTGAAAGGGTATGTGCGAAATCACAATCGTCCTGAAGGGTGTATAGCCGAATGTTATATTGCTGAAGAGGCTGTGGAATTTTGCTCGGATTACATGTCTAGTGTGCATACAATTGGGATCGCATCAAGGTATCAGCAAGTACAACTTACTAGGCCTCTATCTAGCTCAATATTACACTCAACTTGTCATGATGAGTTGCATCAAGCACATCGTTATGTCTTGGAAAATGATGTTTACGTTGATCCTTATATCGAGTAATTCTCTTACTTATTTATATTTATTGCACTGTTCTTACGTTCTACTAATTAACTTATTAGTATTCCATTAGTTAACTTATCCCTAATCTGTTCATTAGGGAGCATATGGAATTTTTGAACTCAAGCTTTCCTCATAAAGTCAAATCCAAAAAGTGGCTACAAGATGAGCATAATCGGACGTTTATTGGGTGGTTACGTGATCGTGTGGGAGCAGTTGGCAATTCCAGCTCTCAAATATCAGAAAGATTGAAGTGGATAGCGCGCGGATCTAGCAATCAAGTGTTGAAGTACTCTAGTTATTTGATTGATGGAGTTACGTTTCATACAAAAGAGCGCGATGATACACGAGTTGTTCAAAACTCCGGAGTAATCTTAGTTGCACAGACAATGCAAGTTGCTAGTGCGAAGGACAAAAATCCAATTGTGTCGGACATGACTTTCTATGGAGTTATTCAAGAAATTTGGGAACTCGATTATCACAATTTTCAAGTTCAGATGTTTAAATGTAATTGGGTTGAGAATAATACTGGTATTAAAGTTGATGACCTTGGTTTCACGTTGGCAAACCTCAACAGAATTGGATTTAAATCTAACTCTTTTATCATAGGAAGTCAAGCAAAGCAGATATTCTACATTGAAGATCCTTAAGATCCTGCATGGCATGTTGTACTTGCCACTCCTACTAGGGATCACATGGAATACATAAATGGTGATGAGTTGGAAAATTCTACAATCCACTATCCAAGTTTCACAGGAGGGTTTATATCAATGGAATCAATGGACGTTGATGCCATAGATAAAAATGAACCATCATGCGTTCGTGAAGACTGTGATGGGACATGGATTGATAATTAAGTGTAATCTATTGTTTAACCTGTGTGTAAATTTTATTTGTTGATCTATTTTGTTAACATATTTATTCTTATTGTAATATAACTATCATTTGTCTTCATTCTCGCTTTATTTTCTCTATAATTTAAATGCCTAACAAGTTGCTGCCTTTTGCAGGAAATAGGGTTCTCATCAGAATTTGAATGTGGACAATATGGCCGCTAATGCAAAGAGATTACTGAGGATTCAAAAGGCTAAAGAAAGTTCTTCATATTCTGCCACTAACAATAGTTGCGAGGGTCAAACTTCAATGAAATCTACAGAAACGGAGTCAACTAGAACATCGAGGGGGCGTACACATTTGGATAGGCTTGTTAGGCTAAGAGTCCAAGGAATTAAAAAGGATGTTAGCTTCAATAAAATTGGACAGCCAGTTGGAGAATTTGCGGGTGAAATGCAAAGCTACATTGGCGTTCTCGTGCGAGAAAAGATCTCAATAACTTACAAATCATGGAAGCAGGTGCCAAATGATGTTAAAGAGTTAATATGGGAATCGGTGAATGTAAGTTAGAATGCTTTGAGAACTTAAATGAGCAGTAGGCTGTGGTTATGCTATATTTAATGTTCTTGTTAAATTTTTTATGTGTTTTTACAGTTGACGTACAATATTGACCCAACTTGGAGGAAAGCATGTTTAAATTCAGCAAATAATAAATGACGTCAATATAAAGCTTTTCTCACTCAAAAGTTTGTTTTCAGCAAGCTAGATAAACCTGATGAGTTGAAAGATCCCCCGATTGGCTATGGTATTTCACAAGAGGATTGGAGTTCCTTTGTAATAACTCGCATGTCTCCCGACTTTAGGGTAAGATTCATAATTGATTTTAATTTTTAGAAGATAGTCCTAATGGTCCTTAACTGATGTTCTACAATAGGATCTTTATTTAACATAGTGTGATTCATTTATTCGCTGTCAGTTTTGAAATTTCCAGTTCTCCACCTTCTGAAAAAACCCATACTAGGGGGTTTTTATCTTACGCAAATCTACTCGATGCTAGGGTTCATACTTTTACTCCTTTATGAAATCTTTACTTTTGTGATAACATAAAGTCGAAGAAACAAGCAATATGTTTTTGATAATGGCTTAGATAACATTATCTCTCTTTTATTTGCTGTGTTTCTTAATAGAAAAGATAATTGTTATAACAATACTTCTAACAGATAGCATTAATTGTTTCCTTGTGTAATTCTAAGGTTGAGGGTTCTCTAACTATTTGTTTCCTTGAACCTTCCATAGATTGCTATTTTTTCTCTACACCGCAGACAATTTGCATTAAAGTTCACATATATATATTTTGAATGTTGATAGTGAATTTAATTGATTTTAATTTTTAAGAAGAGAGTAAGTGATGAACAAAAGAATAGAAGAAGGCAAAACGTATACCCTCATCGACTGTCCCGTAAAGGATATGCACGTTTCGCTGACGAAATTGTGAGTATGTTGAAGCTGGTGGTTTATTTTTGAATCTGATTTTGTAGGAATAGGGCATGATTCATTTCTTTTGTAGGCATCTGATTTATGTAATGATGATGATATAAATCGAGCTATTGTTTTGAAGAGAGGACGAGCCAATAAGGAGGGTGAATTTGAAGGCGATGATCTCAAAATTACAGCAAAAAAGATTGTATGTGATACATGAAAAATAACTATTTTTTATTGATTAATTTTGTTGTTAGAAACTATTTTGTTTGTCCGGGCATGTTAGGATGATTACGTTCAACAAAAAAAAAGGAGGGGAAGCTGCGCTTTGAAGGGGCTAGGAAAGATATCCTCACAAACGCACTAGATTCTGAAGAACATGCTGGGCGTGTTAGGGGGATTAGAGGTCATATTACTCCAACAATCTATTTTAATGTTTCCAAAATCTGGAATACTCCTCTGCAGGATGGTGACTTAATCCTTCATCATCAAAAGGAGTTGTTAGATGCAAAGAAGCTAATCTCAGAACAAAGTGCACGGATAGTAGAACAAGATACACGCATACAGAAACTTGAAGAAATGTTCAAAAAGGGTGGATGCGACTTTGAGTTTGAGGAGAAAGGTAGTTGCTCGGTGAAGTTGCCTACCACGAGTGAGGATAAGATCAAACCAGAGAAGAGTAAAATTTTGAATGATGAGGACATGCAAGTTTTAAGCAAGACTAAGTTTTTGCATGTATATATGTATTTAATTGTGGATACTTAATATTATTTTCAATAATGAGTCCATCAATGTGTGACATGATTGATTGTCTTCTAGGGTATGCCAGTTGCACTGTCACTGGAATCAAAGTCCAATATTGTGGCCTATGGTACAGTTATTCATGCCAATGGGGATGAAAAATTACTTCATGGTGTTCCGTTACCCATGAATTGCATGCGCGTCTCGATTGATGAGGTTGTGGAGAATTCAGCAAGGTTGCCCTTTCCCATTCCAAATGAATGTGACACCATTGGTGGCGCAATTGGGACCCATGTTGCTTGGCCTGCACGTTGGGTAGTGATGAAAAATGAGGTAAATTTCTGACTCATTCGGCAACCACACTGTGAGTACAAATTTAATTCTTCATTGGGAATTTTTGAGGAATCGTTTCAGCAACCACAAATTTCCAGCTTCTGATTTTGTTAGTGTATGGTTTTCTAATTTTTTTCTCATTTGCTTGGCATAGTTGTTTAGCTAGATTTTTCCAACCAAACCTTCTTAGATTTTGATTGAAGGTTGTACGTATTTGTTGGATACAATTTAGTAATACAAGATATATAAGAGCTAGCACACACATGTAATCTGTACATTGAGGTTACATGCATGAACAAGAACATTGATGGTTTTTGAAACCCAATTAAAGGGTTGTTCAGAAAGATGCTAAACATAAGAGATAAAACTTTCTACTAACATATTTACATTTGCAATTTGTAGAAGCCTCAAAGGAAGAAAAGTGTTGCAAAAAAAAGAAGTAATCCTGTCTTGCCATCAAATGTGCAACAGTCATTACATTTATTGTACTGTTACTCTATGCGTGTTTTGGACAACCCCGAAAAACCTATATCAATTATTTTTTATCATGATTTCTTTGACCATGAGTACGAACTGCTAGTGAACATTGAAGACATCACACCTATTTATGAGTTGGAGCCAATATCTGCTAATTGTCTGGTTGCTTACATGTGGTAAGTTTTCACATCACTCATTTTTTTCATTTTATTTGTATTAATAGGCTAACATTTTTTTGCTTGAATGGAAGGTTTCTATTCAAAAAGATGAAAAAAGAAAACAAGGTCGATAAGTTCATATTTGTGGATCCACAAATACTTCCAGTAATGCCATATGTATCCAAACTTGACAAAAATGAAAAGACTGAATACATGAATAACTGGGCAAGTGTGTTGGCTGATAGGCTGAGTGGTGCAACAAAAAATCAGCTAGTTTTGGTACCTCACAATGTTGGGTAAATAAATATTACAATTTCATTTTTAATAGATTTATTTCAACAATTCTGTTGAATTTATGCATTGACTAACTGTTTTGTGCATAGTTGTCATTGGATTTTGACTGTCATCGACCCTTATGTGGAGATGGTTTATTTGTTCGATTCACTTAATCATCGCAATCGTTATGAGGACTGGAAATATGTAGTGGATATGTGAGTACATATTTGTTTTTTAATTAAGCATTTAATTTAATTTATTACTCATTTGTCAACTCTTGTGGTACAAAGGAGCTTGAAATTGTTCAATTCGAACAAGCAAAGGAAAGGGAAAAAGAAGCCTATGTGGGAAGTCGTAAAGGTTTGTATATTTTATATACACACATATGTTTACTTGTGATTAATTTAAAACTATTTAATTGTTCATTATTCGTTGATAATTTTTTGTTAACATAGGGTCCTCGACAACCTGATGCTAAACAATATGGGTTTTATGTGATGAAATTTATGAGAGAAATTATTGAAGGAAATGGTACCGGCGAGATGGATTCACTAAGCTCAATGGTAATATTTGACATATTCTCAATTTTCTCAAATAATTTCTTTTATTTGACTTTGCTTCTTCATTACTGATTTTTTTACTAAATTAATCTGGGTTTATTAACAGTTCAAGAAAGCAATTTACTCCAATGAAGAAATTGGCGAAGTGCGATCCGAATGGGCGGATTGCGTACTAGACTATATTCATTACTAGGTATAAATTACTAGACTTCAAAAGATGGTTGAACACTTTATTTGTGACTCCATGACTTATTGATTGTGATTCCTTACTGCCAATAATTCTGCGTTTCTACCATGAGAAGAATTAGTTGACATTTCCCTTATTTATTGCCTCTCTTTGTGGTCCAAAATTAATATGGTTGGGTTGTGTGAGTAGCTTATTTAGTTGTTTCCGAATTATGCAAGGACTGACAATGTGGAAGTTATCTCTTTGTGAATTATTAGATGATGACCTTTTGTATCTTATGAGTTGCTCTACAAATTTCTTGTTTGTATTCTCCTTATGGTTTTCGTCTATATGCCATGACTTCATCTTGTTTTTCCTCCTATAATTTATTATTTTTTCTTTTTTACAATCGCGAATGACAATTATGATGCTTCATCAAGCACAACTATGTTAATCTATATGCATGTTAGTGATTCCTTGAGAATAATGAAATGAAGAGCTTGTAAAGGCATTTCGTGTATGATCCATAGTATATTGATATACAAAACATCTATATACTGTAGTTTAATTTCTTAATAGTTTGCTCTATATACTTTTGCTTGGACGAGCAGTGTAAATTACCCGTGAATTGCACGTGCATTGCAGCTATTTTTCCAGTTAGTTTTTCTTGTTTTGCTCTATATACTGCAGTTGCAGTTAGATTTTCTCTTTATATTGATGAAATGGGAATGAAAAATCTATTTTTCCCAGCTGGAATGTAGTGAAAATTATAGCTCTTAATCTACACGTATTTGATTGACACTTTGGTTCTTTTAGGTGTCCTATGTAATTATTAAAGCTATGCGTATGTGATATCTATTTTGAGGAATTGTTTTACCTCTACAAACAATTCACCCTACCATAACTCATCATGATGATCCAATTCTTTTGGTTCAAGTTTTAATTGGATAGGCTTTGAACCCATGTTTTTTTACTTTCACTTATGCTTTTGTGATGGGTCTGTTTATTGCAGATCAATTTGCAGCTCCTGGCAACTTGTGACTTGCAAAATGGAAAAGAATATTGTGCCTACCAGGTCTCAAAGGTAATGCAGTTTGGAAAATGGCACAGAAAATTGCATGAATATTTTGTTTCAAGATGTTAATGGATGTAATGCGCTTTGCATGGATTCTATTGATCTTGCATGATAGTTCACTTAAATATTAGATGCATGTAGTGCTAATTATTTAGTAAACTATGCTAAGCTAGGTATCACTGCGCCTAGAAACTTTGGCAGAAATCAACTCTTATGCCACAACAATAATATCTTAGTTCAGTTTCTAAAGGTAATAATACCTTTTCACTATATACATTCTCTGGTACATTTTATGCTGGTTTTAAACTTGCACTATGTTTCATGAAATCATGATCACTATTGTAAAGGGTAACTTAAATTTACTCTTTAATAAGGTGCATGGTTTCGATAGTTAGAAACGATGTTTGCCTCACTATTGCATTGCTCTGATGTGGAAGTTTAATTTATAATTATAAGCACAAAATAATGGTTATAACACATTTGCATACATCTATGGTTGCCTCTTTTTATTGTATTAATATTCCTCCAAGGGCAATTGTAACGACCCGCCTTCTACTAACTAGCTGTAAGGCCGATCGTCACATTATGCTGTGCTAAATGCTATTCCATGACCATTATTAAATCTAGGTGTAGAAGCTGTACTAATTGAATTTTTTTTTGCTAAACTACTAACATTTCTTGGTTCTATACATGCTAAGGGGTGTAGTCTAACTATTAATAACATATTTTACCTCCCCCATGGTCAAGGAACTGAACTTAAACATTTTCTCGCTGATATCAGACCTCCCAATCGATCCATTGATCGATTGGAATGTCGAATCGATCCAGTGATCGATCCAGCACGCTACTGTGCTCGGGACAATATTCTGGATCGATCGGCTGATCGATCCAGACTGGCCAATCGATCCAGTGATCGATCCCAGAGCCTTTTGTTCGCGACGGAATTGGCTGGATCGATCGGCTGATCGATCTAGACGCCTACTGTTCGCGAGCCGAGTTGCCCAGTCGATCAATCGATCGATTGGAAACCCTCGAATCGATCAGCTGATCGATTCGAGTTTCTGACTTCGTGCCAAGGATCTGATTTCAGCACTGTCTCGTGCCGAATCACACCTAATGACTCCAAAAATGATTAAGAACATCCTAATAATAACAACTAACATTCTAACATCATAAAATAGTGTTCTAAGCATAATAGAGTGCATGGTTAACTAATTCATAGCAATTAACATACTAAAGCGCAAAATGCTAAAACACTGAAAAGTTCTAATGTTTAAACCAAGCTTGCTAGAGTTCCCTAAGATCTTCTTCCAAGTTCCTGCCCACACACATCTTCATGGCATTGCCCTCCAGCCTCCGCTAGTCCATCTTTCCTTTACCTTTATCTGCAGTATAAGGAAAAGAAAGTATCTATAAGCTTTGGCTTAGTAAGAAACCATCTAACTCACTAAAACATGCATACGATGAGTTCATGCTTTGAAAGATGCTGATTGAACACATGATGGAGAATGCTAGGCATGGCATACTATCATACAAAACATAGAAACCAAGAGCTAATCATGGCAATAACTGAAGTATCAACTAGAAAGGACTAAACTGAACATAACTGAATTAAACTAAAGCTGAACTAGAACTGATTTCAAAACATAATCACATGACTGATTGTGAGTTTGGAAAGCTATTATCATAATAGATCAAAATACATAATCATGCTGCTAATGGGCCCGGCAACTGTACATGCTATGCGCGCATCCTTAACTAGACCCGGGGTTGCAAATCCCGAATTTAGTAAGGTTTACTAGGTTATCTAAACCTAGGGACCTACTATGGGAGCCCAACCCAATGGATATCTAATCCTGTACAGTGCCCCTACTGAAAGTAAAATACTGGATCATAGCTAATTAATTTATCTTGCTTTTACTAGGTTATCTGAACCTAGAGGCGACTGTGGGTGCCCACCCATTGGACCGTAGTCCCATATATGCTGTAGCAAGACTAACTAAGTTATTTTAAATGCTTCTATTGCATTTACTGAGCTATTAAAAATGCCTACTGTAGCATTTTACTGAGCTAAGCATTTTATCGAACACTTAGTGTGCTCCAACTCTCCCCTCTATTAGGGAGACCACCTCTAGGCACCCGACAACGTTTAGAATCTCCAACTGAAAGGAGAAAACATGTCTGGCCCATCTAAAGGTGCTCAACTAAATCCCTAAATCTGCGAGGAGAGTTAAATACACCCTATGCGTCGAAAGAAACTACATATAGCTAATTTAAAAGCATTCTATCGTACGAAAAGTTACTTATACTGCAGGTGAGGGGTTTCTTACCTCCTATTCGAAGTTTCTTACGATTCTAATCGCTAGTTTTTTCCCGGAAGAACGATCTCCTCGATGATCCTCCTAGGTCTACGTGCTCTTCTCGCGGAGGGAAGCGTCCTTGTGTCGGAGATGTCGCCGGAAGAAGCCTTTGGGACCCCTAGGGATGGAATCCTAGGTATGCTGGTGGTTGGCACCGAGAGAAGGAGAGGAGAAGGGAGGTTCGGCGGTGAGGGTTTGAGGAGAGGAAAAACTCACGATCCAATAACCCTTCACTTAATTATTTCCTATTTATATTAAGTGGTAAATTTCCGCCCATCTCTAATATAAATTTAATTGATTCCCTTTTCCTTTCAGCACGACCCTGCTGGGTTCACTTGGTTACTATGGTTCACCATAAGTCATAGGACCCATAGGTCTCGGGTTCAATTCCCGCTTAAGCTATTTTCGTTTTCTATTTATTTTTGCTACTTCCGCTATTCTAAAAATTCCATAAAAATATTCTAAAATTCCAGAAAAATCATAGAATATTTCTAAAATAGTTTTGAGAATTTTCGGGCATTACAATCCCCCATACCTTATAAAAAGTTCATCCTCGAACTTAGAATAACTCTAGGTACTTCTGTCTCATACTAGCTTCTGTCTCCCAAGTTGCCTCTTCTGCTGTGTGACTGTGTCAAATAACCTTGACTAATGGTACTTCCTTGTTCCACAATTTCTTAACTGCTTGGTCTATTATCTGAATAGGCCGACTGGCATAGCTGAGGTCTTCGCGGATCTGTACCGACAGGGGCTCAATCATCTGGGTGGCATCTGGGATATGCTTCTTCAGCATAGAGACATGAAATACATTGTGGACAGCTGACATTTCCTGGTGTAGCTCTAGCTCATATGCTACCTTGCCCACTCTTCTGCTGATGAGGTATGGTCCCACATATCTGGGACTTAGCTTGCCCTTCTTCCCAAAACGCATTACTCCCTTCATGGGAGCTACTCTAAGGAACACTGAATCCCCCACTGAAAACTCTAAAGGTCTGCGTCGTATATCAACATAGCTTTTCTGGCGGCTCTGAGCTGTCTCTATCCTCTGGCGGATCTACTGTATAGCTGCTGTGGTATCTGCCACTAGATCTGTCTGAAGTTCTAGCTCTTTCTGTTCACCACTCTCATACCAGCAGATTGGAGATCTACACCTCGGCCCATAGAGAGCCTCGTAGGGTGCCATACCGATGGTGGCCTGATAGCTGTTGTTGTATGCAAATTCTGCTAGATTCAGATATTTGCACCAACTTCCCTTGAAATCTAGGGCACATGCTCGGAGCATATCTTCGAGTACCTGATTTACCCGCTTCGTCTGTCCATCTGTCTGAGGATGAAAGGATGTGCTGAACTTTAACTTTGTGCCCAAAGCTGACTGCACACACTCCCAGAAGTGTGATGTGAACCTACTGTCCCTGTCTGAGATAATGGTTCGTGGGACTCCATGTAATCTAACTATCTCCTTGAGATACAACTGAGCTAGCTGTTCCATGGAGTAGGATATCCTGATAGCTAAGAAGTGGGCTGATTTAGTCAATCTGTCGACTATTACCCAGATGGTATCAAAACCATTCGTGGTTCTAGGTAATCCCACTATAAAATCCATGGAGATGTCTTCCCACTTCCATTCTGGAATCTGAATAGGCTGCAGGACTCCTCCTGGTCTCTGATGCTCTGCCTTAACCCTCTGACAGGTTAGGCAGGTGCTGACATATCGAGCGATGTCTCTCTTCATCCCAGGCCACCAAAAATGTTTCTTCAAGTCCTGGTACATTTTGGTGGAGCCAGGATGCATCGCATAGGGAGTCTTGTGAGCCTCATCTAAAATCTTCCTTTTTAGTTCCTCCTGATTTGGAACGCATAGCCTGTCATCAAAATACAACACCCCGCTATCTGATATTCTGAACTCTCCACTTTCTGATCTTGCTAAACCTTGTTTGATTCTCTGAATTTCAGGATCCTGCCCCTGAGCTGTCTGGATGTCACCAAGCAAGGTAGACTCTAATGTCATAGTAGACAGCTGTCCGACTATGAGTTCGAGATCGAAATCTGTGATCTCCTTCTGTAGGGGCGGCGACATGGCTGTTAGAGATAATAGGGCAGCGCTGGACTTTCTGCTGAGGGCGTCTGCTACCCTATTTGCTTTTCCTGGGTGGTAGAGGATGTCTATGTCATAGTCTTTGACCAGTTCTAACCACCTGCGCTGTCGCATATTCAGATCCTTCTGAGTGAAGAAGTATTTCAGACTCTGATGATCTGTATACACTCTGCACTGTGCTCCATACAAGTAATGTCTCCAAATCTTGAGAGCGAACACCACTGCTGCAAGCTCAAGGTCATGAGTGGGGTAATTCCTCTCATAATCCTTGAGTTGTCGGAGGCGTAGGCGATTACCTTGCCATCTTGCATCAGCACTGCTCCTAGTCCCAACTTCGAGGCATCACTATATATGTCAAAGCTATCTGCGTTCTCTGGTAGAGTCAGAATAGGTGCACTGGTCAACCTCCTTTTCAGCTCGCTAAAACTGTTCTCACAGTCCTCGGTCCACTGAAACTTTCTGTTCTTCTTGGTAAGAGCTGTCAGTGGAGAAGCTATCCTGGAGAAGTCCTCTACGAATTTCCTGTAGTAACCTGCTAATCCCAGAAAGCTTCTGATCTCACTGGCGTTCTTGGGTCTTTTCCAGTTACTCACAGCTTCTATTTTACTGGGGTCTACCATAATACCATCCTTTGAGATGCTGTGACCCAAGAAGGACACCTGATCTAACCAAAATTCACATTTTGTGAACTTGGCGTACAACTGGTTCTGCTGAAGGGTCTGCAATACTGTTCTCAAGTGCTCTGCGTGTTCCTCCTGAGTTTTGGAATAGATAAAAATGTCATCGATGAACACGATAACGAACTTATCCAAATATTCCCTGAATACCCTGTTCATGAGATCCATGAAAGTAGCTGGAGCATTTGTCACGCCAAAGGGCATGACTATGAACTCATAATGTCCGTATCTGGTCCTGAATGTTGTCTTCGATATGTCCCCTTCTTTGACCTTCACCTGATGATAACCTGATCTGAGGTCTATCTTGGAGAACATTGCTGCTCCCTTTAGCTGATCGAACAGGTCATCTATTCTGGGAAGAGGATACCTGTTCTTGATCGTGACTTGGTTCAGTGCCCGGTAATCTATACATAGGCGCATGCTCCCATCATTCTTCTTCACAAACAATACAGGCGCTCCCCATGGTGAGTGACTAGGACGTATGAAGCCCTTGTCAAGCAGCTCCTGTAGTTGCTCATAAAGTTCTTTCAGTTCTGCTGGAGCCATGCGATAAGGCGCTTTGTAAATAGGATTGGTACCGGGAATGAGCTCTATCTCAAATTCAATCTCCCTGTCTGGTGCTAATCCTGGTAACTCTTCAGGGAAGACTGCTGGGTAGTCACATACGACTCGGACCTCTGCTAGCTGTTGCTCCTTGTCCTGACTGGTACTGACTACGTGTGCTAGAAATCCCGTACATCCTGAATCCATTAATCTCTGTGCCTTCATAGCTGAGAGAAACTTCTTGGCCTTTCTCTTGGGTTCTCCAATGAACTCGAACTGTGCTTCTGCTTCAGGGTGGAATACGACTTTCCACTTACGGCATTCTATTGAGGCACCGTATTTGATCAGGAAGTCTATTCTGAAGATGACATCGTAGTCAGTCATATTTAGCACTATCAGATCACAAAAGAGTTCTCTGTCTACTATAATGACCGGCACTACTCTGAGCCAGTGCGTGGATGCCATAATCTCTCCTGAAGGTAGTGTCGTCAGAAACCGACTACTGAGTACCTCTGGAGGTCTTGCTAACATCTCAGCAAATGCCCTGGATATATATGAATGGGTTGCCCCAGTATCGAATAAGACAGTTGTACTTTGCTGTAAAATACTAATCTGACCTGTAACAACTGTCGAGGCATTTGCTACGTCCTCTCTGGTCAGTGAGTAGATCCTTGCATTGGTCGTAGCTGGAGGGGCTTCTAATCTGCCCTGGCTGATATGTGGACCATCTAAAGCGGCCTGCATCTGATGCAACTGTGCTGGCTTGGCTTCGTACTGGATCGGCTGTGGTGGAGGAAAGCTGGCCTTGTTCGGACACTGCTTGGCCATATGCCCTTCCTGCCCACATTCGAAGCATCCTCGTGTGCCCTTACGACAAATTCCAGGGTGGAATTTCCCACAAGTAGCACACTTCAGATAACTGGGCTACTTACTAGCTGGTCCTCCTTTTGGGTAACTCCCTGGTTTGCGCTTGTTGCTGGAGTTCCCTTTCCAGTTAGAGTCATGGGAGCTGTGGCCCTGCTGCTTCTGAGTGCTTGAGCCCCCTTGACCTTTAGCTTCTGAGAGGACTTGCTTCTGCTGCTTGATGCTATTCTGGTAATGCTCGGTGATTAGAGCACTGCTCACTAACTCCTCTGTGGTTTGTGACCTATGAACGCCACCAGCCATGTTTATTGCTATTTCCGGCCTCAGCATCTTGAGCATCAACTGGACTCGTTCCCTTTCTGTACTCACTAGTTCAGGGCATAGACGAGTCAATCTGTTGAATTTCTTCACGGCTTCCTCCACTGAGAGGTTACCCTGGCGAAACTCTGTGAACTCATCGTAGTGGCTGTTTGTGACCCGCATGTGAAAGAACTCCTCAAAGGATTCTTTCTCGAAGTCAGCCCATGTCATCTGGTTTACGGGGCGCTTCGCTCTAATTCTCTCCCACCACATTCGTGCATCTCCTGTCAGGCAGAAGGAGGCGCACTTCACCTTCTCATGTTCTGGCCAGTCCAGAAGCTCCATCGTGCTTTCCAGTGTTTTGAACCAGGCCTGAGCATCCCATGGTTCACTACTGCCTGAGAAATTCTCTGGCTTGACTCTCTGCCACTGGATCAGATAGGCTTCTCTCTGCGTTCCTGCTACTGGGGCTACTGGTGCTGCAGGTTGGACTGGTGGAACCTCTAAGACCACTGGTGTCGCTAAGTTAGGCTCCGGGGTGACAGTGGGAGTGTTCTGCTGACTAGCCTTTAAGGTGGCTATTTCCTGTTGCTGTTCAGCTAGCTGCTGCTGTAACTGAGCCACTAATGCTGTAAGGTCTGGGGGAGGCACTGAACTGCCTGCCTCGTGCTGGGGCTCAGTAGCTGGTGCCCTTCTAGCTGGGCGTCCTCGTGCCATTTCTAAAGGAACAAAGGACATACATAACTAAATTATCACATTCACCTATCTAATACTATCATGTTAGTTGCTATCACAAACAAGCATGCTTTAGTTATATCTAAACATGAAAACAAGAAACATAAAGAAAGTGATAGATGTTCTTACTTGGAAGCTGTAGGTTCAATGCTGATGTGTGTGTAGGAAGTATGGAAACTGCTCTGATACCACTCTGAAACGACCCGCCTTCTACAAACTAGCTGTAAGGCCGATCGTCACATTATGCTGTGCTAAATGCTATTCCATGACCATTATTAAATCTAGGTGCAGAAGCTGTACTAATTGAATTTTTTTTTGCTAAACTACTAACATTTCTTGGTTCTATACATGCTAAGGGGTGTAGTCTAACTATTAATAACATATTTTACCTCCCCCATGGTCAAGGAACTGAACTTAAACATTTTTCCGCTGATATCAAACCTCCCAATCGATCCATTGATCGATTGGAATGTCGAATCGATCCAGTGATCGATCCAGCACGCTACTGTGCTCGGGACAATATTCTGGATCGATCGGCTGATCGATCCAGACTGGCCAATCGATCCAGTGATCGATCCTAGAGCCTTTTGTTCGCGACGGAATTGGCTGGATCGATCGGCTGATCGATCCAGACGCCTACTGTTCGCGAGCCGAGTTGCCCAGTCGATCAATCGATCGATTGGAAACCCTCGAATCGATCAGCTGATCGATTCGAGTTTCTGACTTCGTGCCAAGGATCTGATTTCAGCACTGTCTCGTGCCGAATCACACCTAATGACTCCAAAAATGATTAAGAACATCCTAATAATAACAACTAACATTCTAACATCATAAAATAGTGTTCTAAGCATAATAGAGTGCATGGTTAACTAATTCATAGCAATTAACATACTAAAGTGCAAAATGCTAAAACACTGAAAAGTTCTAATGTTTAAACCAAGCTTGCTAGAGTTCCCTAAGATCTTCTTTCCAAGTTCCTGCCCACACACATCTTCATACCATTGCCCTCCAGCCCCCGCTAGTCCATCTTTCCTTTACCTTTATGTGCAGTATAAGGAAAAGAAAGTATCTATAAGCTTTCGCTTAGTAAGAAACCATCTAACTCACTAAAACATGCATACGATGAGTTCATGCTTTGAAAGATGCTGATTGAACACATGATGGAGAATGCTAGGCATGGCATACTATCATACAAAACATAGAAACCAAGAGCTAATCATGGCAATAACTGAAGTATCAACTAGAAAGGACTAAACTGAACATAACTGAATTAAACTAAAGCTGAACTAGAACTGATTTCAAAACATAATCACATGACTGATTGTGAGTTTGGAAAGCTATTATCATAATAGATCAAAATACATAATCATGCTGCTAATGGGCCCGACAACTGTACATGCTATGCGCGCATCCTTAACTAGACCCGAGGTTGCAAATCTCGAATTTAGTAAGGTTTACTAGGTTGTCTAAACCTAGGGACCGACTATGGGAGCCCAGCCCAATGGATATCTAATCCTGTACAGTGCCCCTACTGAAAGTAAAATACTGGATCATAGCTAATTAATTTATCTTGCTTTTACTAGGTTATCTGAACCTAGAGGCGACTGTGGGTACCCACCCATTGGACCGTAGGCCCATATATGCTGTAGCAAGACTAACTAAGTTATTTTAAATGCTTCTATTGCATTTACTAAGCTATTAAAAATGCCTACTGTAGCATTTTACTGAGCTAAGCATTTTATCGAACACTTTGCGTGCTCCAACTCTCCCCTCTATTAGGGAGACCACCTCTAGGCACCCGACAACGTTTAGAATCTCCAACTGAAAGGAGAAAACGTGTCTATCCCATCTAAAGGTGCTCAACTAAATCCCTAAATCTGCGAGGAGAGTTAAATACACCCTATGCGTCGAAAGAATCTACATATAGCTAATTTAAAAGCATTCTATCATACGAAAAGCTACTTATACTGCAGGTGAGGGGTTTCTTACCTCCTATTCGAAGTTTCTTACGATTCTAATCGCTAGTTTTTCCTGGAAGAACGATCTCCTCGATGATCCTCCTACGTCTACGTGCTCTTCTCGCGGAGGGAAGCGTCCTTGTGTCGGAGATGTCGCCGGAAGAAGCCTTTGGGACCCTAGGGATGGAATCCTAGGTATGCTGGTGGTTGGCGCCGAGAGATGGAGAGGAGAAGGGAGGTTCGGCAGTGAGGGTTTGAGGAGAGGAAAAACTCACGATCCAATAACCCTTCACTTAATTATTCACTATTTATATTAAGTGGTAAATTTCCGCCCATCTCTAATATAAATTTAATTGATTCCTTTTAGCACAGCCCTGCTGGTTTCACTTGGTTACTATGGTTCACCATAAGTCATAGGACCCATAGGTCTCGGGTTCCATTCCCGCTTAAGCTATTTTCGTTTTCTATTTATTTTTGCTACTTCCGCTACTCTAAAAATTCCATAAAAATATTCTAAAATTCCAGAAAAATCATAGAATATTTCTAAAATAGTTTTGATAATTTTCGGGCGTTACAGCAATACATGTTCAAGAGACGTTCTCCTTCCTCTTTACTTAAGACAACCTAGTTGTGGATAGTTCTGATTTCCATTGCTACAAGCTCACTATCTTCCTTCTTCATTCTACTACCACTGTTAGGAGTAATATCTTATCAATGCAGATGATATTTAGTGATCACCAACCAATGCCAAAATCCACTGTCAGTTAAATCAAGGCGTATGAGTGATGCTAATCTTTTTTTTATCATCTTTTTTAGTTGCTAGTTAAATACAATAATAACTTTTTGTAAAATTTTTAAGAAGGACATAGATGACATCTTGATAGGTTCCTCAGGCATCAGAACTTCCCTAGCAAAAGTCTGAGTTCTCTATTTTTACTTATTAGCATTGTTCATTTTTCTCTTGCAGGTCTGTCAATTCGTGAGGCGGCTTGAGTTTTTTTTATGCAAGAAGTGAGCTTTGTTAGATGTGGCTTGCCTTGCTATTTTGTAAATTAAAATCCATATGGAGAACAGCAAAGGGAAAACATGTGATTTAGTGTATATGGAGAATAATGGAAAACATGTGTATTTTGATGAGTAACAACTCATTTTGTATATTTTTGTATATGTGGCTACAAGATGAATTATATATGGATGTTTATTTTGGATTTAATGTAGTAAATATTTAGTTTTGTATTGGCGGTTTGCTTATAGTAAAATAAGATTGGTTGTTTGGTATTAATGAACATTAAAGACAACAGTTAAAAATGTTGTAAAAACTAGGTAAACCACAAATTTTTTTGTAAAAAGTGATAAAAGACAACGGTTTTATCCGTTGTAAAATATATTAAAACTGTTGTTAAAAAAACAAAACATGTCAAATATTATCTACCACAACAGTGTATATCTGTTGTAAAATGTATCTACCACAACGGTTTATTTTTGTTGTTGAAATTATCTACCACAACGGTTTTAAAATGTTGTCGTATCCTGCGTAGCCAAATTTTGTGCATATAAACAACAACGGATAAAAACTGTTGTCAAATGTCTACAAAGACAACGGATTCAAAACCGTTGTCGTAGGGCATTACATTCTACAATACCCTCAGTTACAACGGTTTTTTTACCCTACGACAACGGATAATATCCGTTGTCGTTTGCTGTTTTTGTTGTAGTGTGCTTCAACAGAATTCTTAAGATATCTCAGGAATGTCGAGATTGGCTTTAATGAACTAGTTCGAAGGTGAGGGCATGTTGTTAACATGGTAGGATCATGCGATAAAGTACTGTCGGTCGCTACTTGTTGTTGTTGCCGCATCAGCTTTTACACTTGGGCGTTAATTTACATTTCTTATTCCTCTTGTGTCATGGTAACCATGGTGAGTCATCCTGCTTCTTCCATCTCTCTGTCTAAAATTGAGGCAAAAGTTTCCACAGACGACGTCAAATTATTGGCCATGTTTGAAACTAAGAGAGTTGGTGCGCTGGGTAGGTGGATGTGTTGTTGACTTGAAAAAGACTTTTAGCTAGCAAGGATAGTGAGAAGAACCTATGAACCGCGGAAAAAGGGGCTCCTTGAAAAAGACTTTTAGCTAGCAAGGAAGGCATATAAGAAGATCCATAAGTTTGATCAACCGTTCGATCGACTAACCATAAGCCGAAAGACATACTGAGCGGGAAGCTGGGTCTTCTAAATCCGTCCTGTCGTATAGAGACGACCGGTTTTATGGTAGACTGTTTATCCCTTAAACCCGATCGGATGATGACTGGTAGAATATATACTAGCTATGTGTCTTAATACAGGTGGTGAGCACTAGGTCCTTTTGATCCGATCGGCCATTGAGCCGATCATCCTTGTTCTGAGGGCCTTAGCGCTGGGAGAGGAGTCATGCCCTATTGAGAGTGACCCTTTGACTGTCACCTCCCATTGACTTGGACCACCATCTCACCTTGATTTTGACTGCCTCATCATCTTGATTTTACTGCCATATCATATTTAGATCCGTTCATGAGACCTCGTATCACGTAATATTGTTACTAC
The DNA here is from genome assembly GCF_018446385.1 of Zingiber officinale. Lineage (NCBI taxonomy): Eukaryota > Viridiplantae > Streptophyta > Magnoliopsida > Zingiberales > Zingiberaceae > Zingiber > Zingiber officinale. The sequence continues at coordinate 2,651,538 of NC_056006.1, read as the reverse complement.
AACGATTTCTTACTCATATTTTAAATAATAAACCCAACATTTGGAACTGAACCTAAAGTTAAATATTGATAGAACTCCATATATATACTTGCGTTACGTCTATAGGAAGAGTTTTCGACGTAACTTTGCTGCAGCCTCGATTTTTCGTCTTTCGTTTTAAGATGCTACGTTATGGTTTTTCGATACTTTCAAGCCTCGTGAACAGCGCGCAAATTCACTTTTCGCAGCGTGCATTGCATGCTGCACAATTAGAAGTTGTTAAAAGTCTTAGGTTATTGACAACGTACATATGCATGCTGTGAAAAACATATTCTACAGTGTGCACTACATGCTGCGGATATTATTATTCACGACGTGCAATGCGCGCTATGAATAATAATTTCTGCAGCGTACAATGCGTGCTGCATATTGTATTTTCTATGGCGTGTATACTTGCGTTGTTGATGTTCTTCTACAGTGTAGGTTTGCATGCCATTAAAATCAATTTCATTTGATTTCATTGATGAAAAAATAATTTCATTATAGATAAAAAAAGTCAATTTCATACGACAACGATAAACCAAATATTTTACAATAAATTATTTCCTATGATTGAATTTCATTGTCTTAATTATTGTCCACTGCCATCACTATTAACATTGGAAATGCATCATTTCTAAAAGCATAGCAATTCTGTTCAATACAGTACTCACCGTTCAGGCTAAACTACTATTAGCAAAAAGCAAGAATAGGAATGATAGAAGAACAAATATTCCACAAGCAAGTATGACTGGACGCTAAGAACAAGCTACCTAAGAAGGAATATTGTATCTATCTTCAAAATCCATTCTACATCCAGATTCAAGGTCTATTTCTCCTCCCAGCTTCCAGGAAGTCGAGAATTGTGCTTGTGTTTCTCGCGTAGCTCCCATCCTGATGTCCAATGCAACAGCTACACTTTCAACCTCAGAAGGCCTCATGCGCAAGGAGCTAATAGCAAATGGCTACAATGGCACATTGTCTCTGGCATCAGACAATCGGACACTACCTGTAAGTATGCATGGGGCAACCAACCTACTTGACCTGAGCTAGGAAATTAAGAAACTAAACAACAGTCAGTACCTTGTAGGTCGTATTGGGGAGGGAAAAATTGCAGGTAACAAAATGAAGCTATGACCAATCCTGCACAAGTGTAAATAGGTTAATTTAAAAAGAAGTCATAAAGAACTTTGGCATGAAATTGAGGCTCTCGATGACCTATTGGGTTCTGAAACAAACCTAGGAAACCTCCTGCAAATATGTCTTGCCAATGATGCCAATAATCGTCCACTCTGGAAATCGCCATGAGTGCTGCAGTGAACAGAGGAAGAAACACAATCACAACTTTGCAACGTGGCCTCTGCCATCAAAAGTCTTGATCTTTCCTGCTAGGTACCGTGATAGGAAATTGAGACAAATGGTTATCTTTATTAGCATTGAATTCTCTAATTTTTATTAGGCACGACAAAAAAAACTTTGGTAACTCAGGTCTATATTTTCCTCCAAGTCTGGACATTTGTATTTTCTGCCTGCAAGTGTGAATTCAGGTTCCCATAGGTATTGGTCCAGATTATAATCAGCCCTGAAATCCTCATGCTATGCAATATTTGTCAAAATTCATAGTAAATAGGTCTTATAAATTCTAGAAAATAATTACAGTACAATATCTATTATTAAAAGATATATTCGCCATCAGAAATAATGCTAATAAGATGACTAGTTGGAAGGAGTGCTAATGTCGGTCCTAGAAAGAAGCTTAAACGGATGCCTAACATAGAGATTTTGTGATCCCCTATATACAATCGGCTTCGGTATGCAGGACTAGATATGCAGTTTATAAGATCATATACGCAGACATCAAAACAAACTGAAAATTTGGTTCATCCAAATTAGCTCGAACTTAAAAATAAATCAAATGAAATTGCCAATATTAGTTGCCCTAGCCTACAAATACTAACAATGTTTTTGTTGTCTTTTCTTCTCATAGGATTAGTTTTCATGATTATAAAACACTTTCAAATGAATCTTAATTGTACTTACTGCATGGTAAGGTGTTACCCTGAAAATATTTTAGCACCACATAGAGCTCAATAGTAAGATAAAAATAACATCTTTGTAACCATCATTGAAGAGTTAGGAAATTTGAGACGTGTGAACTATGGAGTTTTCATGTTTAGCATCCTAAAAATTCCATAGTTTCTGTATAATCATAAGATAGTAAGAGTGTTTGATTCAATGGATTGTCATTCATTCCCATGTAAAAAATGAGGATGTAAAATATTGAACTCAATCTATAGCATACAAAGTTAACTATGGAAACACTTCCAAAGCCGACAAGAACTCAACAGGTCCAAGTATGAAGATCAATATACAAAAGCGACTATCATTAATCAAGTGAACTATGCATAAAGAGAAGATCAAATATCTATAAGATTAGCATTTCCTGATAGAATCTGAAGTTTGAGAAGTAATAAGATGAATGCTAGCTAAAGAGGAAGTTCACCTATAAAAACAATGATATTTTTATTTCATCCTGCACCGGAAGACTAAATGATTAACAATTTAGAGAAATTCTAGGAAATTAAAAGAAGGAAAAAGAGATTAACCAACAAATCCAAATTACAACAAAAATATCCAAAACGACACTGAACAAGAGAAAATTGAAAATAATCAGAATAACATCTTAATCACACTCGTATCATATTCGGCATCATTCACAGCATTTCACTAGACGCAAACAACAATTGGATTCAATTGTCATACCCTCTTCATATTCACAACAGTAAATTCCCATGGTTTGTTCGGCTTGTTATCCAGCAAATCAATGTGCTGAAAACAAAATGAAAAATTGAATCATTAGTAGCTCCAAGCCTAATTCGAGAACCTAGCCAAAAAAATTGCATATCTATGTAATAGATCCCGTGATTTCTAAAGACTCACATAGTTCAAGGCTGTGGAGAAGGATCTTGCGACAGTAGAAGAGGGTGAAGAAAGCTGGAAGAAATCCAAGACATTAGGGATCCACAAAGAGTTCGCGAGACAAATTCGAAGAAGGTAAACCCTACCGGCAACGACGGACGCAGCACCCGGCAAATCTCCAAGAGGCGCTTGGCCACCAGACGCGAGAACATGACGGGCGATCGGCACAGAACGGTTCTCAACGATTCCTCAAATAAGAGCAAGAGAAGAGAGCACTCACATCCTTTTCGGCTGGCTATGTTATTATTGTCGAAGCTCCGGTTCTAGGAGGCGTGGCAGTTTTCGACGGGAGCTGAGAAGGGCGACGAGCTGCGTGCGAAGGATTAGGGCTTTTTCTTTTTTCCGTTCTTTTCTCATTTAGGAAATAGAGTGTAGGTATGTGTATATTTATATTGGGTTATTAAATATTATGACATATATTTATTTTGCGGTATATTATTAACAGCGCATATATAAGTGCATGCCGTAAAAAGTAGTATCCGCAACGTACTTTTAATGCACGCTATTGTTTCTATCAGATGCAACAATATTAACAGTGCATATATGGATGCACGCTGTAGAAAGTAGTATTTGCATTATACTTTTAATGCGTGCCGTTGATGACGCGCAGCGAAAAATTATTTTTGTTGTAGTATATTGACATTAAATCGACGCAAAAGCTGGCTATACCGGACACCAATTTTATCACTCCGGCTCATTTCTTACATGAAACATTATTAAACATTCATAAGCCTTTCTAGTATCCTTAATCATTAATTTCAAACATCATAGATTCACATTCGGATACACACAACATGCACTATCATCTCCTTCCAAACACAACACAGATAATTAATTAACAGTACACTGCTCGATCGAGTGCTTTATGATTATTATTATTCTTATTATTTTATTTTCTTAGGAATATATATAGTAGTGCTTCTAATCAGACAGCCAGCCAGCCAGAAGCTAAGGTGCATGCTTCATTATTCAGCAGGAGCTTCATGATCGGCTTCATCAACATCATCCACATACTTGGAATCAAGCGACTGCGAGACGACGCTAACATCACTGGCCATCGCCATAAAATTGGATCCCAAATCATCCAAGGACATTATTCCCACAAATTCCGGTGAACTGCCTGCGCCAATCGACCCACTAGCGAAGCCTCCAAGCGTGGTGGTCGAGTAATTATTTGTTTGATTTTCCATCTTACTATCAATGGTGTTCCAGTTCACCAAACCAAAACCAAGGATATCAGTGTACACCTGCACGCATGGAACATTAATAATCAATATTAATTAGTTGAAAATTTATTGTATTAGGAGTAGTTAAGCTTAATTAATTATATATACTACTCACGCGATTCTGATAATTCATGCGGGATGTGTTCCAAGCCAGCATCCATTCACGGTCGGCTCCATCGTTGTTCACCCCTCTGTACACAATAGCTTCTTTCGAAGGACCGATGAGCCTATCACGGACGTGAAGAAATCCAGCCCATTGCCCATTTTGAATGATTTGAGGGTAAGGAGAATGCCAAACAGCGCCTTCCCAAGTGTGATTGAGATCAAATGTTAGGTTACCTCCGGTGGCATTGTAAATCATGCCAAGCGTCGAGGTTCCAGTGCCGTAAGCCTCCTTCAGGTTGTGCACAAACCGACTCACGTTCGTCGCTTTCTCTTCTGCGTTCATATACTGCAAAGCCACTCTTGCTCTGTCTCGGGCGGTGATTTCAGTGATGTTCGGATTAACTAGTCTCACTGTGTCGTCCGTCACTGGATTCCCAAACACGTTGGTCGCCATGCTTAATTCTATATATCAACAAGAGAAAATGTTTTTTTTTCTTCGGATTGCTCTGTAAGGAAGTGTGTGCAACATCGTGTATTTATAGAGGAATCAGATCATATATAGCTTAACTAAAATATAAATAATTAATTAATTGAAATGGGAAAAACGTGGCATTAACTTCTCCGAAAATAATTGAAATGGAGGGAACACTTAATAAATAAAGAATTGAAATGGGAAAACAACGTGAGAATAATTTCTCCAAAAAATAATTGAAATTTAGGGACCACTCACTTACTGATAAATAATTAATTAATTGAAATGGGAAAAACGTGGCATTAACTTCTCCGAAAATAATTGAAATGGAGGGAACACTTAATAAATAAAGAATTGAAATGGGAAAACAACGTGAGAATAACTTGGACAAATATTTTTTTTATTATTTTCGGGGTGTTTCTCTAGGCCGTTTTGTTTCTTTTCTCTATCTATTAATTTTTATATGATATCAGAGTTATGATCTTTCTTTTTCCTTATTTTCCCTTAAAATTTAACTTCTTCCTTCTTTAATTCCTCTTCCTGTACCTCAATTCCAACACTAGATTTCTACAACATTAGTCAACAACAACATAAACATCTTGGAGCACAACAGCAAATTGAAGCAACCCAAAGATCAACGTGCTCCAGCAACATTTTCCAGTCTCATTGCCAACGTCCATTTTTGTCAATTTTGTGCGACAACCTCGAGAACTTCGACAACTACAGTAACAATCTTTCTTTATTTTTTTTATTTTTTCCCCTCCTCCATTTGGCCTTTTCTTAAAAAAAATGAGAAAAAAAACGTGAAAAAAACAAAGAGAAAAAAAAGTCGACCCTCTCCCTCATCTTGGCAATCGAGTAGTCAATCATCTAATTCTGGAACATTTTCACTCTCCATCCCTCCTAATGCCAGACATCAATTTCTGAAATCCCAAGATGTCATCCAGATTCTGGAACAACTCGTCATATTACACCGGAGTATAATATTTTTTTATTCTTATAGAAGCTTCATCTTATCATGCATCCGACATGCTACAAATAGGCAATGGCTCAGGTTTGCAAACTGTTCACATTGGGAATACATCCTTTCATTCATATGGTCGTACTTTTCGCATACGCAATATTTTTTATGTTCTTTCTATTATTAAAAATTTGCTTTCCGTCCGTCAATATGCTCTTGATAATAATGTATTTATTGAATTTCATCCTAATCATTGTCTTATGAAGGATCCTGTAACAGAAACTATTCTACTCCAAGGGGACACTAAAAACGGTTTTTATCATCTTCAACCCACCTCTCTCAAAACCTTTGTTGGAGAACGCACGGATAAAATCTCGTGACATGCACATCTTGGTCATCTGTCTCTACGTCTTGTTCAGAATATTATTAATCGTTTTGGTTTACCAACTTCTTTAGCATCATCATCTCATTTATGTGAAGCTTGTATGAAAGTGAAATCTCATAAACTACCTTTTGTTTCCTCTACTCGCAACTGCAGTTTTTCTTTAGAAATTATTCACTCTGATGTATGGGGTCCTACTTCTATTCTTTCTAATCAGGGTTTTCTTTACTCTATTATTTTTATTGATAATTTTAGTAAGTTCACTTGGATTTATCTTATGAAAAGAAAATCTGATCTCTTTGATTTTTTTTCGTTTTCAAAAGCATGTTGAGCGATATTTGATCGTAAAATATTCTTCTTTCATTCTGATTCTGGAGGAGAGTATCAAGCGCTTCATCGTCATCTTACTTCTTCTGGCATCCTCCGCTGAGTCTCTTATCCCCACACTCCTGAACAAAATGGACCCGCTGAAAGAAAACATCGTCTTGCTATTGAAACTACCTTAGCTCTTCTTTATCATGCCTCAGTTCCACTTAAATTTTGAGATGATGTCGTCCAAATCACGGTCTACCTTATCAATCATTTACCCACTACACTACTTCAAAACAAGTGTCCCTTCGAAATACTTTATAATCATTGTCCAAATTACTCCTTCCTCCATATTTTTGGTTGCGCATGTTATCCTTGACTACTATGTTATTCTAAACACAAGTTAAACCCTCGCTCTCAACAATGTGTTTTCCTTGGTTATAGTAATTGGTATCATGGGCGACCGAACGGATATATATTTCTTGACATGTTACTGTTGATGAATCTCTTTTTCTATTTGTAGTTGCTACCTTGGATCCTCCTTCAGATAATCGAGGCATCTTTCTAATATCACCGAGTAAAATACTAGAATCCCCACAGATTGCTCCATCTAGACATATTGAAAGAACAAGGGGAGACAGCATCTTGGGTCCTGCTCCATCTCCACAAATTCCTGAAGACTCAACAGCAAATGGAGATTCACTCTCTAGTTCTAATTCTCATCTGTCTGATCACTCATCTCCGAGTAGCTCTAATGATGATATTCCTCGGCAGATGCTTCTTCTAAACGATATTTATGCACAATGTCAACAAATCCCCACTTGTTATCCTCTTCCACGTGCTCTTCTTGCTTCTTCAAATTTTGTCAAACCTTCTAGTTTTACACAGGCAATCAGAGATCCAAATTGGCGTGCTGCGATGACTACAGAATTTGATACTTTTCTTCACAATGCAACCTGGAGCTTAGTTCCTCGTACCCCATCTATGAATATTGTGGGTTCTAAATATGTTTATCGATTTAAGTATCGTGCAGATGGTTCTATTAACGTTACAAAGCTCGTCTTGTTGCTAAAGTCTTTAATCAACAGCCAGGTATTGACTTCAATGATACTTTTAGTCCAATCATCAAAATTACAACTATCAAATTGCTACTATCTATATCTATTAGCTCCAATTGGCCAATACGACAATTAGATGTTTCCAATACTTTTCTTCATGGACACCTTGAAGAAACTGTTTATATGGAGCAACCCCCTGGATTCATCCACCCACAACTTCCAACACATGTGTATCAACTTTAGAAGTATATATATATATATATATATATATATGGTCTTCGATAAGCACCTTGTGCATGATTTCATCGTCCATCTACCTGGCTTCATTCTCAGGGATTTTCTGGCTAAAAAATAAACTCTTCCCTATTCTACAAGTGTCATGAGGAATTTTTAATATTTGTTTTGATTTATGTGGATGATATTTTAATAGTTGGTAATGATAAAAAATGACAGTACTACATTACTACATCTTCTTCGGCAAGAGTTGCTTATTCGAGATCTTGGCAATGCTCGTTTTTTCCTTTGCATAGAGTTTCTCTCAATTTCTGAAGGTTGTCTTCTCTCTCAGAGCAAATATATTGTTGGACTCCTACAACAAGCTAAAATAGATGGTGCACGTCCTATCTCCACTCCAATCATTGAGGGTGGTTTCACTGAACATTCATCCTCCTCTTCAATATTTGACTCCTAGATCTACCGTAGAATTGCTGGTGCCCTACAATATGTCATAATTACATGACCCAATATTGCTTTCATTGTGAATCGTGCCTGTCAGTTTATGCATGCTCCTACTGAACATTATTGGGAAGGTGTTAAGAGAATTCTTCAATATCTCAAAGGCACTATTCTACATGGTATTCTTTTATATCGTCAGTCTTCACGAGAGTTGATTGTCTATAGTGATGCACATTGGGATGGATCTCCTAAAGAGAGACGTTCTACTAGTGGATATACTATATTTTTGGGTAAAATCTTGTTTCCTGGCTTTAAAAAAAGCAACCTACAGTCTTTCACTCAAGTACTGAAGCTGAATATAAAGTTATCGCTAATGCAACGTCAGAAATTATTTGGCTACAATCTCTTCTTTCGGAATTATACTTTTTCCCAACTACTACGCCTAAAATCTAGTGCAATAATATTGGAGCAACTTATCTTGTGAAAAATCCTATTTTTCATTCTCGTACCAAGCATATAGAGATTGATTTTCATTTAGTTCGCAAGCGTATGGTGACTCGACAACTTTCAATTTCTGATATCTCTACGAAAGATCAAATTGTTGATATATTTACCAACCCATTATCTAGACAATGTTTCACCAAGTTAGCACTCAAACTCAACGTTCAGGCATTCCCGTTGAGTTTGTCGGGTTTGTCGGGGGGGGGGGGGGGGAATGAAAATAATCTCTAATTGATTTCAATCAATTGAGATTTATTATATTTGTCACACAATCAAGATCGAAATGAATCAAATAGCAAAAATAATATTTCCAAGTCTATTATAATACTATGTTTATAATTATTATGATCGTATGTCTTATTAAATCTTTCCATTATTATTTTGGACAGTTTGTATAAATAAGCCTATTGGCTTTAGAAATAAGATTATCAAAAAGCTTTAAATAAGCCTTTGGTACTTCCCGCCTATTCCAAGATTTCAAAGATTATTTCATAACAAGGAGATATGTAAGGATTTAACTTGGCATGCTGATAAAAGAGTACTTGACGGTTACTTGTGTCATCCGGCTGATGTGCCCGCTTGGAAAGTAGTGGATCACAAGTGGCCAGATTTTACTGCTGAACCTAGAAATCTTAGATTGGCCTTATCAGCAGATGGGATCAATCCCCATAGTTTGATGAGTTCTGCATATAGTTGTTGGCCAGTTGTGATGATCACTTACAACCTTCCTCCATGGTTGTGTATGAAGAGAAAATTTATGATGCTGACTTTGTTGATTTCAGGTCCCAAACAATCGGGAAATGATATTGACGTTTACTTAGCACCTTTGATCGATGACTTAAAAAGATTATGGGATATAGGTGTTGATGCATATGATGGATGTCGAGAAGAGAATTTCTTACTTAGGGATGTCTTACTATGGACAATCAATGATTTTCCTGCATATGGGAACATGTCAGGTTGTGTTGTGAAAGGATATTATGCATGTCCTATTTGTGGTGAAGAAACATATTTGACAAGGTTGAAGCATAGTAGAAAAATGAGTTATACAGGCCATAGAAGATTTCTTCCTACAAATCATCCTTATCGAAGGCAAAAAAAAAGCATTTAATGGGAACCCAGAGCTTAACCCCGCACCGAAACCATTAACTGGGCATGAAATTTTGGATCGAGTTGAAAGAATTAATTATCGTTCGGGAAAAGCAAATGGGAAGTTTCAATTAAAGCAAGGTGAAACTGTATCATGCTAGAAAAAGAAATCTATATTCTTTGAACTTGATTATTGGAAACATCTACATGTTCGGCATGTTCTTGATGTAATGCATATTGAAAAAAATGTATGTGAAAGTATGATCGGTACTTTGCTTGACATTCCTTGAAAATCAAAGGATGGAGTAGCTGCAAGACTAGACCTTGTGGAGATGAATTTGAGGATTGATTCGGCACCAAAGATGGGGGAGAAGAGAACCTTTTTGCCAGCGGTTTGTTATACACTAAGTAAGGATGAGAAAAGAAAACTTTGCAAATCTTTGTTTGGAATAAAGGTCCCCACAGGATATTCATCCAATGTTAAAAATCTGGTGTCGATGAAAGACTTGAAACTTATTGGCCTTAAGTCACATGACTATCACACTTTGATGCAACAATTACTTTCAGTCACCATCCGTGATGTCTTGCCTAAACATATTAGAGATACTATCACTCGATTTTGTGGCTTCTTTAACGTGCTATGTAATAAAGTGATAGATGTCTCGAAGTTGAATGATTTGCAAAGAGAGATTGTGACAGTGTTGTGTTTGCTTGAAAAATATTTTCCCCCATCTTTTTTTGATATAATGATTCATTTAACCGTTCATCTTGTACAGGAGGTCAAATTGTGTGGACCGGTTTGGTATAGGCAAATGTACCCATTTGAAAGATTCATGAAGATCTTGAAAGGGTATGTGCGAAATCACAATCGTCCTGAAGGGTGTATAGCCGAATGTTATATTGCTGAAGAGGCTGTGGAATTTTGCTCGGATTACATGTCTAGTGTGCATACAATTGGGATCGCATCAAGGTATCAGCAAGTACAACTTACTAGGCCTCTATCTAGCTCAATATTACACTCAACTTGTCATGATGAGTTGCATCAAGCACATCGTTATGTCTTGGAAAATGATGTTTACGTTGATCCTTATATCGAGTAATTCTCTTACTTATTTATATTTATTGCACTGTTCTTACGTTCTACTAATTAACTTATTAGTATTCCATTAGTTAACTTATCCCTAATCTGTTCATTAGGGAGCATATGGAATTTTTGAACTCAAGCTTTCCTCATAAAGTCAAATCCAAAAAGTGGCTACAAGATGAGCATAATCGGACGTTTATTGGGTGGTTACGTGATCGTGTGGGAGCAGTTGGCAATTCCAGCTCTCAAATATCAGAAAGATTGAAGTGGATAGCGCGCGGATCTAGCAATCAAGTGTTGAAGTACTCTAGTTATTTGATTGATGGAGTTACGTTTCATACAAAAGAGCGCGATGATACACGAGTTGTTCAAAACTCCGGAGTAAGCTTAGTTGCACAGACAATGCAAGTTGCTAGTGCGAAGGACAAAAATCCAATTGTGTCGGACATGACTTTCTATGGAGTTATTCAAGAAATTTGGGAACTCGATTATCACAATTTTCAAGTTCCGATGTTTAAATGTAATTGGGTTGAGAATAATACTGGTATTAAAGTTGATGACCTTGGTTTCACGTTGGCAAACCTCAACAGAATTGGATTTAAATCTAACTCTTTTATCATAGGAAGTCAAGCAAAGCAGATATTCTACATTGAAGATCCTTAAGATCCTGCATGGCATGTTGTACTTGCCACTCCTACTAGGGATCACATGGAATACATAAATGGTGATGAGTTGGAAAATTCTACAATCCACTATCCAAGTTTCACAGGAGGGTTTATATCAATGGAATCAATGGACGTTGATGCCATAGATAAAAATGAACCATCATGCGTTCGTGAAGACTGTGATGGGACATGGATTGATAATTAAGTGTAATCTATTGTTTAACCTGTGTGTAAATTTTATTTGTTGATCTATTTTGTTAACATATTTATTCTTATTGTAATATAACTATCATTTGTCTTCATTCTCGCTTTATTTTCTCTATAATTTAAATGCCTAACAAGTTGCTGCCTTTTGCAGGAAATAGGGTTCTCATCAGAATTTGAATGTGGACAATATGGCCGCTAATGCAAAGAGATTACTGAGGATTCAAAAGGCTAAAGAAAGTTCTTCATATTCTGCCACTAACAATAGTTGCGAGGGTCAAACTTCAATGAAATCTACAGAAACGGAGTCAACTAGAACATCGAGGGGGCGTACACATTTGGATAGGCTTGTTAGGCTAAGAGTCCAAGGAATTAAAAAGGATGTTAGCTTCAATAAAATTGGACAGCCAGTTGGAGAATTTGCAGGTGAAATGCAAAGCTACATTGGCGTTCTCGTTCGAGAAAAGATCTCAATAACTTACAAATCCTGGAAGCAGGTGCCAAATGATGTTAAAGAGTTAATATGGGAATCGGTGAATGTAAGTTAGAATGCTTTGAGAACTTAAATGAGCAGTAGGCTGTGGTTATGCTATATTTAATGTTCTTGTTAAATTTTTTATGTGTTTTTACAGTTGACGTACAATATTGACCCAACTTGGAGGAAAGCATGTTTAAATTCAGCAAATAATAAATGACGTCAATATAAAGCTTTTCTCACTCAAAAGTTTGTTTTCAGCAAGCTAGATAAACCTGATGAGTTGAAAGATCCCCCGATTGGCTATGGTATTTCACAAGAGGATTGGAGTTCCTTTGTAATAACTCGCATGTCTCCCGACTTTAGGGTAAGATTCATAATTGATTTTAATTTTTAGAAGATAGTCCTAATGGTCCTTAACTGATGTTCTACAATAGGATCTTTATTTAACATAGTGTGATTCATTTATTCGCTGTCAGTTTTGAAATTTCCAGTTCTCCACCTTCTGAAAAAACCCATACTAGGGGGTTTTTATCTTACGCAAATCTACTCGATGCTAGGGTTCATACTTTTACTCCTTTATGAAATCTTTACTTTTGTGATAACATAAAGTCGAAGAAACAAGCAATATGTTTTTGATAATGGCTTAGATAACATTATCTCTCTTTTATTTGCTGTGTTTCTTAATAGAAAAGATAATTGTTATAACAATACTTCTAACAGATAACATTAATTGTTTCCTTGTGTAATTCTAAGGCTGAGGGTTCTCTAACTATTTGTTTCCTTGAACCTTCCATAGATTGCTATTTTTTCTCTACACCACAGACAATTTGCATTAAAGTTCACATATATATATTTTGAATGTTGATAGTGAATTTAATTGATTTTAATTTTTAAGAAGAGAGTAAGTGATGAACAAAAGAATAGAAGAAGGCAAAACGTATACCCTCATCGACTGTCCCGTAAAGGATATGCACGTTTCGCTGACGAAATTGTGAGTATGTTGAAGCTGGTGGTTTATTTTTGAATCTGATTTTGTAGGAATAGGGCATGATTCATTTCTTTTGTAGGCATCTGATTTATGTAATGATGATGATATAAATCGAGCTATTGTTTTGAAGAGAGGACGAGCCAATAAGGAGGGTGAATTTGAAGGCGATGATCTCAAAATTACAGCAAAAAAGATTGTATGTGATACATGAAAAATAACTATTTTTTATTGATTAATTTTGTTGTTAGAAACTATTTTGTTTGTCCGGGCATGTTAGGATGATTACGTTCAACAAAAAAAAAGGAGGGGAAGTTGCGCTTTGAAGGGGCTAGGAAAGATATCCTCACAAACGCACTAGATTCTGAAGAACATGCTGGGCGTGTTAGGGGGATTAGAGGTCATATTACTCCAACAATCTATTTTAATGTTTCCAAAATCTGGAATACTCCTCTGCAGGATGGTGACTTAATCCTTCATCATCAAAAGGAGTTGTTAGATGCAAAGAAGCTAATCTCAGAACAAAGTGCACGGATAGTAGAACAAGATACACGCATACAGAAACTTGAAGAAATGTTCAAAAAGGGTGGATGCGACTTTGAGTTTGAGGAGAAAGGTAGTTGCTCGGTGAAGTTGCCTACCACGAGTGAGGATAAGATCAAACCAGAGAAGAGTAAAATTTTGAATGATGAGGACATGCAAGTTTTAAGCAAGACTAAGTTTTTGCATGTATATATGTATTTAATTGTGGATACTTAATATTATTTTCAATAATGAGTCCATCAATGTGTGACATGATTGATTGTCTTCTAGGGTATGCCAGTTGCACTGTCACTGGAATCAAAGTCCAATATTGTGGCCTATGGTACAGTTATTCATGCCAATGGGGATGAAAAATTACTTCATGGTGTTCCGTTACCCATGAATTGCATGCGCGTCTCGATTGATGAGGTTGTGGAGAATTCAGCAAGGTTGCCCTTTCCCATTCCAAATGAATGTGACACCATTGGTGGCGCAATTGGGACCCATGTTGCTTGGCCTGCACGTTGGGTAGTGATGAAAAATGAGGTAAATTTCTGACTCATTCGGCAACCACACTGTGAGTACAAATTTAATTCTTCATTGGGAATTTTTGAGGAATCGTTTCAGCAACCACAAATTTCCAGCTTCTGATTTTGTTAGTGTATGGTTTTCTAATTTTTTTCTCATTTGCTTGGCATAGTTGTTTAGCTAGATTTTTCCAACCAAACCTTCTTAGATTTTGATTGAAGGTTGTACGTATTTGTTGGATACAATTTAGTAATACAAGATATATAAGAGCTAGCACACACATGTAATCTGTACATTGAGGTTACATGCATGAACAAGAACATTGATGGTTTTTGAAACCCAATTAAAGGGTTGTTCAGAAAGATGCTAAACATAAGAGATAAAACTTTCTACTAACATATTTACATTTGCAATTTGTAGAAGCCTCAATGGAAGAAAAGTGTTGCAAAAAAAAGAAGTAATCCTGTCTTGCCATCAAATGTGCAACAGTCATTACATTTATTGTACTGTTACGCTATGCGTGTTTTGGACAACCCCGAAAAACCTATATCAATTATTTTTTATCATGATTTCTTTGACCATGAGTACGAACTGCTAGTGAACATTGAAGACATCACACCTATTTATGAGTTGGAGCCAATATCTACTAATTGTCTGGTTGCTTACATGTGGTAAGTTTTCACATCACTCATTTTTTTCATTTTATTTGTATTAATAGGCTAACATTTTTTTGCTTGAATGGAAGGTTTCTCTTCAAAAAGATGAAAAAAGAAAACAAGGTCGATAAGTTCATATTTGTGGATCCACAAATACTTCCAGTAATGCCATATGTATCCAAACTTGACAAAAATGAAAAGACTGAATACATGAATAACTGGGCAAGTGTGTTGGCTGATAGGCTGAGTGGTGCAACAAAAAATCAGCTAGTTTTGGTACCTCACAATGTTGGGTAAATAAATATTACAATTTCATTTTTAATAGATTTATTTCAACAATTCTGTTGAATTTATGCATTGACTAACTGTTTTGTGCATAGTTGTCATTGGATTTTGACTGTCATCGACCCTTATGTGGAGATGGTTTATTTGTTCGATTCACTTAATCATCGCAATCGTTATGAGGACTGGAAATATGTAGTGGATATGTGAGTACATATTTGTTTTTTAATTAAGCATTTAATTTAATTTATTACTCATTTGTCAACTCTTGTGGTACAAAGGAGCTTGAAATTGTTCAATTCGAACAAGCAAAGGAAAGGGAAAAAGAAGCCTATGTGGGAAGTCGTAAAGGTTTGTATATTTTATATACACACATATGTTTACTTGTGATTAATTTAAAACTATTTAATTGTTCATTATTCGTTGATAATTTTTTGTTAACATAGGGTCCTCGACAACCTGATGCTAAACAATATGGGTTTTATGTGATGAAATTTATGAGAGAAATTATTGAAGGAAATGGTACCGACGAGATGGATTCACTAAGCTCAATGGTAATATTTGACATATTCTCAATTTTCTCAAATAATTTCTTTTATTTGACTTTGCTTCTTCATTACTGATTTTTTTACTAAATTAATCTGGGTTTATTAACAGTTCAAGAAAGCAATTTACTCCAATGAAGAAATTGGCGAAGTGCGATCCGAATGGGCGGATTGCGTACTAGACTATATTCATTACTAGGTATAAATTACTAGACTTCAAAAGATGGTTGAACACTTTATTTGTGACTCCATGACTTATTGATTGTGATTCCTTACTGCCAATAATTCTGCGTTTCTACCATGAGAAGAATTAGTTGACATTTCCCTTATTTATTGCCTCTCTTTGTGGTCCAAAATTAATATGGTTGGGTTGTGTGAGTAGCTTATTTAGTTGTTTCCGAATTATGCAAGGACTGACAATGTGGAAGTTATCTCTTTGTGAATTATTAGATGATGACCTTTTGTATCTTATGAGTTGCTCTACAAATTTCTTGTTTGTATTCTCCTTATGGTTTTCGTCTATATGCCATGACTTCATCTTGTTTTTCCTCCTATAATTTATTATTTTTTCTTTTTTACAATCGCGAATGACAATTATGATGCTTCATCAAGCACAACTATGTTAATCTATATGCATGTTAGTGATTCCTTGAGAATAATGAAATGAAGAGCTTGTAAAGGCATTTCGTGTATGATCCATAGTATATTGATATACAAAACATCTATATACTGTAGTTTAATTTCTTAATAGTTTGCTCTATATACTTTTGCTTGGACGAGCAGTGTAAATTACCCGTGAATTGCACGTGCATTGCAGCTATTTTTCCAGTTAGTTTTTCTTGTTTTGCTCTATATACTGCAGTTGCAGTTAGATTTTCTCTTTATATTGATGAAATGGGAATGAAAAATCTATTTTTCCCAGCTGGAATGTAGTGAAAATTATAGCTCTTAATCTACACGTATTTGATTGACACTTTGGTTCTTTTAGGTGTCCTATGTAATTATTAAAGCTATGCGTATGTGATATCTATTTTGAGGAATTGTTTTACCTCTACAAACAATTCACCCTACCATAACTCATCATGATGATCCAATTCTTTTGGTTCAAGTTTTAATTGGATAGGCTTTGAACCCATGTTTTTTTACTTTCACTTATGCTTTTGTGATGGGTCTGTTTATTGCAGATCAATTTGCAGCTCCTGGCAACTTGTGACTTGCAAAATGGAAAAGAATATTGTGCCTACCAGGTCTCAAAGGTAATGCAGTTTGGAAAATGGCACAGAAAATTGCATGAATATTTTGTTTCAAGATGTTAATGGATGTAATGCGCTTTGCATGGATTCTATTGATCTTGCATGATAGTTCACTTAAATATTAGATGCATGTAGTGCTAATTATTTAGTAAACTATGCTAAGCTAGGTATCACTGCGCCTAGAAACTTTGGCAGAAATCAACTCTTATGCCACAACAATAATATCTTAGTTCAGTTTCTAAAGGTAATAATACCTTTTCACTATATACATTCTCTGGTACATTTTATGCTGGTTTTAAACTTGCACTATGTTTCATGAAATCATGATCACTATTGTAAAGGGTAACTTAAATTTACTCTTTAATAAGGTGCATGGTTTCGATAGTTAGAAACGATGTTTGCCTCACTATTGCATTGCTCTGATGTGGAAGTTTAATTTATAATTATAAGCACAAAATAATGGTTATAACACATTTGCATACATCTATGGTTGCCTCTTTTTATTGTATTAATATTCCTCCAAGGGCAATTGTAACGACCCGCCTTCTACTAACTAGCTGTAAGGCCGATCGTCACATTATGCTGTGCTAAATGCTATTCCATGACCATTATTAAATCTAGGTGTAGAAGCTGTACTAATTGAATTTTTTTTTGCTAAACTACTAACATTTCTTGGTTCTATACATGCTAAGGGGTGTAGTCTAACTATTAATAACATATTTTACCTCCCCCATGGTCAAGGAACTGAACTTAAACATTTTCTCGCTGATATCAGACCTCCCAATCGATCCATTGATCGATTGGAATGTCGAATCGATCCAGTGATCGATCCAGCACGCTACTGTGCTCGGGACAATATTCTGGATTGATCGGCTGATCGATCCAGACTGGCCAATCGATCCAGTGATCGATCCCAGAGCCTTTTATTCACGACGGAATTGACTGGATCGATCGGCTGATCGATCTAGACGCCTACTGTTCGCGAGCCGAGTAGCCCAGTCGATCAATCGATCGATTGGAAACCCTCGAATCGATCAGCTGATCGATTCGAGTTTCTGACTTCGTGCCAAGGATCTGATTTCAGCACTGTCTCGTGCCGAATCACACCTAATGACTCCAAAAATGATTAAGAACATCCTAATAATAACAACTAACATTCTAACATCATAAAATAGTGTTCTAAGCATAATAGAGTGCATGGTTAACTAATTCATAGCAATTAACATACTAAAGCGCAAAATGCTAAAACACTGAAAAGTTCTAATGTTTAAACCAAGCTTGCTAGAGTTCCCTAAGATCTTCTTCCAAGTTCCTGCCCACACACATCTTCATGGCATTGCCCTCCAGCCTCCGCTAGTCCATCTTTCCTTTACCTTTATCTGCAGTATAAGGAAAAGAAAGTATCTATAAGCTTTGGCTTAGTAAGAAACCATCTAACTCACTAAAACATGCATACGATGAGTTCATGCTTTGAAAGATGCTGATTGAACACATGATGGAGAATGCTAGGCATGGCATACTATCATACAAAACATAGAAACCAAGAGCTAATCATGGCAATAACTGAAGTATCAACTAGAAAGGACTAAACTGAACATAACTGAATTAAACTAAAGCTGAACTAGAACTGATTTCAAAACATAATCACATGACTGATTGTGAGTTTGGAAAGCTATTATCATAATAGATCAAAATACATAATCATGCTGCTAATGGGCCCGACAACTGTACATGCTATGCGCGCATCCTTAACTAGACCCGGGGTTGCAAATCCCGAATTTAGTAAGGTTTACTAGGTTATCTAAACCTAGGGACCTACTATGGGAGCCCAACCCAATGGATATCTAATCCTGTACAGTGCCCCTACTGAAAGTAAAATACTGGATCATAGCTAATTAATTTATCTTGCTTTTACTAGGTTATCTGAACCTAGAGGCGACTGTGGATGCCCACCCATTGGACCGTAGTCCCATATATGCTGTAGCAAGACTAACTAAGTTATTTTAAATGCTTCTATTGCATTTACTGAGCTATTAAAAATGCCTACTGTAGCATTTTACTGAGCTAAGCATTTTATCGAACACTTAGTGTGCTCCAACTCTCCCCTCTATTAGGGAGACCACCTCTAGGCACCCGACAACGTTTAGAATCTCCAACTGAAAGGAGAAAACATGTCTGGCCCATCTAAAGGTGCTCAACTAAATCCCTAAATCTGCGAGGAGAGTTAAATACACCCTATGCGTCGAAAGAAACTACATATAGCTAATTTAAAAGCATTCTATCGTACGAAAAGTTACTTATACTGCAGGTGAGGGGTTTCTTACCTCCTATTCGAAGTTTCTTACGATTCTAATCGCTAGTTTTTTCCCGGAAGAACGATCTCATCGATGATCCTCCTAGGTCTACGTGCTCTTCTCGCGGAGGGAAGCGTCCTTGTGTCGGAGATGTCGCCGGAAGAAGCCTTTGGGACCCCTAGGGATGGAATCCTAGGTATGCTGGTGGTTGGCACCGAGAGAAGGAGAGGAGAAGGGAGGTTCGGTGGTGAGGGTTTGAGGAGAGGAAAAACTCACGATCCAATAACCCTTCACTTAATTATTTCCTATTTATATTAAGTGGTAAATTTCCGCCCATCTCTAATATAAATTTAATTGATTCCCTTTTCCTTTCAGCACGACCCTGCTGGGTTCACTTGGTTACTATGGTTCACCATAAGTCATAGGACCCATAGGTCTCGGGTTCAATTCCCGCTTAAGCTATTTTCGTTTTCTATTTATTTTTGCTACTTCCGCTATTCTAAAAATTCCATAAAAATATTCTAAAATTCCAGAAAAATCATAGAATATTTCTAAAATAGTTTTGAGAATTTTCGGGCATTACAATCCCCCATACCTTATAAAAAGTTCGTCCTCGAACTTAGAATAACTCTAGGTACTTCTGTCTCATACTAGCTTCTGTCTCCCAAGTTGCCTCTTCTGCTGTGTGACTGTGCCAAATAACCTTGACTAATGGTACTTCCTTGTTCCACAATTTCTTAACTGCTTGGTCTATTATCTGAATAGGCCGACTGTCATAGCTGAGGTCTTCGCGGATCTGTACCGACTGGGGCTCAATCACCTGGGTGGCATCTGGGATATGCTTCTTCAGCATAGAGACATGAAATACATTGTGGACAGCTGACATTTCCTGGTGTAGCTCTAGCTCATATGCTACCTTGCCCACTCTTCTGCTGATGAGGTATGGTCCCACATATCTGGGACTTAGCTTGCCCTTCTTCCCAAAACGCATTACTCCCTTCATGGGAGCTACTCTAAGGAACACTGAATCCCCCACTGAAAACTCTAAAGGTCTGCGTCGTATATCAGCATAGCTTTTCTGGCGGCTCTGAGCTGTCTCTATCCTCTGGCGGATCTACTGTATAGCTGCTGTGGTATCTGCCACTAGATCTGTCTGAAGTTCTAGCTCTTTCTGTTCACCACTCTCATACCAGCAGATTGGAGATCTACACCTCCGCCCATAGAGAGCCTCGTAGGGTGCCATACCGATGGTGGCCTGATAGCTGTTGTTGTATGCAAATTCTGCTAGACTCAGATATTTGCACCAACTTCCCTTGAAATCTAGGGCACATGCTCGGAGCATATCTTCGAGTACCTGATTTACCCGCTCCGTCTGTCCATCTGTCTGAGGATGAAAGGATGTGCTGAACTTTAACTTTGTGCCCAAAGCTGACTGCACACACTCCCAGAAGTGTGATGTGAACCTACTGTCCCTGTCTGAGATAATGGTTCGTGGGACTCCATGTAATCTAACTATCTCCTTGAGATACAACTGAGCTAGCTGTTCCATGGAGTAGGATATCCTGATAGCTAAGAAGTGGGCTGATTTAGTCAATCTGTCGACTATTACCCAGATGGTATCAAAACCATTCGTGGTTCTAGGTAATCCCACTATAAAATCCATGGAGATGTCTTCCCACTTCCATTCTGGAATCTGAATAGGCTGCAGGACTCCTCCTGGTCTCTGATGCTCTGCCTTAACCCTCTGACAGGTTAGGCAGGTGCTGACATATCGAGCGATGTCTCTCTTCATCCCAGGCCACCAAAAATGTTTCTTCAAGTCCTGGTACATTTTGGTGGAGCCAGGATGCATCGCATAGGGAGTCTTGTGAGCCTCATCTAAAATCTTCCTTTTTAGTTCCTCCTGATCTGGAACGCATAGCCTGTCATCAAAATACAACACCCCGCTATCTGATATTCTGAACTCTCCACTTTCTGATCCTGCTAAACCTTGCTTGATTCTCTGAATTTCAGGATCCTGCCCCTGAGCTGTCTGGATGTCACCAAGCAAGGTAGACTCTAATGTCATAGTAGACAGCTGTCCGACTATGAGTTCGAGACCGAAATCTGTGATCTCCTTCTGTAGGGGCGGCGACATGGCTGTTAGAGATAATAGGGCAGCGCTGGACTTTCTGCTGAGGGCGTCTGCTACCCTATTTGCTTTTCCTGGGTGGTAGAGGATGTCTATGTCATAGTCTTTGACCAGTTCTAACCACCTGCGCTGTCGCATATTCAGATCCTTCTGAGTGAAGAAGTATTTCAGACTCTGATGATCTGTATACACTCTGCACTGAGCTCCATACAAGTAATGTCTCCAAATCTTGAGAGCGAACACCACTGCTGCAAGCTCAAGGTCATGAGTGGGGTAATTCCTCTCATAATCCTTGAGTTGTCGGAGGCGTAGGCGATTACCTTGCCATCTTGCATCAGCACTGCTCCTAGTCCCAACTTCGAGGCATCACTATATATGTCAAAGCTATCTGCGTTCTCTGGTAGAGTCAAAATAGGTGCACTGGTCAAACTCCTTTTCAGCTCGCTAAAACTGTTCTCACAGTCCTCGGTCCACTGAAACTTTCTGTTCTTCTTGGTAAGAGCTGTCAGTGGAGAAGCTATCCTGGAGAAGTCCTCTACGAATTTCCTGTAGTAACCTGCTAATCCCAGAAAGCTTCTGATCTCACTGGCGTTCTTGGGTCTTTTCCAGTTACTCACAGCTTCTATTTTACTGGGGTCTACCATAATACCATCCTTTGAGATGCTGTGACCCAAGAAGGACACCTGATCTAACCAAAATTCATATTTTGTGAACTTGGCGTACAACTGGTTCTGCTGAAGGGTCTGCAATACTGTTCTCAGGTGCTCTGCGTGTTCCTCCTGAGTTTTGGAATAGATAAAAATGTCATCGATGAACACGATAACGAACTTATCCAAATATTCCCTGAATACCCTGTTCATGAGATCCATGAAAGTAGCTGGAGCATTTGTCACGCCAAAGGGCATGACTATGAACTCATAATGTCCGTATCTGGTCCTGAATGTTGTCTTCGATATGTCCCCTTCTTTGACCTTCACCTGATGATAACCTGATCTGAGGTCTATCTTGGAGAACATTGCTGCTCCCTTTAGCTGATCGAACAGGTCATCTATTCTGGGAAGAGGATACCTGTTCTTGATCGTGACTTGGTTCAGTGCCCAGTAATCTATACATAGGCGCATGCTCCCATCATTCTTCTTCACAAACAATACAGGCGCTCCCCATGGTGAGTGACTAGGACGTATGAAGCCCTTGTCAAGCAGCTCCTGTAGTTGCTCATAAAGTTCTTTCAGTTCTGCTGGAGCCATGCGATAAGGCGCTTTGTAAATAGGATTGGTACCGGGAATGAGCTCTATCTCAAATTCAATCTCCCTGTCTGGTGCTAATCCTGGTAACTCTTCAGGGAAGACTGCTGGGTAGTCACATACGACTCGGACCTCTGCTAGCTGTTGCTCCTTGTCCTGACTGGTACTGACTACGTGTGCTAGAAATCCCGTACATCCTGAATCCATTAATCTCTGTGCCTTCATAGCTGAGAGAAACTTCTTGGCCTTTCTCTTGGGTTCTCCAATGAACTCGAACTGTGCTTCTGCTTCAGGGTGGAATACGACTTTCCACTTACGGCATTCTATTGAGGCACCATATTTGATCAGGAAGTCTATTCTGAAGATGACATCGTAGTCAGTCATATTTAGCACTATCAGATCACAAAAGAGTTCTCTGTCTACTATAATGACCGGCACTACTCTGAGCCAGTGCGTGGATGCCATAATCTCTCCTGAAGGTAGTGTCGTCAGAAACCGACTACTGAGTACCTCTAGAGGTCTTGCTAACATCTCAGCAAATGCCCTGGATATATATGAATGGGTTGCCCCAGTATCGAATAAGACAGTTGTACTTTACTGTAAAATACTAATCTGACCTGTAACAACTGTCGAGGCATTTGCTACGTCCTCTCTGGTCAGTGAGTAGATCCTTGCATTGGTCGTAGCTGGAGGGGCTTCTAATCTGCCCTGGCTGATATGTGGACCATCTAAAGCGGCCTGCATCTGATGCAACTGTGCTGGCTTGGCTTCGTACTGGATCGGCTGTGGTGGAGGAAAGCTGGCCTTGTTCGGACACTGCTTGGCCATATGCCCTTCCTGCCCACATTCGAAGCATCCTCGTGTGCCCTTACGACAAATTCCAGGGTGGAATTTCCCACAAGTAGCACACTTTAGATAACTGGGCTACTTACTAGCTGGTCCTCCTTTTGGGTAACTCCCTGGTTTGCGCTTGTTGCTGGAGTTCCCTTTCCAGTTAGAGTCATGGGAGCTGTGGCCCTGCTGCTTCTGAGTGCTTGAGCCCCCTTAACCTTTAGCTTCTGAGAGGACTTGCTTCTGCTGCTTGATGCTATTCTGGTAATGCTCGGTGATTAGAGCACTGCTCACTAACTCCTCTGTGGTTTGTGACCTATGAACGCCACCAGCCATGTTTATTGCTATTTCCGGCCTCAGCATCTTGAGCATCAACTGGACTCGTTCCCTTTCTGTACTCACTAGTTCAGGGCATAGACGAGTCAATCTGTTGAATTTCTTCACGGCTTCCTCCACTGAGAGGTTACCCTGGCGAAACTCTGTGAACTCATCGTAGTGGCTGTTTGTGACCCGCATGTGAAAGAACTCCTCAAAGGATTCTTTCTCGAAGTCAGCCCATGTCATCTGGTTTACGGGGCGCTTCGCTCTAATTCTCTCCCACCACATTCGTGCATCTCCTGTCAGGCAGAAGGAGGCGCACTTCACCTTCTCATGTTCTGGCCAGTCCAG
This sequence comes from Zingiber officinale, assembly GCF_018446385.1. Lineage (NCBI taxonomy): Eukaryota > Viridiplantae > Streptophyta > Magnoliopsida > Zingiberales > Zingiberaceae > Zingiber > Zingiber officinale. The sequence continues at coordinate 2,627,392 of NC_056006.1, read as the reverse complement.
AAGCTCCATCGTGCTTTCCACTGTTTTGAACCAGGCCTGAGCATCCCATGGTTCACTACTGCCTGAGAAATTCTCTGGCTTGACTCTCTGCCACTGGATCAGATAGGCTTCTCTCTGCGTTCCTGCTACTGGGGCTACTGGTGCTGCAGGTTGGACTGGTGGAACCTCTAAGACCACTGGTGTCGCTAAGTTAGGCTCCGGGGTGACAGTGGGAGTGTTCTGCTGACTAGCCTTTAAGGTGGCTATTTCCTGTTGCTGTTCAGCTAGCTGCTGCTGTAAGGTCTGGGGGAGGCACTGAACTGCCTGCCTCGTGCTGGGGCTCAGTAGCTGGTGCCCTTCTAGCTGGGCGTCCTCGTGCCATTTCTAAAGGAACAAAGGACATACATAACTAAATTATCACATTCACCTATCTAATACTATCATGTTAGTTGCTATCACAAACAAGCATGCTTTAGTTATATCTAAACATGAAAACAAGAAACATAAAGAAAGTGATAGATGTTCTTACTTGGAAGCTGTAGGTTCAATGCTGATGTGTGTGTAGGAAGTATGGAAACTGCTCTGATACCACTCTGAAACGACCCGCCTTCTACAAACTAGCTGTAAGGCCGATCGTCACATTATGCTGTGCTAAATGCTATTCCATGACCATTATTAAATCTAGGTGCAGAAGCTGTACTAATCGAATTTTTTTTTTGCTAAACTACTAACATTTCTTGGTTCTATACATGCTAAGGGGTGTAGTCTAACTATTAATAACATATTTTACCTCCCCCATGGTCAAGGAACTGAACTTAAACATTTTTCCGCTGATATCAAACCTCCCAATCGATCCATTGATCGATTGGAATGTCGAATCGATCCAGTGATCGATCCAGCACGCTACTGTGCTCGGGACAATATTCTGGATCGATCGGCTGATCGATCCAGACTGGCCAATCGATCAAGTGATCGATCCTAGAGCCTTTTGTTCGCGACGGAATTGGCTGGATCGATCGGCTGATCGATCCAGACGCCTACTGTTCGCGAGCCGAGTTGCCCAGTCGATCAATCGATCGATTGGAAACCCTCGAATCGATCAGCTGATCGATTCGAGTTTCTGACTTCGTGCCAAGGATCTGATTTCAGCACTGTCTCGTGCCGAATCACACCTAATGACTCCAAAAATGATTAAGAACATCCTAATAATAACAACTAACATTCTAACATCATAAAATAGTGTTCTAAGCATAATAGAGTGCATGGTTAACTAATTCATAGCAATTAACATACTAAAGTGCAAAATGCTAAAACACTGAAAAGTTCTAATGTTTAAACCAAGCTTGCTAGAGTTCCCTAAGATCTTCTTTCCAAGTTCCTGCCCACACACATCTTCATACCATTGCCCTCCAGCCCCCGCTAGTCCATCTTTCCTTTACCTTTATCTGCAGTATAAGGAAAAGAAAGTATCTATAAGCTTTCGCTTAGTAAGAAACCATCTAACTCACTAAAACATGCATACGATGAGTTCATGCTTTGAAAGATGCTGATTGAACACATGATGGAGAATGCTAGGCATGGCATACTATCATACAAAACATAGAAACCAAGAGCTAATCATGGCAATAACTGAAGTATCAACTAGAAAGGACTAAACTGAACATAACTGAATTAAACTAAAGCTGAACTAGAACTGATTTCAAAACATAATCACATGACTGATTGTGAGTTTGGAAAGCTATTATCATAATAGATCAAAATACATAATCATGCTGCTAATGGGCCCGACAACTGTACATGCTATGCGCGCATCCTTAACTAGACCCGGGGTTGCAAATCTCGAATTTAGTAAGGTTTACTAGGTTGTCTAAACCTAGGAACCGACTATGGGAGCCCAGCCCAATGGATATCTAATCCTGTACAGTGCCCCTACTAAAAGTAAAATACTGGATCATAGCTAATTAATTTATCTTGCTTTTACTAGGTTATCTGAACCTAGAGGCGACTGTGGGTACCCACCCATTGGACCGTAGGCCCATATATGCTGTAGCAAGACTAACTAAGTTATTTTAAATGCTTCTATTGCATTTACTAAGCTATTAAAAATGCCTACTGTAGCATTTTACTGAGCTAAGCATTTTATCGAACACTTTGCGTGCTCCAACTCTCCCCTCTATTAGGGAGACCACCTCTAGGCACCCGACAACGTTTAGAATCTCCAACTGAAAGGAGAAAACGTGTCTATCCCATCTAAAGGTGCTCAACTAAATCCCTAAATCTGCGAGGAGAGTTAAATACACCCTATGCGTCGAAAGAATCTACATATAGCTAATTTAAAAGCATTCTATCGTACGAAAAGCTACTTATACTACAGGTGAGGGGTTTCTTACCTCCTATTCGAAGTTTCTTACGATTCTAATTGCTAGTTTTTCCTGGAAGAATGATCTCCTCGATGATCCTCCTACGTCTACGTGCTCTTCTCGCGGAGGGAAGCGTCCTTGTGTCGGAGATGTCGCCGGAAGAAGCCTTTGGGACCCTAGGGATGGAATCCTAGGTATGCTGGTGGTTGGCGCCGAGAGATGGAGAGGAGAAGGGAGGTTCGGCAGTGAGGGTTTGAGGAGAGGAAAAACTCACGATCCAATAACCCTTCACTTAATTATTCACTATTTATATTAAGTGGTAAATTTCCGCCCATCTCTAATATAAATTTAATTGATTCCTTTTAGCACAGCCCTGCTGGTTTCACTTGGTTACTATGGTTCACCATAAGTCATAGGACCCATAGGTCTCGGGTTCCATTCCCGCTTAAGCTATTTTCGTTTTCTATTTATTTTTGCTACTTCCGCTACTCTAAAAATTCCATAAAAATATTCTAAAATTCCAGAAAAATCATAGAATATTTCTAAAATAGTTTTGATAATTTTCGGGCGTTACAGCAATACATGTTCAAGAGACGTTCTCCTTCCTCTTTACTTAAGACAACCTAGTTGTGGATAGTTCTGATTTCCATTGCTACAAGCTCACTATCTTCCTTCTTCATTCTACTACCACTGTTAGGAGTAATATCTTATCAATGCAGATGATATTTAGTGATCACCAACCAATGTCAAAATCCACTGTCAGTTAAATCAAGGCGTTTGAGTGATGCTAATCTTTTTTTTATCATCTTTTTTAGTTGCTAGTTAAATACAATAATAACTTTTTGTAAAATTTTTAAGAAGGACATAGATGACATCTTGATAGGTTCCTCAGGCATCAGAACTTCCCTAGCAAAAGTCTGAGTTCTCTATTTTTACTTATTAGCATTGTTCATTTTTCTCTTGCAGGTCTGTCAATTCGTGAGGCGGCTTGAGTTTTTTTTATGCAAGAAGTGAGCTTTGTTAGATGTGGCTTGCCTTGCTATTTTGTAAATTAAAATCCATATGGAGAACAGCAAAGGGAAAACATGTGATTTAGTGTATATGGAGAATAATGGAAAACATGTGTATTTTGATGAGTAACAACTCATTTTGTATATTTTTGTATATGTGGCTACAAGATGAATTATATATGGATGTTTATTTTGGATTTAATGTAGTAAATATTTAGTTTTGTATTGGCGGTTTGCTTATAGTAAAATAAGATTGGTTGTTTGGTATTAATGAACATTAAAGACAACAGTTAAAAATGTTGTAAAAACTAGGTAAACCACAATGAAATTTTTTTGTAAAAAGTGATAAAAGACAACGGTTTTATCCGTTGTAAAATATATTAAAACTGTTGTTAAAAAAACAAAACATGTCAAATATTATCTACCACAACAGTGTATATCTGTTGTAAAATGTATCTACCACAACGGTTTATTTTTGTTGTTGAAATTATCTACCACAACGGTTTTAAAACGTTGTCGTATCCTGCGTAGCCAAATTTTGTGCATATAAACAACAACGGATAAAAACTGTTGTCAAATGTCTACAAAGACAACGGATTCAAAACCGTTGTCGTAGGGCATTACATTCTACAATACCCTCAGTTACAACGGTTTTTTTACCCTACGACAACGGATAATATCCGTTGTCGTTTGCTGTTTTTGTTGTAGTGTGCTTCAACAGAATTCTTAAGATGTCTCAGGAATGTCGAGATTGGCTTTAATGAACTAGTTCGAAGGTGAGGGCATGTTGTTAACATGGTAGGATCATGCGATAAAGTACTGTCGGTCGCTACTTGTTGTTGTTGCCGCATCAGCTTTTACACTTGGGCGTTAATTTACATTTCTTATTCCTCTTGTGTCATGGTAACCATGGTGAGTCATCCTGCTTCTTCCATCTCTCTGTCTAAAATTGAGGCAAAAGTTTCCACAGACGACGTCAAATTATTGGCCATGTTTGAAACTAAGAGAGTTGGTGCGCTGGGTAGGTGGATGTGTTGTTGACTTGAAAAAGACTTTTAGCTAGCAAGGATAGTGAGAAGAACCTATGAACCGCGGAAAAAGGGGCTCCTTGAAAAAGACTTTTAGCTAGCAAGGAAGGCATATAAGAAGATCCATAAGTTTGATCAACCGTTCGATCGACTAACCATAAGCCGAAAGACATACTGAGCGGGAAGCTGGGTCTTCTAAATCCGTCCTGTCGTATAGAGACGACCGGTTTTATGGTAGACTGTTTATCCCTTAAACCCGATCGGATGATGACTGGTAGAATATATACTAGCTATGTGTCTTAATACAGGTGGTGAGCACTAGGTCCTTTTGATCCGATCGGCCATTGAGCCGATCATCCTTGTTCTGAGGGCCTTAGCGCTGGGAGAGGAGTCATGCCCTATTGAGAGTGACCCTTTGACTGTCACCTCCCATTGACTTGGACCACCATCTCACCTTGATTTTGACTGCCTCATCATCTTGATTTTACTGCCATATCATATTTAGATCCGTTCATGAGACCTCGTATCACGTAATATTGTTACTACAACGATTTCTTACTCATATTTTAAATAATAAACCCAACATTTGGAACTGAACCTAAAGTTAAATATTGATAGAACTCCATATATATACTTGCGTTACGTCTATAGGAAGAGTTTTCGACGTAACTTTGCTGCAGCCTCGATTTTTCGTCTTTCGTTTTAAGATGCTACGTTATGGTTTTTCGATACTTTCAAGCCTCGTGAACAGCGCGCAAATTCACTTTTCGCAGCGTGCATTGCATGCTGCACAATTAGAAGTTGTTAAAAGTCTTAGGTTATTGACAACGTACATATGCATGCTGTGAAAAACATATTCTACAGTGTGCACTACATGCTGCGGATATTATTATTCACGACGTGCAATGCGCGCTATGAATAATAATTTCTGCAGCGTACAATGCGTGCTGCATATTGTATTTTCTATGGCGTGTATACTTGCGTTGTTGATGTTCTTCTACAGTGTAGGTTTGCATGCCATTAAAATCAATTTCATTTGATTTCATTGATGAAAAAATAATTTCATTATAGATAAAAAAAGTCAATTTCATACGACAACGATAAACCAAATATTTTACAATAAATTATTTCCTATGATTGAATTTCATTGTCTTAATTATTGTCCACTGCCATCACTATTAACATTGGAAATGCATCATTTCTAAAAGCATAGCAATTCTGTTCAATACAGTACTCACTGTTCAGGCTAAACTACTATTAGCAAAAAGCAAGAATAGGAATGATAGAAGAACAAATATTCCACAAGCAAGTATGACTGGACGCTAAGAACAAGCTACCTAAGAAGGAATATTGTATCTATCTTCAAAATCCATTCTACATCCAGATTCAAGGTCTATTTCTCCTCCCAGCTTCCAGGAAGTTGAGAATTGTGCTTGTGTTTCTCGCGTAGCTCCCATCCTGATGTCCAATGCAACAGCTACACTTTCAACCTCAGAAGGCCTCATGCGCAAGGAGCTAATAGCAAATGGCTACAATGGCACATTGTCTCTGGCATCAGACAATCGGACACTACCTGTAAGTATGCATGGGGCAACCAACCTACACAGCCACAAGGCTAAATTATCACTTGACCTGAGCTAGGAAATTAAGAAACTAAACAACAGTCAGTACCTTGTAGGTCGTATTGGGGAGGGAAAAATTGCAGGTAACAAAATGAAGCTATGACCAATCCTGCACAAGTGTAAATAGGTTAATTTAAAAAGAAGTCATAAAGAACTTTGGCATGAAATTGAGGCTCTCGATGACCTATTGGGTTCTGAAACAAACCTAGGAAACCTCCTGCAAATATGTCTTGCCAATGATGCCAATAATCGTCCACTCTGGAAATCGCCATGAGTGCTGCAGTGAACAGAGGAAGAAACACAATCACAACTTTGCAACGTGGCCTCTGCCATCAAAAGTCTTGATCTTTCCTGCTAGGTACCGTGATAGGAAATTGAGACAAATGGTTATCTTTATTAGCATTGAATTCTCTAATTTTTATTAGGCACGACAAAAAAAACTTTGGTAACTCAGGTCTATATTTTCCTCCAAGTCTGGACATTTGTATTTTCTGCCTGCAAGTGTGAATTCAGGTTCCCATAGGTATTGGTCCAGATTATAATCAGCCCTGAAATCCTCATGCTATGCAATATTTGTCAAAATTCATAGTAAATAGGTCTTATAAATTCTAGAAAATAATTACAGTACAATATCTATTATTAAAAGATATATTCGCCATCAGAAATAATGCTAATAAGATGACTAGTTGGAAGGAGTGCTAATGTCGGTCCTAGAAAGAAGCTTAAACGGATGCCTAACATAGAGATTTTGTGATCCCCTATATACAATCGGCTTCGGTATGCAGGACTAGATATGCAGTTTATAAGATCATATACCCAGACATCAAAACAAACTGAAAATTTTGTTCATCCAAATTAGCTCGAACTTAAAAATAAATCAAATGAAATTGCCAATATTAGTTGCCCTAGCCTACAAATACTAACAATGTTTTTGTTGTCTTTTCTTCTCATAGGATTAGTTTTCATGATTATAAAACACTTTCAAATGAATCTTAATTGTACTTACTGCATGGTAAGGTGTTACCCTGAAAATATTTTAGCACCACATAGAGCTCAATAGTAAGATAAAAATAACATCTTTGTAACCATCATTGAAGAGTTAGGAAATTTGAGACGTGTGAACTATGGAGTTTTCATGTTTAGCATCCTAAAAATTCCATAGTTTCTGTATAATCATAAGATAGTAAGAGTGTTTGATTCAATGGATTGTCATTCATTCCCATGTAAAAAATGAGGATGTAAAATATTGAACTCAATCTATAGCATACAAAGTTAACTATGGAAACACTTCCAAAGCCGACAAGAACTCAACAGGTCCAAGTATGAAGATCAATATACAAAAGCGACTATCATTAATCAAGTGAACTATGCATAAAGAGAAGATCAAATATCTATAAGATTAGCATTTCCTGATAGAATCTGAAGTTTGAGAAGTAATAAGATGAATGCTAGCTAAAGAGGAAGTTCACCTATAAAAACAATGATATTTTTATTTCATCCTGCACCGGAAGACTAAATGATTAACAATTTAGAGAAATTCTAGGAAATTAAAAGAAGGAAAAAGAGATTAACCAACAAATCCAAATTACAACAAAAATATCCAAAACGACACTGAACAAGAGAAAATTGAAAATAATCAGAATAACATCTTAATCACACTCGTATCATATTCGGCATCATTCACAGCATTTCACTAGACGCAAACAACAATTGGATTCAATTGTCATACCCTCTTCATATTCACAACAGTAAATTCCCATGGTTTGTTCGGCTTGTTATCCAGCAAATCAATGTGCTGAAAACAAAATGAAAAATTGAATCATTAGTAGCTCCAAGCCTAATTCGAGAACCTAGCCAAAAAAATTGCATATCTATGTAATAGATCCCGTGATTTCTAAAGACTCACATAGTTCAAGGCTGTGGAGAAGGATCTCGCGACAGTAGAAGAGGGTGAAGAAAGCTGGAAGAAATCCAAGACATTAGGGATCCACAAAGAGTTCGCGAGACAAATTCGAAGAAGGTAAACCCTACTGGCAACGACGGACGCAGCACCCGGCAAATCTCCAAGAGGCGCTTGGCCACCAGACGCGAGAACATGATGGGCGATCGGCACAGAACGGTTCTCAACGATTCCTCAAATAAGAGCAAGAGAAGAGAGCACTCACATCCTTTTCGGCTGGCTATGTTATTATTGTCGAAGCTCCGGTTCTAGGAGGCGTGGCAGTTTTCGACGGGAGCTGAGAAGGGCGACGAGCTGCGTGCGAAGGATTAGGGCTTTTTCTTTTTTCCGTTCTTTTCTCATTTAGGAAATAGAGTGTAGGTATGTGTATATTTTATATTGGGTTATTAAATATTATGACATATATATATTTTGCGGTATATTATTAACAGCGCATATATAAGTGCATGCCGTAAAAAGTAGTATCCGCAACGTACTTTTAATGCACGCTATTGTTTCTATCAGATGCAACAATATTAACAGTGCATATATGGATGCACGCTGTAGAAAGTAGTATTTGCATCATACTTTTAATGCGTGCCGTTGATGACGCGCAGCGAAAAATTATTTTTGTTGTAGTATATTGACATTAAATCGACGCAAAAGCTGGCTATACCGGACACCAATTTTATCACTCCGGTACATTTCTTACATGAAACATTATTAAACATTCATAAGACTTTCTAATATCCTTAATCATTAATTTCAAACATCATAGATTCATATTCGGATACACACAACATGCACTATCATCTCCTTCCAAACACAACACAGATAATTAATTAACAGTACTGCTCGATCGTGATCGAGTGCTTTATGATTTTTATTATTCTTATTATTTTATTTTCTTAGGAATATATATAGCAGTGCTTCTAATCAGACAGCCAGCCAGCCAGCCAGAAGCTAAGGTGCATGCTTCATTATTCAGCAGGAGCTTCATGATCGGCTTCATCAACATCATCCACATACTTGGAATCAAGCGACTGCGAGACGACGCTAACATCACTGGCCATCGCCATAAAATTGGATCCCAAACCATCCAAGGACATTATTCCCACAAATTCCGGTGAACTGCCTGCGCCAATCGACCCACTAGCGAAGCCTCCAAGCGTGGTGGTCGAGTAATTATTTGTTTGATTTTCCATCTTACTATCAATGGTGTTCCAGTTCACCAAACCAAAACCAAGGATATCAGTGTACACCTGCACGCATGGAACATTAATAATCAATATTAATTAGTTGAAAATTTATTGTATTAGGAGTAGTTAAGCTTAATTAATTATATATACTACTCACGCGATTCTGATAATTCATGCGGGATGTGTTCCAAGCCAGCATCCATTCACGGTCGGCTCCATCGTTGTTCACCCCTCTGTACACAATAGCTTCTTTCGAAGGACCGATGAGCCTATCACGGACGTGAAGAAATCCAGCCCATTGCCCATTTTGAATGATTTGAGGGTAAGGAGAATGCCAAACAGCGCCTTCCCAAGTGTGATTGAGATCAAATGTTAGGTTACCTCCGGTGGCATTGTAAATCATGCCAAGCGTCGAGGTTCCAGTGCCGTAAGCCTCCTTCAGGTTGTGCACAAACCGACTCACGTTCGTCGCTTTCTCTTCTGCGTTCATATACTGCAAAGCCACTCTTGCTCTGTCTCGGGCGGTGATTTCAGTGATGTTCGGATTAACTAGTCTCACTGTGTCGTCCGTCACTGGATTCCCAAACACGTTGGTCGCCATGCTTAATTCTATATATCAACAAGAGAAAATGTTTTTTTTTCTTCGGATTGCTCTGTAAGGAAGTGTGTGCAACATCGTGTATTTATAGAGGAATCAGATCATATATAGCTTAACTAAAATATAAATAATTAATTAATTGAAATGGGAAAAACGTGGCATTAACTTCTCCGAAAATAATTGAAATGGAGGGAACACTTAATAAATAAAGAATTGAAATGGGAAAACAACGTGAGAATAATTTCTCCAAAAAATAATTGAAATTTAGGGACCACTCACTTACTGATAAATAATTAATTAATTGAAATGGGAAAAACGTGGCATTAACTTCTCCGAAAATAATTGAAATGGAGGGAACACTTAATAAATAAAGAATTGAAATGGGAAAACAACGTGAGAATAACTTGGACAAATATTTTTTTTATTATTTTCGGGGTGTTTCTCTAGGCCGTTTTGTTTCTTTTCTCTATCTATTAATTTTTATATGATATCAGAGTTATGATCTTTCTTTTTCCTTATTTTCCCTTAAAATTTAACTTCTTCCTTCTTTAATTCCTCTTCCTGTACCTCAATTCCAACACTAGATTTCTACAACATTAGTCAACAACAACATAAACATCTTGGAGCACAACAGCAAATTGAAGCAACCCAAAGATCAACGTGCTCCAGCAACATTTTCCAGTCTCATTGCCAACGTCCATTTTTGTCAATTTTGTGCGACAACCTCGAGAACTTCGACAACTACAGTAACAATCTTTCTTTATTTTTTTTATTTTTTCCCCTCCTCCATTTGGCCTTTTCTTAAAAAAAATGAGAAAAAAAACGTGAAAAAAACAAAGAGAAAAAAAAGTCGACCCTCTCCCTCATCTTGGCAATCGAGTACTCAATCATCTAATTCTGGAACATTTTCACTCTCCATCCCTCCTAATGCCAGACATCAATTTCTGAAATCCCAAGATGTCATCCAGATTCTGGAACAACTCGTCATATTACACCGGAGTATAATATTTTTTTATTCTTATAGAAGCTTCATCTTATCATGCATCCGACATGCTACAAATAGGCAATGGCTCAGGTTTGCAAACTGTTCACATTGGGAATACATCCTTTCATTCATATGGTCGTACTTTTCGCATACGCAATATTTTTCATGTTCTTTCTATTATTAAAAATTTGCTTTCCGTCCGTCAATATGCTCTTGATAATAATGTATTTATTGAATTTCATCCTAATCATTGTCTTATGAAGGATCCTGTGACAGAAACTATTCTACTCCAAGGGAACACTAAAAACGGTTTTTATCATCTTCAACCCACCTCTCTCAAAACCTTTGTTGGAGAACGCACGGATAAAATCTCGTGACATGCACATCTTGGTCATCTGTCTCTACGTCTTGTTCAGAATATTATTAATCGTTTTGGTTTACCAACTTCTTTAGCATCATCATCTCATTTATGTGAAGCTTGTATGAAAGTGAAATCTCATAAACTACCTTTTGTTTCCTCTACTCGCAACTGCAGTTTTTCTTTAGAAATTATTCACTCTGATGTATCATGCCTCAGTTCCACTTAAATTTTGAGATGATGTCGTCCAAATCGCGGTCTACCTTATCAATCATTTACCCACTACACTACTTCAAAACAAGTGTCCCTTCGAAATACTTTATAATCATTGTCCAAATTACTCCTTCCTCCATATTTTTGGTTGCGCATGTTATCCTTGACTACTATCTTATTCTAAACACAAGTTAAACCCTCGCTCTCAACAATGTGTTTTCCTTGGTTATAGTAATTGGTATCATGGGCGACCGAACAGATATATATTTCTTGACATGTTACTGTTGATGAATCTCTTTTTCTATTTGTAGTTGCTACCTTGGATCCTCCTTCAGATAATCGAGGCATCTTTCTAATATCACCGAGTAAAATACTAGAATCCCCACAGATTGCTCCATCTAGACATATTGAAAGAACAAGGGGAGACAGCATCTTGGGTCCTGCTCCATCTCCACAAATTCCTGAAGACTCAACAGCAAATGGAGATTCACTCTCTAGTTCTGATTCTCATCTGTCTGATCACTCATCTCCGAGTAGCTCTAATGATGATATTCCTCGGCAGATGCTTCTTCTAAACGATATTTATGCACAATGTCAACAAATCCCCACTTGTTATCCTCTTCCACGTGCTCTTCTTGCTTCTTCAAATTTTGTCAAACCTTCTAGTTTTACACAGGCAATCAGAGATCCAAATTGGCGTGCTGCGATGACTACAGAATTTGATACTTTTCTTCACAATGCAACCTGGAGCTTAGTTCCTCGTACCCCATCTATGAATATTGTGGGTTCTAAATATGTTTATCGATTTAAGTATCGTGCAGATGGTTCTATTAACGTTACAAAGCTCGTCTTGTTGCTAAAGTCTTTAATCAACAGCCAGGTATTGACTTCAATGATGCTTTTAGTCCAATCATCAAAATTACAACTATCAAATTGCTACTATCTATATCTATTAGCTCCAATTGGCCAATACGACAATGGTTGCTACCATCGCCGGAGAAGAAGGTCAGGTAATGGTATTGTTAATTTCAACAGTGATGTAGATTTTTGGTATGCTATTGTAGGGATTTCCAATTAGTTAGATATGGAATTTGTTTTCCAATTGGCAGTGACAATGGTGTGAAGTTGTTGGATTCCGGCCACCACAACACTGAATGCCTTGGTTGTTTCCTTGATATCCAACTTTGATCCGATCAGTGAAAGGTAAGGTTCTTGTTTAACGTTGTGGATTTAGGTCTTGCTGTGGAGAAATTAATCGATGACCAGTTAAGGTTGATCAATAATTAGGGTTTTCCTAATTGAATTAGGTATATTGGTGATTATTATTTAGGGTTTTTGTGCCCTAAATAGTTTTAAGGATTCTATTTAGCAATTCATTGGAATTTTAGCTAAATAAAATATATCTCTGTTGGTATCACAGGACCTTGACGCGAGACGGGTTTCTCGACGTCCGGATTTGGACGGATTGGATCATTTCTTTTGGAGGCGAGTACTTTTGACTTACGTCATTTGATATACATAATAGTGAATTTAACAAGTTGCATTAATTATGTCCTTTATTTGTTTCGGTTAGTCACTACCCAATATTTGATACATGATTGATTGATTGCTTGATTTGCATCCCATGTATACTTTATTTGTTTATACATGCTTATAGGGGGTAGTGATATACCATGCTTCACCATGTTCAGGACCTAGGTTTTTATACCTTCTGTGTACCTTTGATTCGATATGATTCATTGACCTAGGGTGCACTTTTCTATATATATGGATTAGGTCAGGATGTTTTTATGGTTATTGCCATGCACCATTTGCATGATTGCATGCTGTGCAATAGTCCGCTCCATTATTGTTGAGCACATCGCCGGTTACATGGATCTGCACACACCACCACTCATGGGTTAGTGGTCGATTCAGGTTGAGTGTGTTGCAGTAGGGACTCTGTTAGGCACCGTTGGTCCGCTCATGGGTAGTGTGACACAACGTGTTATCCGGCAGGGATTCCTCCCCGTCTTTGAGTACCGGGAGATGAGAGCATTGCGCTCCCCCATTTATGATTTGGGGTAGGAAGATAGGTGTACTCCGACAGCATCCCGTCCACTCGGTCACTCATCAGGAGTAGTGACGACAGAGTGCACGGTTGTCACAGCCCTACCCACTCGGCCTCTCTATTGTGTGAGATGATCGACTAGCATCAGGGGTGACCAGGACGCATCATTGGCATCATATGCATGATGCATTTATTGCTTGTGTTTGTGTTTGCTGCATTTATATGCTGCATATTGTTTGGATACCTATGTTTGACATGCATACAGGATTTCCATATCTCTCGGACTGCTTGTCTTTATACTCAGATCCTGGTTAGTACAGTATTCTCCTGTTTACTTCAGTTTGCATTTACCTTTATTACATCAGGAGATTGTACGCATGATTAGTGCTAGGTGTTATTTCCTTATTTTGTATATCAGTTGTACCTGCTGAGTGTTGGACTCACCCCGCCTCCATTGTTGATATTTTCAGGTTGATGCTGTCAGGAGAGAGTTCCAGTTGCTGGTCCCTGCAGACCTCGAGGATATGATTGATTTTCTTTTGGTTTCTTTTCTGTTCTAGACTGTTTTGAACTTGTTATGTTTTGGATTATTTTACTTATGGACATTGTATGGATTTTATTATATCGATGGATTTGGATTTGGATTTATTCTACTACATGCCTGCCTGGACGACAGAAGAGGTGAGTTCATCGGATTGAGCTTTACGAGTGTAGTGGAGTAGGGTTGATTTCGAGTCAGGGTATTATCTTTCTGTTTACTTATATATAAACTGCGTGGATGTATGTGTGGTTGTATTTTATTGTTTTATTATTCCAGCCGCCTGTGGCTGAGGTATGTGAGGATGTAGAAAAGTTTCAGATTGTCCACCGTACAGGGGAGATGTTGCCGAAATTTTCTCGGACAGGGACTCCTCTGGGGCGTGACAGTTTCTCTAGGCCGTTTTGTTTCTTTTCTCTATCTATTAATTTTTATATGATATCAGAGCTATGATCCTTCTTTTTCCTTATCTTCTCTCAAAATTTAACTTCTTCCTTCTTTAATTCCTCTTCCAGTACCTCAATTCTAGCACCAGATTTCTACAACATTAATCAACAACAACGTGAACATCTTGGAGCACAACAGCAAATTGGAGCAACCCAAAGATCAGCGTGCTCCAGCAACATTTTCCAGTCTCATTGCCAACGTCCATTTTTGCCAATTTTGTGCGACAACCTTGAGAACTTCGACAACTACAATAACAATCTTTCTTTATTTTTTTGTTTTTTCCCTCCTCCATTTGGCCTTTTCTTAAAAAAAAAATGAGAAAAAAAACGTGAAAAAAAAAACAGAGAGAAAAAAAAGTCGGCCCTCTCCCTCATCTTGGCAATCTAGTACTCAATCATCTAATTCTGGAGCATTTTCACTCTCCATCCCTCCTAATGCAGTGACATCAGTTTCTGAAACCCCAAGATGACATTCGGATTCTGGAGCAACTCGTCATGTTACATCGGAATATAATATTTTTATTCTAATAGAAGCTTTATCTTATCATGCATCCGACATGCTACAAATAGGCAGTGGCTCAGGTTTGCAAATTGCTCACATTGGAAATATATCCTTTCATTCATATGGTCGTACTTTTCGCATGCGCAACACTCTTCATGTTCCTTCTGTTACTAAAAATTTACTTTCTGTCCGGCGGTTTGCTCTTGATAATAATGTATTTTTCTGAATTTCATCCTAATCATTGTCTTGTGAAGGATCCCGCGACAAAAACTATTCTACTCCAAGGGGACACTAAAAACGATTTTTATCATCTTCAACCCACCTCTCTTAAAACCTTTGTTGGAGAACGCACGGTTAAATTCTCATGGCGTGCATAACTTGGTCATCCGTCTCTACGTCTTGTTCCGAATATTATTAATCGTTTTGGTTTACCAACTTCTTTAGCATCATCATCTCATTTATGTGAAACTTGTATGAAAGTGAAATCTCATAAACTACCTTTTGTTTCCTCTACTCACAACCGCAGTTTTCCTTTATAAATTATTCACTCTGATGTATGGGGTCTGTTGATAGTCCTAGGAAAACTGTACCGACTCCACCGTACAAAAATTTTGTACAAGTGTCGAACCTTTCCTTAAATAACTTATTGTATTCTTTAGAAGGTAAATTAGGAATCGCAGACGGAACTTAACATCATTGATTCCAAATTTGACTTATCTGTTCTTAATGGTTTAAATTTGAATCGCAAGCGGAACTTAACACTATTGATTCAAATCCACCTATATTATTAATTTCATTAAATATTAATTTCTAAAATTAGCTTCCAGAACTGCATGGCGAGGCACATGGCCTTCTTGGATATGGGAGCAACCACCACCGCCTAGACAAAGCCTTTTAAGGAAAGCTAATATTTAATTCCCTTAAATAACTATAGGTTAACCGAAAAGAACAATCGAATCACAAATTCGCCAAAGTAAAATAAAAAACACAAACTCGAAAACAAATTCGAAAACTAGATCTAATTACCTCTTGTGTTTGGAATTCTTACAAAGAAATAAACTAGCATGATGCGGAAAATAAATATCACTAAAAAAAATAAGGGTTTAGAAGCAGTTTTTCAAGGCCTATACCAGCGGTTTATGACCGCTGCTAACCCTATTGCACCGGTTACAAAACCGGTGCAGGTGTTGGCGACGCTAAATGCAACCGGAACGGTAATACTGACCGGTGGTTTAAACTTATAAACCGCTTCTAATGCTGACCAATAGTAGTGGTCTTAAGGTGGACCTTTAGGAGCGGTTGGTAACCGCGTATATAGATCAATATGGGTCGCCTTAAGGTGGACCTTTAGGAGCGGTTAGTAACCGATTCCGAAGGTCAACTTTTACAAACAGTTAAAACCGGTCTTATAACTTACTTTGCAATTTATAAATGACTTTTTAGAAGTGGTCTAAAACCGACACAAAAGGATGATTTATTAGAGGCGGTTGTAAACCATTTTAGAAAATAGTCGTTTAGATGCGGTTGTAACCGATCCTATAAGTTTATTATACAACAGTGACACTATCTATAGGAGCGGTTTTAAACCACCTCTAAATATACAGAATTACCATATTTAAAAATGCTTTTATATCATATTGTACCTATAGATCTCCAAAATGAATGCTAAATTTAAATCAATTGATAATATTAATATTTCACTGCACAAATCTAATTTATATTCATAACACAATTTGGATTACCAAATAAACAAGTCATATTCATATTTAAGTTCAAAATATTCATAACATACATTTAACACCACACTATACCACTAATACAATCCTTACTTTAATTTCCAAAATATATAGAAACTTCAATAACAAGTTTTCTCTGCCAATAAAGCATCAAAAGGCATTTGCTTCAAGCGACAAAAGGCATTTGCTCCAACCTTCAATAGCAACCTTCAAAAAAATGCAAACTTCAAATAATGCAAAGACATATAGAAGGGAAAAAGACATAAAAGACTATATAACTATAAAGAATGATGAATACCCTTGCGACCTTAGTGATCAAAGTAAGAATATAGTTTTTTGCTTCATAACATTAGCAATAGCCTTTTTAAAGATTCATAACATCATGCTAACCTAAAATGACTAGCATATGACCATTTTCGAGAAGAACAAGCAATCTATTCATATGTTTGGCCAATCCAACTATTTAGTAGTTGGAAAAAAATTACAATACAAGATGAAATAGAAAATTTAGACAAGATCAAGGCACAAAGCAACTATACATGGTCTTCATAAACTACTTTAACTCGTTCAATGCTTATCTAGTCAAGGTTGTGAGATATGATATTGCAGATCTACAAGATTTCCATCATCAACAAAACTCAATATGAACCATGAAATATCCAAGTTAAATTCTATAAGGAATAAACAACTTTTTTAGATTTTTAGAGAGACCATGGTAAAGGATATCTCATTGTAGCACCTGTATAGAGGAAGTAGTCTGTAGTTTAATATCTCAAGGAGCAATATAGACATTCCAGGCTTGTTCAAAAAAGATAATGATCGTTGGGTCAAATTTTGCAGATACAAAAAATAAAGTTACAAAAGAGCACATTATTCTAGTATATTGCTAGCAAGCAAATAATGTAAACTTATCAATTAGGTAAGGTTTTTTTTTTTCGGTTGAACAATTCAATTTCCTGAACCAGTACAGCAGAGGTCACTTCAGTGAGGTAAATTTTCACAATTAACATCTCCAATCAGAGCTATCATACATAGCATCTCAATTAAGTTGAGAGATGATCAAGATTGATGCAATAACCAAAGCAAGATTTGATCTTACTGCTTAAGAAGCCAGAAAAGGCATCGCACTAAGCAATTAACATCAGCCAAAATCATTCTTTGAGACTTTAATGAAGTCATACTTTACGACTTTAATGACTATATACTAACTTGATAAAATAGAAAACTTATAGAGTCACAAAATGGAGTTTGACCTTGAACCTAATTCAAAATTTAATTGTTTCCAGTTTAATTGTGATAAACAAGATGAGCTGCTAAAACTTCATCTTAACAAAAACATTTGTATTTAAAAATTTCTAACCTGTCTAGTTATTATCTGATTCTGGTGATGGGGAGGATCTACATCTATTTCCTTCCGCAGTTGATGAAACTTGTTGTTGCATAATATTTGTAAGCATAGCTGCCATCTACAAAAATAAATAAATTTGCTATCATGTACTTAATTATACAAATAATTTTAAACAAATTCTTTTATTTTATTATTGTTATTACCTGGGTCGGTAATGATTCAGGTCCATGAGAACCTCCAGCACTACCCGACATCATACTGTGCATTACCCGTGCAAAATTTTGGAATTGATCATTTTCTTTCATTTGTCTTTACATCTGCTCTATTTCCATTTGTCGTTGTGCTTCTCGCAACTCCATATCTTTAATTTTTCTCTCCCATTTCCTTAAATTTGTCCGTCATATCTGAATTAGAGTGATAGTCTTGCCAATACATTGAGCTACGTTTACATAGCTCTGGGAACACTTGACTAGGCAGCGCACCAGCTCCTAAACATCGTACCCGACCAGAATGCTCGGGTCCAAAAACCTCCTATATATTGAATAAAATTAAAGTTGAACCATTTGCAACAGCTTTTACAAAAATGAAATGAAATTAAAAAAATATTATTACCGAAATGCCTCCTCATGGACTTCTATTGGTTGTGTTCCTTCAGGTTTATCTTGAAGGTGACGATCCACAGTCTCTTTAAGTAAATTCTAAAAATAAAATAAATTGTTAATAGAATAAAAAAATATTTAAAAGTCGACTTAAAAAGTGAAATATATTATTACCTCAATTCGTATTGCCTCGTCATCAATAGGGGCGCCTCCTTTCTTTCTACTTCTTCGACTCAATTGTTGTATTTCAATACGACTCGGTTTTCTTCCATTTTCTTGAGACTAACAAGATAACAAATCCACATTTAGCACCAAATATTAATAGCATAAATTCTTCTATTTGCATAACAACTTATACTTCTAATTTGCAAATTCCATCAAAAACTAACTATATACATTACATTGCTTGTAATTAATTTCTAGATCTCATAAAACCTTGGAACTTCAAGGATAAGAGCATTAAAGTGTAAAACAATAAATAAGCAATGTGAAACTAACTGTAAGAAAGAAAAGAAATAATTTTGATTCTTACAAATTTATATTCCAATGATGGAATATTAGTGGTTCCTTGTGCATGAGTCCCTTTCTTTTTGTTCGCATTTTCTCTATTGATTTTTGAAGTTTTCTGGCACAAAAATTTATAAGGAAATTATAACATCCATAACCATATATAAAAACCTATTAATACTAGTTGTACCTCGGTAGACTTCCAATAGTTACATAAAATTTCCCATGTTTGAAGTGTCAACCCATGAGGAATGGGTTGTATTGCAACAAGCTCTTCTAGTGGAGTATTTGAACACTACAACAAAAACCTTCATAGATATCGGTTTTCCACCGGTGTCTATTTCATTTTCAACCGATGTCTATGAAGCCGATGTTAAAAGTCAGCCATTTTAGACATCGGGTTAAAACCGGTGTAGTATCTATCACTTAACACACCGGTCTTCAAATCGGTTATTAACCGGTGTAGTATCACTTAACGACACCGTTTCATCAACGGTGTAAAACCGATGTAATATTGTATGTTAATAACACCAGTTTTGGCAGCGGTAAATGACCAATGTAATATTAGTTAATAACACCGGTTTTGCAGCGGTGGAAAACCGATGTAATATGTATATTTTTTAACAGCACAAATTTGATTTCCGAAACAATGAAAAACCGACAATAAAAAAAAAATACACAAATATTCATAAATTATACAAATATTCTTCATTCAATAATATCCATAAAATACACAAATATTCACAAATTATATAAATAATCTTCTTACAACAATATCCATAAAATACCCAAACATTCTTTTTACATCAAAAGCTAGCTAATAAATATCAAAATCAAGGTAGAACATTCTTTTAACACATCAAGGTAGAACCGCACTTCAAATGTAATCTAGCATGCATTCAGCCCACTCGAACCGCACTTCATCAATTTCAACTCTGGAGTACTTGAGATTTGTAAACTGTAAAAACACATAAATAATATATTAGTAAACCAAGACTAAAAAGGATACAACATGCAGAGTATCAGTAGTACAAGATGTTAGCAGTTCCTGCTAACAGAATTATATGCAAAGCTATATAAAGAATATTAGGCAGTAAGAGCATGGATAACAATGAGTCTGTCACATACTGATGCTTATATGGACAACTTAATGCCTATCCCATTGGATAAACTTTCATACACTCGAGCAAACTATTATCCTAGGCATGCATTCCATGCATAAATTTGTAGATATATATGATTCTATCTTATATATATATTTGTAGATATATTTGCAGCAGATGAAAGAAGGGGTAACAAAATATGTTGCACAAACAAGAAAACGGAACAAAGTTTAACAATAGAGCATTGCCTGCAAACTTGGCTATGAACAAAAAAAAGGCAAGATAGTCTACATATAAATAGATACTTAGAGAACAAGAAGATCCAGAAGGTATGGTCACTTTCACACATCAGTACTTTAACAAACAGAATATTACAAAGGCCAATCATAGGAAGGAGAATTTTACCGAGAAAATAAAGTTGTATCCCATTTCGAGAATAACACGCAGAAATTCTATCCTTCTCCACATCATTGACAAATATCCAGCAGTCATGTAAATCTTCTCATCTGAGAAATCCATTCCCTCAATATAAAGAGCAAAACAGTGAGTATGCAAGGATATGCACCTTATGTACGCTTTCTTGTCCAAGGCAATGATTACCAAATGGTCCAGGAGTCTGCGTGTTCCATCTCCTGTCCGAAAACTTTGAAAAAACAAATCTATAATAGAACCAGGAGAAGCCCAGGCAGCATTCAAAGTTGTTAATATTACTGTTTTGTTTTCCATAGCTGCTTCCTTTAGAACTTTCTCAAGCTTAACATCGTTCTTTTCCTGCAAGCAGATATATAATTCTCTATAAAGGAGGAAAATTCACAATTGTTTGTAGGCACACAAGTTAAACGATATAAATTAGGGGGGGGGGGGATGACTTATTATATTGCATAAAATAGCATAAATCAAGTGATTTACTGACAGCTTAAGCTCATGGGGCAGATAATCATCCAATCGGATTTAACATTGTATTAAGCAGAAAAAACAAAATCAGTCCAGGTACTAGGCTTGTCTACAAATTCAACTTCGCCAAAATGAAGTGTGTTAAGAATATAACATTCAGAATTCAACATCAAAGGAATGGTAGCTAGAGAGTATCCTAGAAAGTCACAAGGCATAAAAATTTTGAAAACAGTTATAACTTTTCAATAGTTTAGAAACATTATAGACTAAACCCTATTATGTCTAATTGAAACAAGTTGATCGGGAAGGTTAAAATAAGTTAATCAGCTTTTCATATATGTTGGATTTACTATAGAAAACTTGCTACATTATGCAGAAAAGACATTCAATTGCACTTTACAGTATCTTAAAGTTTTTCAAGAAGAACAAAATACTCTACAAAAGATTATTGTATACTTCATAAGTAACTCATATCATACACATATTAAGTGCATAATGAAAGTTGTTAAATTGTAGTTAGTCCAACAGAAATGGCTTCATAATTAGCATCAAGATGTTCACCAAAACACAAATGATTAGGAAGACTAGCATATGAGGAATAGATTTAAATCATGAAACTTCTGACGCAGAAGGTACATGCTGGTCCAACAAAGTTGTACACAATTTAGTTGTTAAAATAAGTGAGATGAAACGTAAAGCAAAAAAACAGTTATGTGCAGAAATACATGTAATAATAAAATCGCTGCATAATTGAACATGCCCAAGATACACAGGATCATGACTCACTAAAACGTTGATGTTGTTGCTCAAATGTTATAACATGAGGAGGAAGGAACCCAAAGCCATACATGATAAATATATAGAGCCGAACCTGATCATAGAAGTAACCCAAAGCCATACTATGCAATCTTAAACACTTAAAAGAGAAACATTTTATCACCTGTTTGAGACCAATAATGTAATTCTCTTCCATGACTTTATCCCAATCAAACCTCTCTGCCAAACCATTTAGCAAGTCTGCGATCTGCTCATAATTCATTGGGCACAAAGTATCAACTTCAAAACCAAACTTTTCATGTTCAGTACCAATTCTGTTTCAGCAAAAAAAAACATACAAGTCATCAAAACAATATGACCAACGACAGTGAAACGTCTCTTTAAACTTCAAAGATAAACAAAGAGGCATCCCTTCCATATGGAATAGAAAAAATGAAACAATTCAATAAGTACAAGGAAATTAATTTTCATAAGAAACAACATCGAAAAACTATTGATTCCTAGAGGCCAGCTCCATGGATCTTTTCTCAACATTGACCTCTATGTAAGGAAATGAATGGAAAAAAAAACAAATTCATAAACAAGGAACCTTAAATAAGGAAATAAAGCAGTTTATTCAGGGTACAATAAATGGACAAGATTAATTTGCAATATTAATACGAAGGAAAAAAATCTTCTTTGTTCCTGTACTTCACAAGGATACTAGGACAGTAACTAATACAACCAGCCAAGTCTTCCTCGACTTAGATAATTAACAGGATATGTATTTAGTTCCTACAGAATTCCATATACTAATCATTCAGAGAAAACTTAAAAAAAAAACATAATAATTGGAAAGGAGAAACAAAATCACATCAATAGAGATCCTGTATAAACTTCTGTACACCAAATGCATGATCAGAGGTAATCCATATTTATCCACCAACGATCCCAGGAAGGACTAGCAGGCATAGCAGAAAAGCCAGATGAAGAGTATATACCTCCATTTCTCCTTGGGCTTGCAAC
Source organism: Zingiber officinale (assembly GCF_018446385.1). Taxonomy (NCBI): domain Eukaryota; kingdom Viridiplantae; phylum Streptophyta; class Magnoliopsida; order Zingiberales; family Zingiberaceae; genus Zingiber; species Zingiber officinale. The sequence continues at coordinate 2,604,596 of NC_056006.1, read as the reverse complement.
CCGAAGCGAGATACCTCACGAGATCGGAGTAGAAACCGACACCAAATGGATGCCTCGCCACATTTAATGTAAAATACCGGAAAATAGGCGAATATTAATAAGGGAATTTTTCGGAATTTTTGGAAATTTTTCGGAAATTTTTCGGAGCTCGTACGGATGAGTTAACGGGGACAAAAATGGGGTCCGGAAAAGCCTGTTTGGGCTACCCCATTTAAGCGAGGAAATGTTTATTTCTTAAATTCCTTTTTCTTTTTATTTTGTTTTCTCTTTTTCTTTATTTCCTCCGCTTCTTTCCCCTTGCACCCGACGCCGAAACCACCCGCGTCCAACTCTCCTCTGCCCTAATCGCCGCGTTGCGGTTTCTTCTTCTTCTCTCCTTCGACAACTTTCTCGCCACTGCCGAAGCCTTCTCTGCCGTTCCTCTCGCGCGACGACAAGCCAAGGAAAAAAAAACCCTAGCGCCTGTGCCCTAGCGTCCAGCAACGCTCGGCATCTCCTGACCTCTCCCTCTCGGTGTGTTGTTGTCGCGCCGTCGCCGGCCGAGCTCTCCTCACAGCAGTGCCGCCGACCTCCATCTCGTGTCCCCTAGATTTGGATTGTGCCGCCTCTCCTCTATTCCTGATCAATCTTCCCTTTCTGGTGGAATTAGGTCACGGTTGAGGTAAGATTGGATTCTTGGTTTTGGATTTCTATTTTTGATCAGGATAGTGTATCTGGTTTTCGGTAGTAATTAATTAATTGTTGGCAGCAACAACTCTAAGTTGGGCAGCAATATGGTGAATCCCGCAGCAGGAACTTGCTGTGGGGTTGTGCTGTGGTTGGGTAGTCACTCCATTTGGTGGCTATTGGTTCTTGTAACGACTGTGAATTGAGGTAAGGTGTAGTGCAGTTGTTTCTTTTGCTGTAGTATGCACCGAATTGAAGGAAGGTTAGGAAAATGAAATTGGATTTGAAATTATTATGTTAGGTCGGATATATATATATATATGATAGGGTTAGGGTTAATGAGTTTAACTCTAATTGATTAATGAAATTATGATTTGGTTGAGTTAATGGAGGCATGATAGAATTAACTAAATTAAATATTATGACACAGGATTTTGACACGAGACGAGTATCTCGGAGTCGGATTGGACATTTCGATTGGAGGCGGGTACTTTTGACTTATGTCATTTGATATACATAGTAGTGAATTTAACAAGTTGCATTAATTATGTCCTTTATTTGTTTCGGATAGTCACTACCCAATATCTGATAGATGATTGATTGATTGCTTGATTTGCATCCCATGTATACTTTATTTGTTTATACATGCTTATAGGGGGTAGTGATATACCATGCTTCACCATGTTCAGGACCTAGGTTTTGTACCTTCTGTGTACCTTTGATTTGATTTGATTCGTTGACCTAGGGTGCACTTTTATATACACATGGATTAGGTCAGGATATTTTGTGGTTAGTGTCATGCACCATTTGCATGATTGCATGCTGTGCGATAGTCTGCTCCATTATTGTTGAGCACATCGCCAGTTACATGGATCTACACACACCACCACTCATGGGTTAGTGGTCGATTCAGGCTGAGTGTGTTGCAGCAGGGACTCTGTTAGGCACCGTTGGTCCGCTCATGGGTAGTGTGACACAACGTGTTATCCGGCAGGGATTCCTCCCCGTCACTGTGTACCGGGAGTTGAGAGCATTGCGCTCCCCCATTTATGATTTGAGGTAGGAGGATAGGTGTACTCCGACAGCATCCCGTTCACTCGGTCACTCATCAGGAGTAGTGACGACAGAGTGCACGGTTGTCATAGCCCTACCCACTCGGCCTCACTATTGTGTGAGATGATCGACTGGCGTCAGGGGTGACCAGGACGCATCATTGGCATCATATGCATGATGCATTTATTGCTTGTGTTTGTGTTTGCTGCATTTATATGTTGCATATTGTTTGGATACCCATGTTTGACATGCATACAGGATTTCCCTATCCCTCGGACTGTTTGACCTTATACTCAGGTCCTGGTTAGTACAGTTTCTCTCCTGTTTACTTCAGATGCATTTTTATCTTTCTTATCAGGAGATTGTACGCATGATTAGTGCTAGGTGTTATTTCCCTACTTTGTATATCAATTGTACCTGCTGAGTGTTGGACTCACCCCGCCTCCATTGTTGTTATATTTCAGGATGATGCTGTCAGGAGAGAGTTTCAGTTGCTAGTCCCCTGCAGACCACCAGCTGTAGTTGTCTTTTGGTTTTGTTTTGTTTCTTATTTGACTATGTTTGGACTTAGTCTTGTGTTGGTTTTACTTATGGATTTTGTATGGATTCTTATTGTTGATGGTTTTTGATTTGGTTTTATTCTACTACATGCCTGCCTGGACGACAGAAGAGGTGAGTTCGTCGGATTTGAGCTTTACGAGTGTAGCTGAGTAGGGTGGATTTCGAGTCAGAGTACTATTGTTTGTGATTACTATTATTAACTGCATGGTTGTGACAGCCAGAGGCTGAATATCTATATAAACTGCGTGGTGATTGTTTTTATTTATTGTTATTATTCCAGCCACCTGTGGCTGAGGTATATGTGTTATGTAGAAGTTTCAGATTGTCCGCCGTACAGGGGAGATGCTGCCGAAAATTTCTTCGGACAGGGACTCCTCTGGGGCGTGACAATTTAGTGGTATCAGAGCCAGGTTTACGATCTTTTGTTTTCGTATTTTAGATGTTTGGGATAACCTGATACAAATTTATTTACTTGGTATCAGAGCGCCAAGTTTGGCGATACTTGTTGGATTTTTGTATTTTGGAATTTCGAGATTTATTTGATACCAATTTATTGGTATCAGAGCAGGTTTTGGATACCTGCTTTTGGTGTTCTGGATTTATGGATGTCTATTTCGGTTTGTATGGATTTCCGTTATGGTTATGTTTCGGACTTCCGTTTCGGATTTATATGGATTTCTGGCGATTTTCTCATTCGAAATTTTGAGGTCAGAAGTTGGGGACTGGACAGCAATGGAACATCTCCAGACGGCAAATAGGTATGATATTTATTTTATGATAGTTAGGACATCTATTAGCACTTTATCTTTATTACCTGTCTGGTTGTTGTAGTCATATTACATGTGATGGGTTAGCCACTGATCTTGGTCGACCCTAATAGAGATCAAGGATTATAGTCTCTGGTGATTTTTCATATCATACCATCAGTAATTTTAGCTTCTGTTACTACTATTAGGAGGTGGAGGCACATATCAGTCTCTGCTATTGTTAGCTGGGTAATGGATGATACCTATATATTCCTGTGGACTTAGCCAGTAGAGTTTTTGTACTCGTATCTTTTGGATATTAGGGTATCCGATACAATGAAAATTGGTTATTGGAGAGTTATCATGTTTGATCATTGTTGAGAATGATTTGAGGTTGAGGGATATTGGGAGATCAGATATTGTGATGTGTTGATTTCTAATGATTTATGAGAGTAAATGTTATGTGGTTGTTTGATGATCTATTAGTGGATAACTATTTTGATGATCTATTATTTGGGTTGTTGTTGATGGTGACATAGTGAGTGTCATGTATGATATTCACAGGTTTGATGTTTATAGTTGGTGATCAGATTATAAATCGGGTGCTAGAGAGTTTATGGTTTAGAGTGCCTATGAGATTTTAATAAATCTGGTTAGTTGTGGTTAGTTAACAGGATGATAAAATTGATGTTTACTTCCTCTGATATTGGACTATGTTGATAAATAATGATTTGATGTTTTGAATGTTAACTTGCTCTCATGGGGAGTAGAGACTTATTCATCTGATATTATGTGGGCTGATATTTTGAGGATAAAAATGAGAGTGTCTTGATGTTCTTGAATTCGACTTTATCTTTTGGGTCGTATACCTTTATACATATGATTATTGTGGGTTTCTAGTAGATTATACCGAGTGGTTAGACATACATGTCTGATTGTTTATTGGAGGTATTTGTCAATTAAAAACTATGTTGTGGAATGTGCACATATGTTTGAGTGTTTTATTGGATGTATCTTATCGATCTAATCTGAGTTGTGATATGTGCAGATGTGTTGGGTGTAATATTTGAGGTATCTTGTTTATTATATGATTGTTTTGAGAGTATACTCGTGTCGATTATGATTTGTTGGAAGTATTACGTTGATTATACTCTTGGCATAGGTGTACATATGTCATGTGAGTGTTGTTGAGGTGTATTGTTGATTATACCTATGTTGATATATGCACACGGGTTTGATAGGTATTGTTGGAGGTATCACACTGATTTATATCTGTGCTATGAGTGTGTTTGGTGTGTACAAATTGGAGGGTTATGTCGATTATACATATGTTGTGTGTGCATGTGTACCAGGTGTATGGTGGGTAGCATCATGATGATTCTACCTATGTTGAATGTAGAATGCTGAGTGCCTACATTATGTTATTGGTTGTATAACCCTGTCAACTAATTCTCCTATTAGTGGGTGACCAACCCACTAGGATGATGATAGAGTTGACTATGAATTTGATTTGTTTACTAGGTTGTTTATACCTTTGGCTGCCTACAGTGATATGTGGTTGAGTGATCTCGTGCAGCCTCTAGTTGGATAGTTAGGTGCCTTGGACAATTATGGATCGTTTGTGGTGGAGCGGAGTTCCCACATATACATATTTCGGATTGCTTATAGCAGAGCATTGCTCCCATATCTATTGCAGATACATGTTATAGATTATTTGTAGTGGAGTGTTACTCCTACATATTGAGGATTTCTTGTGGTAGAGCGTTGCTCCCACATATGTGGTATTTTCTGTGATGGAGCGTTGCTCTCACACTAGAGGATCTATGCTTAGATGATTTATATCGTTGGTGATCATATTTCAGACTTATTGTCAAGGATCTTATGGTTAGAAATGTCTGTGATATGGACATTATGTGTCATGATTTTACCATTAGGGTTTGGGAAGCCTTAGAGGTTTTTAGAGACTTGATGATTTTGGTATTCCCAGGATGTTTGAATCGATTTCCATTGTCTTTGTTGACGGTGTTGTGATCTATTTCGGATCTACGGTGAGTTACGCACTTCATCTTTGTATAGTTCTAGAGATGCTTCGATGGAAATGTCTAGATGTGAAGATCAGTAGTGCGTATTTTGGTTATCTTCTGTGAGATGTTTGAGACACACGGGCATCAATAGGAGTATACCGTGGTTCCACAGGAGATCGAGGTTGTTACCGTTGGGAGTAGAAGGAGTCTATAGAAGAGGCTCGCAACTTTCTCTGTTTGGCTCGATATTTCCTGAGATACGTTGAGGGTTTCTCACGGATTGCTATGCTACTTACACGCCTGACCAGGAAAGGCGTGAAGTTCACTTGGACTGAGAATGACAAGACCAGCTTCTAGGAGCTGAAGCGGAGACTAGTGTCGGCTCCGATTTTTGAATTTTTACCTTCTGGAGAGGACGGATATGTACTCTGCACCGACGTATCTATTCAGGGTTTGAGCGCTGTTCTGATGCAGCATGATATGGTAGTCTCCTATGCTTCTCGTCGGTTGAAGGAGCATGAGAAAATCTACCCTGTACATAATCTGGGCAAGTCACCATTATTTTTGCCATGAAGATTTGGCGACATTATTTATATGGTGTTACATTTGAGATTCTCACTGACCATAAGAGTCTCAAATATCTGTTTACTTGGAAGGAACTTAATCTCCGACAGAGCAGATGGATGGAGTTCCTGAAGGATTTTTGATTGTACCATTAGCTATCACCCGGGGAAAGCTAATGTGGTTGCTGATGCGCTTAGCAGGAAGTCCGGAGGGACTTTAGCTTGCCACCGAGTTGTGGTCACAGACTTGATTTAAGGTTTCTCCAGTTTGGGCCTTGAGGGGTAAGGACAGACAGAGCAGGGTACTCTGGTTACCATGGGTGCTCAGTCGTTGATCAGGACAAGGATACGAGAGCCCTAGGCTGCTGATCAGTATTTGTAATTTATTTGCAGCCAGATAGCTTCCGGGCAGCAGACCGAGCACACACGAGACGAGGAGGGTGTTATTCACTTTCGAGGCAGATTATGCGTACTTCAATCTCATCCGGTCTTATAGGAGTTACTTCCGGAGGTTCATCGCTCATGATTTACTGCCCACCCAGGCGGAACCCGTATGTATCTAGATTTGAGGCGTTCCTACTGGTGGAACAGTATGAAGAAAGATATCACGGATTTCGTAGCTAGATGTCTTGTCTGTCAGTAGGTGAAGGCTGAGCACTAGAGACCTGCCGGATTACTTCAGGATATTCCTATTCCCGAGTGGTAATGGGAACATATTACTATGGACTTTGTGGTGGGATTGCCAAGGACACGACGAGGTCATGACGCGATTTGGGTTATCATTGATCGATTAACCAAATTCGCGCACTTCTTAGCAATCTGGAGGACTGATTTCCTGGATTGATTGGTAGATCTATTTTGCCGGGAGATTATCAGATCACGTGATGTTCCATTGACTATCATTTCGGATAGAGATCCACGGTTCACGTCTCGTTTCTGGCAGAGTCTGCAGCAGGCCTTGGGCACACAGCTCCGTTTTAGTACAGCCTTCCATCCATAGACAGATGGACAGTCAGAGCGGGCCATTCAGACTTTAGAGGACCTGCTGGGGTCATGTGTTATGGATTTCGGAGGCAGTTGGGAGGACCATCTGCCGTTGGTAGAGTTTGCTTACAACAACGGCTTTCATTCGGCTATCCAGATGGCACCGTTTGAGGCGTTGTATGGTAGACCTTGTCGGACACCCGTCCTCTGGGATGAGGTTGGAGAGGCCCAGTTGTTGGGACCTCATAGAGTTCAGCAGGAGCAGAGTTGGTCCGTACTATCAAACGGAGGATGTCAGAGGCGCAGGACCGCCAGAAAAGTTATGCTGATCGGAGACGCAGACCACTAGAGTTCTCTGTTGGCGACCATGTATTTCTGCGAGTTTCACCCACGAAAGGGGTGAAGAGATTTGGCCTCAGAGGTAAGCTAGCTCCGCGGTACATTGGCCCTTTCGAGATCTTGGAGAGGATCGGAGCAGTAGCTTACAGACTGGCACTACCACCGTCCCTATCAGGCATGCACGATGTATCTCATGTATCCATGCTGAGGAGATATGTACCCGATCCGACGCATGTGCTGGCAGATATTCCAGTTCCAGTTCAGCCTGGCATTACTTATGAGGAGGTTCCGGTACGGATTCTCGACCGGAAAGAGAGTCAGTTGCGGAACAAGACTATCCGGCTGGTTAAAGTCGGATGGCAGCATCATTCGGACGAGGAGGCTACTTGGGAGCTCGAGGATACTATCCGAGCTCGATATTCCCATCTTTTCACTTGAGGTATGTGAATTGTTCACCGTTCAGCATTTATACTTTATATCTGTTGTTAGTACTTGCTGATGGTAGATAACGAAATTTGGGGACCAAATTTTTATAAATGGGGGAGAATGTAAAATACCGGAAAATAGGAGAATATTAATAAGGGAATTTTCCGGAATTTTTGAAAAGTTTTGGAAATTTTTAGGAGCTCGTACGGACGAGTTAACGGGGACAAAAATGGGGTCAAGAAAAGCCTGTTTGGGCTACCCCATTTAAGCGAGGAAATGTTTATTTCTTAAATTCCTTTTTCTTTTTATTTTGTTTTCTCTTTTTCTTTATTTCCTCCACTTCTTTCCCCGTGCACCCGACGCTGAAACCACCCGCGTCCAACTCTCCTCTGCCCTAATCGCCGCGTTGCGGTTTCTTCTTCTTCTCTCCTTCGACAACTTTCTCACCACTGCCGAAGCCTTCTCTGCCATTCCTCTCGCGCGACGACAAGCCAAGGGAAAAAAAAACCCTAGCGCCTGTGCCCTAGCGTCCAGCAACGCTCGGCATCTCCTGACCTCTCCCTCTCGGTGTGTTGTTATCGCGCCGCCGCCGGCCGAGCTCTCCTCACAGCAGTGCCGCAGACCTCCATCTCGTGTGCCCTAGATTTGGATTGTGCCGCCTCTCCTCTGTTCCTGATCAATCTTCCCTTTGTGGTGGAATTAGGTCACGGTTGAGGTAAGATTGGATTCTTGGTTTTGGATTTCTATTTTTGATCAGGATAGTGTATCTGGTTTTCGGTAGTAATTAATTAATTGTTGGCAGCAACAACTCTAAGTTGGGCAGCAATGTGGTGAATCCCGCAGCAGGAACTTGCTGTGGGGTTGTGCTGTGGTTGGGTAGTCACTCCATTTGGTGGCTATTGGTTCTTGTAACGACTGTGAATTGAGGTAAGGTGTAGTGCAGTTGTTTCTTTTGCTGTAGTATGCACCGAATTGAAGGAAGGTTAGGAAAATGAAATTGGATTTGAAATTATTATGTTAGGTCGGATATATATATATATAGACCTTGATCAATTGAAGGGTGGATAGGGTTAGGGTTAATGAGTTTAACTCTAATTGATTAATGAAATTATGATTTGGTTGAGTTAATGGAGGCATGATAGAATTAACTAAATTAAATATTATGACACAGGATTTTGACACGAGACGAGTATCTCGGAGTCGGATTGGACATTTCGATTAGAGGCGGGTACTTTTGACTTATGTCATTTGATATACATAGTAGTGAATTTAACAAGTTGCATTAATTATGTCCTTTATTTGTTTCGGTTAGTCACTACCCAATATCTAATACATGATTGATTGATTGCTTGATTTGCATCCCATGTATACTTTATTTGTTTATACATGCTTATAGGGGGTAGTGATATACCATGCTTCACCATGTTCAGGACCTAGGTTTTGTACCTTCTGTGTACCTTTGATTTGATTTGATTCGTTGACCTAGGGTGCACTTTTATATACACATGGATTAGGTCAGGATATTTTGTGGTTAGTGTCATGCACCATTTGCATGATTGCATGCTGTGCGATAGTCTGCTCCATTATTGTTGAGCACATCGCCAGTTACATGGATCTGCACACACCACCACTCATGGGTTAGTGGTCGATTCAGGCTGAGTGTGTTGCAGCAGGGACTCTGTTAGGCACCGTTGGTCCGCTCATGGGTAGTGTGACACAACGTGTTATCCGGCAGGGATTCCTCCCCGTCACTGTGTACCGGGAGTTGAGAGCATTGCGCTCCCTCATTTATGATTTGGGGTAGGAGGATAGGTGTACTCCGACAGCATCCCGTTCACTCGGTCACTCATCAGGAGTAGTGACGACAGAGTGCACGGTTGTCATAGCCCTACCCACTCGGCCTCACTATTGTGTGAGATGATCGACTGGCGTCAGGGGTGACCAGGACGCATCATTGGCATCATATGCATGATGCATTTATTGCTTGTGTTTGTGTTTGCTGCATTTATATGCTGCATATTGTTTGGATACCCATGTTTGACATGCATACAGGATTTCCCTATCCCTCGGACTGTTTGACCTTATACTCAGGTCCTGGTTAGTACAGTTTCTCTCCTGTTTACTTCAGATGCATTTTTATCTTTCTTATAAAAATGTACCTGCTGAGTGTTGGACTCACCCCGCCTCCATTGTTGTTATATTTCATGATGATGCTGTCAGGAGAGAGTTCCAGTTGCTAGTCTCCTGCAGACCACCAGCTGTAGTTGTCTTTTGGTTTTGTTTTGTTTCTTATTTGACTATGTTTGGACTTAGTCTTGCGTTGGTTTTACTTATGGATTTTGTATGGATTCTTATCGTTGATGGTTTTGGTATGATTTGGTTTTATTCTACTACATGCCTGCCTGGACGCCAGAAGAGGTGAGTTCGTCGGATTTGAGCTTTACGAGTGTAGTTGAGTAGGGTGGATTTCGAGTCAGAGTACTATTGTTTGTGATTACTATTATTAATTGCGTGGTTGTGACAGCCAGAGGCTGAATATCTATATAAACTGCGTGGTGATTGTTTTTATTTATTGTTATTATTCCATCCGCCTGTGGCTGAGGTATATGTGTTATGTAGAAGTTTCAGATTGTCCGCCGTACAGGGGTGATGCTGCCGAAATTTCTTAGGACAGGGACTCCTCTGGGGCGTGACATTTAAAATATCAATAACTTTAGTCTCCTTCATTGACTCGGTTGCATTTTGCAATAGGGCTTGCACAAGGATAGACATAGAAGTAAATGACAGAGGAAAGTATGCAACTGAACAATCACATTTTGGATTTTGGCAAACAAATTCGTCTAGACTGACCATTCGAAAGTTGTCGAACGATATGTGACCTTCTCCGTTTGGTGCTAGCAGCTTAAACTGTGATCTTAGATAAAACAGTTGATCCTCTGTTAGGGCTTTGGATAGCGCCTGAAAAGTACGATGCAATAAAAAAATATTAAACAAGTAAGATAGAGTATATAACCATTGTATAAGTTCTGCATGTTGCTGTAAAACAGACTTCGAGGTTTTGATGAATTGAATATGATGGGTGCAAAATTGTTTGCCCGGGAACCGCTGTTTGTATGTTTGTTGTACTACTGCCTTAAGATATGATAAGAATATGTTCAACAAATCAGCAATCAAATTTTAAATGATTTTTATTTTTTTTTAAAATTATTAGGTTGGAGAAAGCCTCAAGTAGTAAAGACCAACACAGCTTAATCATGATAATGATTTATCAAGAATACCAAGTCTACAAGATTTGAAATTTAAGCACACATTTACCGGGTTTGTAGAGTAGTAGCTCTAAGATATCCATATTGGGTTTGCCTTCTAAGTCATCTATTGCTATATCAATTTTTGAACCTTTAATTGTTAGTTTAAAGGCACCATACATTGTAGATCCCTTAACGTTCAAGACACATAGATCTAACACTTGCCTGCATTATTCATTGAGTTGAAATTTTGCCTTCTAATATTGTTAAATACTTCTATCTTGTTTTCATGTTAAACCTGGTATTTAATCCTTCCCCATTCTACATTAGCATTGCTTAAGTTTGTTGTGGAAATTCCATCTCATGCGCTAACCCATATCAACTGAAGCAATAGTTCAATTTACAGAAATATAATTGTTAGACAGAAATATGAAAGTTGTGTTTTGTCAAAAAAATTAATAGGAAATATTGAGATTCTAAACAATAGTTCAATTTATCTCCAAAAGAATAACTGAATCAAGGAAAACCAGAATACTTCAGTATCACTTACTTTTCATGACAACATGTACTACATCTTCAAAATTAATGACACCTTCATCTCCCAATACTTTTGCAAGCTCTCTGTAGAAGTTAGAGAAAAGACACAGATAAGATTAAATAGGGTAACTCAAAGTGTTCTTCTAACAACATCACTGAGTAGGATAATGCCACCCCATGAAGGCTATTACCTTTGCTTACATTGTGTTTAATTGAATAATTGGATTCATCATTTAATGCATCTTGATGCAAGCATAACCCACAACTATTAATATATTGGGCTATAAAATTATTGTATTTAAACATTCATCTCTGCATCATACCAAAAGCCACAGTTGTAAAAAAAAACATACATAAAGAACAATTTCTTAAGTTAAACCATCAAATAGAAAAGTCAACCTATTTTTTTCAATGTATGTATGGGTCAATGCCACATTGTATATTAAAGAAATGAGATTAGCTCAGCCACCATAGTATAAACTCCATGAATGCATCTTATGAGAAACATCATCTAAACACCCTACCATATTATCTGGCAAGTTTGTCATAACTGTTTTTTTTTCTTGTCTTCATCCGTTAGTTAAATATAGTTTCTTTTTCAGGTGAACTCCCACAGTATGCAAAATGCTCGTTATCACTAATTCAGTAATTAAAAAAAAGACAAATGCACAATGCTATGTGAAATAGGGAATTATCCAAGCCATGGCTAGCTTTTCACAGGCAGCCATTCCGGCGGACATAATCTGCCTTGAAGAATTTCCAAATAATGTCCACCTCAAGTATTCAATATTACTCCTCAAATTCCATGGTATAAAGGAAACATTTTTCAGACTTGTAGAAGAACCTAAAAACCCATCAAAGTCATACATATCGGTCCGACAGGCACAAGGAATTAGAATCGTTTCAACGATGGGTGGCCGATGATGAAATACTTGTACATCAACAAGTCCCACGACATACAGTGAGTGATCCAGAGAGAGTATGAAATGATTGCATGGACGTTTCGATGGCAGATCCCTAGGTATGGATAGATGAGTTAGTTAGTAGGGAAAGAGATCGGCGAGATCTCACAGCAGGGTAGAATCTCTGACAAAGCCATTGAGGTGGGCATGGAGCTCGATCTTGGGCAGCAGTTTGCACCATTCCGGCAGCTCCATGTCTCCACCTGCGTCCAAGTAAAAGAACTTATGTTAGCCCAAGATCGAGCTAACATAACGTCGAGTGCTTTCGTCATGCAGTTATAACCTGGAAATCATTTGCTAAATAGGAAGTCCAATTGAAGATGCACCTCAAAGGAATTCGAGATCTCAAATATTGAACTACTCATGCATTAGGTGAAAACACAGTAGTGAAGAACAAAATTTTAAATAGAATCAAGTTTAGGTACTCTGATAAATTGATCGCCAATGGCATGCAAACTACTATGACTACAGAAATGTGATAACCTCTCGACTTCATTTGACTGTCGAGGGAAGGATCAAGATTCCAGATAACAAAAAACAATTAAAAAAAACATTTTTTTATTTAATCATTGATAGAAGCTACTATTTCATATTTTATTAGAATTCTCCTTATTTATATGAATTGCCTAAAATTTACAAAAAGGGGCAAATCATACATTTGTTCAAAATTTAACGTTAGTTAAGAATTTGGAGAATAAAATAGTAATAAAGTTAGGTTAGGGTTACAGAGGGTTCTTATTTTTTTTCCCCTTGTCAAAGTCTCCTCCTTGGATCATGAAATCCTTGATCGCATAATGAAATGCAGATCGTTTGTAACCGAAGCCTTTCTCACCTGATCAAAATAGTCACATAATGCAAATACTTTCACCAATCAAACGAAACAGAAATCTATTGGGCGGAGAAAAAAATCAAGAACAAAACCAAAAGAAACAAAAGAGAAGATGAAGTGACCTGTGCAAAGAGAACGAAAATTTTCTGCGGTTTGAGGGACATCATCCCCGTACAACCCTATCACAATCCTGCCCACATCCTTCCCCACCGGGTTGCCGATGCTGATGTCGAAGTAGACTTTGGTGGTCACCTTAGACTGCGGCGCAGCTTCCTAAAACCCCAGCACAAAAACACATCGTAGCTACATTTTTCATTTCCAGAGAACAAAGACCAAATAGATACCAGATCTCGAAAAAGATAAAGTCAAAAAAGGATGCGGTGTGGTTGGAGGAGATACCAGGTCTCCTCTTCTCAACCAAATGGAGGAGTTGGAGGAGATGCGGTGTGGTTGGACGGAGAAGCAAGGGCATCGTGTCTTGATCCTAATCGGGAGAGGAAGCGGCGTCGATCTAGGAAGGGGGAAGAGGGAGATGAGGTTGAGAGATATGGTCGGAGGTTTAGGTTTAGGCTGAGAGAGATGGTCGGATGGTCGGAGGTTTAGGTTTAGGTTTAGGCGAGAGAGATGGTCGCGCGGAGGAAGGGGCGCGATATAGATTTAGGTTTGGAGGAAATTTCACAGTGTTACAAATTTTGGCTAGTGGGAAAATTAAAATATTTTATTTTGGTTCATTAACACCGGGTTTTATAAAACCGATGTTAAAATCGGTGTCTTTTAACGAAAAAAAGGGCGCTCATAGACATCGCCTAAAAAACCGATGTCTATGAGCTAAAATCTGCGCTCATAGATACCGATTTTTGGAAAAACCGGTGTAAAATACTCAAAGACATCGGTTTTTGCTTAAAACCATTGTTGTTCCACTGATGTCTATGAGAGTTTTTGTTGTAGTGGAATCATAAGATATAGCTTTCACTTCAGTCCTCCACCATCTCCATGCAGCCCACATCATTTGCATTATAACTCTTCTATGGTAATTGGAGATGCAGAAACGTGCCTATAAACATAAAATAAAATATGTACATGCTTTAAATTCATAATTGAAATTATGATCTTGTAAACTTACAGTAACAAGTTTCCATGCATCATTCAAGCGATTTGTCGGCATTTTTCTCCAATCTAAAAAGCTCAGGGGCAACACAACTCCATTCCGTGCAATAGTCCCAATATAATTTGCAAGAGTCTGTTGTAGATCACCGTAAGGATGTCCCCTTTCATTGAATTTCACTACCAGCATATGATCGGGATGTAATGAATGAATATCTCTCATAATAGTCTTTCCACGTTTTGTTTTCTGAGCTTGGGATGAAGACATGATCTCATTTTCATCTGAAAAATATAATTTTCACTTAGTGTTGCAAAAAATAATTTTCTATTCATATCCAAAAACGTTTTTCACCTTGCTCATTAACCTCCTCATTTTGTAGCTCTAATGGTGAATGGGATGTTGTGTATTGTGATTCATTTTCATCAACTCCTCTGTTACTTTATTCTTCTCTCCTAGATCGTCTTTGGCTATTTTGGATTAGTTTTCGCATTCTTTTGTTTGCCATTTTCGAAAGTTACCTACAAAACATAATATAGAAATATGAATGAACTTTGAAGTGTAAACTCTAAAACTGGCATAGAGTGTACAAGCATAATAATCACATTTTATCCATCACTTTATGCTAAAAAAAAAGCAAATAAGAAAAAAATTTGTTAACGTGAATCTCTTCTTAACTAAAGCTGTCAATTAGTATATTTATCTAAAGATACATACGTACTTAACAAATGCATCTTCAAATAAATCCAAGGCAATGTATGATGTAATAGTGAAAATGATGATTTCATGAAATAAGAAATAGAGTTACCTGTATATAGCAATGATTTAATTATTTTAACCAATCAAGCTTTACAACTACTTGATCATCAGAGAATACATGGCTGTTTCTTTTTAAAATAGCTGCAATGCTATAGCCTAGTGCTATTAACCCACCAAGAAGACGCACACCAACTTGAAAAGTAATTCTCAGTGAAATGATGAAAGGGTTGTCTGTGACCCATTCCTAAGCATTCACCCAGTTGAACAATAATTAAACTTTATAGATTTAATCAGAATTAATACATGTTTATAGGCAAGAAGATCCATGTTATAATAACAATTAGAGAGATAGGTAGACATTCTGTAGAGTGCTTATTAAATGGTAAAAGTGACTGCTATTTATGGATCAATTCTTTCAGCTAAGTGAGTCATGATAGAACCTCTACCAAACAATGCCTTTCTTAAATGGAATTACAAAACTCAAGAAAATAAAATGTGAAGAACCAAAATTTTCCATAAATGAGCAAAAACAATATAACCAAAGCCTAAAAATGCAACAATCTACAAAAGATCAAGAATCTGAAATTTTAACATGATGCAAGAGGTTGAAAGTACACGCACAAGCATGGATTTTGCTACAAAGATGAATTAGTGACAAAAATAACTTAGTTATGATAAAATGTCACAAGTACCACTTGGAGCTTGTCAGGATTGCAATTGTAGATACTCTTAATAGCAGATTGGAATCGGAGGTTCTCCTGGTAACTGGAAGGAGGCGCAGGTCTGAGGTCAGAGGTCAAGGGTGGAGGTCAGAGGAAGGAATCAGCGACGATAGCTAGGTCAAATAGCTTAAAGGAGGAGAGCTGCGTACATGCGAGAGGACGGAGGTTCTCCTAGATGTGTAACTGGAAGGAGGCGGAGGTAGGTCGGAGGTCAGAGGTCAGAGGTGGAGGTCAGAGGAAGGAATCGGTGACGATAGCTAGGTCAAATAGCTTGAAGGAGGAGGAGGTTATGCTAGCTGCGTACCTGCGAGGGGACGGAGATTCTCCTGGATGTGTAACTAGAAGGAGGCGGAGCTAGGTCGGAGGTCAGAGGTGGAGGTCGAAAGCGACGACTCAGAGCGCAGCGCGATGAAGCTTCCTCGCATTTGCTCGCAGAATCGGGAAATAGCGGCAGGGAAATATCGGGCGGAGCTAGGTCGGAGGTCAGAGGTAGAGGGCGGAAGCGACGACACAGAGCGCAGCGCGATGAAGCTTCCTCGCACTTGCTCGCAGAATCGAGAAATAGCGGCAGGTAAATATCAGGCGGGCGTGCAAGGTAAGGGGAGAGGAGGGGAGGGAGATGAATAGCGGGAATGCGAAATTTTGGGTGGAGTGTGAGGAAGGGAAATTAATATAAAAGTTCATTTGTATTATTAATGTTTAATTAATATTTTAAATAAAATTAAATAAAATAATGATAATTAAAATGGTTAATCGATTTTAGTTTTAAACTTAATGTGGTGCGGTAACACAATCTTCTTGACACTATTTTTTTTAAAATAAAAATATAATAATAACACTAATAATGTCTAATAACAAATAAATTGATAAAAATATGAATTATCATGAAAAATAAAAATTGTAATTATCAATTTTTGTTGTTGTTTGTGTGAGAGAAATTAGTACAAAGTCTTATTTTTATTATATTAAAAATAATATTTTATTCAATTAATATTTTAAATAAAATTAAACAAAAATAATAACAATTAAAATTGTTAATCGATTTTAGGTTAAAACTTGATACGACAACCACAATCTTCTTGACACTATTATTTTCTTTTTAAATAAAAATGTAATAATAGCACTAATAATGTCTAATAACAAATAAATTTATAAAAATGTGAATTATCATGAAAAAAAAATTATATTTATCAATTTTAATAAAATTAAACAAAAAGAATAATAATAACAATAAAAAAATAGGGAATGTAAATAATTAAGGACACTCGCATGTAACTAAAAAAATAATCCAGACTTGTTTCCTATGATTTTAATATGAATTGTAACGAGGTTAGATTTGATATAATGCAACACATTTTTAATAACTAACGACAATCCAAATTACGAAGACATGTAATTAAGATTGAACCTTGTGCCCTGCTTATATTGTAAACAAAAAAAAAATTTAATGTAAACTAAGCGACATTTTATAAGATAACCACAATTAAATACCCCGTAACCATAAGGTTGCGTTTGGTTGGATGTTATCCTTGATAACTTTTGTTATCCATCTAAGGTTATTAATGAAAACTCTGTTTGATTTATGTAAGCGGTTAATTCCCAAGTAATGATTCATGTCCGACGCATGAGCAAAAGGGACATGCAACCCGGATTTGAAAAACCTCAAAAAAAATAAGATTTTCTTTGATTCCGGGTTAACAAATTTTTTTTTTTTGCCAAAATACCCCTAAAATTATTTATAACAAAAATTCCATTTTAAATTATAAAAATTAAATAAAAAGATAAATATGTGATATTTTATTTAAAAAATAAAATTGTAAAAAAAACGTAAAAAATTAAACAACTTAAATTAATTTAAAAAATTTAAAAAACATAAAAAAAAAAAAACTCTATGCAATTGCAGATGAAGTATAATGAAATTATAAAGAAATTTTATAAAGAAATTATAAAAAAAAAAAAACTCTTGCATTAAATTAAGTATAAAGAAAATTGCTTCTTTATGGCTAACGTGTTTCACCAAATGTAGATCAAAAAACTCGATGCAATTGCAGATGAACAAGTGAGCATATGCAAATGCTATGAGGATGTATTTCATAATATTTGAGAAATCAGAAACCTAATGTGAAAATATTAAAGTACTTTAAAACATCACAAATCTGGTTTCATTTCAGAAATTAGAAACCAGATTCAGAATTTAGATTTGGCAAATAACCTCACTAATGGACGTTGCCAAATGCCAATTGTTAGGAAGGCAACCTACTAATTTCTGAAATGCATTATCTAATAAACTCACTAATTAGACAATGTGCTATGTTTTGAAACTGAATCATGGCTTCATCAGCACTTCATTAGAGTTCTTGTTATATTAACTCCTAGCTTGGCTAACTGTAAACCCATAGTATCTTGAACTGCCACTAGAAACCTTTGTGAATCAAGTCCTTACATGTGCAGAATTAGTGGGAATGTACTAATCTCTTCTAATGGGTCTTAATGCAGTTAGTTGGATGACACAAGTTTAGTGGGATGCATTAGCAGAATTATGTGCCAAATGCAGTTTCAGAAAAGGAATGCAGTTTCAGAAATCAAATACTTGTCAACAGGAATTAGATTATGGTTGCAACACTGTACAATTAGAGAGAATATATCTCTGAGCTTGAGTTAGAGTTTTGTCATCCAAGGTAACTACTTGAAGCCCTTTTGTTGGTCGCCCTATATGTGGAAACATCAGTAGTGTGGGAAACTCATCATTTGGTGTCTCTTTATATCGTGTTCCAGGATTGTTTAATGAGCTGTTACCATCTACATAATGAGAACAGAACACAACGCATTCATCTGCTAAATATGCCTCTGCAATGTTGGCCGCTGGTCGTGCTTTATTTCTAACAAAATTTTTAAGTTTCCCTAGATATCTTTCTATTGGGTACATCCATCGATAATGTACAGGCCCAGCAATTCTTGCTTCATACACTAAATGTACCACCAAATGAACCATTATTATGAAAAAAGATGGTGGAAATATTATCTCTAATTGACATAAAACCAAAATAACTCCTTCTTCAGCCTTCTGTAATTCTTCTTCTTGTAGGGTCTTTGCACACACTGTTCTAAAATATTCACACAAAATAATAAGTGGAGCAGTTACCTTTTTTGACAACACGCGACGAAGAGCAATTGGAAGGAATTGTTCCATCATAATATGATAATCATGGCTTTTCAAGCCCATAATCCTACAACGTCCAACATCCACACACTTTGAGATATCGGATGACATACCATCAGGAACACGAATATCTTTTAATACAGAACAAAATATTTTTTTTTTTCATCTTTAGACATAGCGTAACATGCAGGTGGCAAATACTCTCTACTATCTGATTGTGCCCGAGGCCATAATTGTTTCATAATACCCAAATTCTTTAAATCTCTACGTGCTGCGTAATTATCTTTGCTCTTGTTGGCATCATCTAAAAGTGTTCCAACAATGTTGTCGCAAACATTTTTTTCAATATGCATAGGGTCCAAATTATGTCGGATCAAATTAAATTCCCAGTATGGAAGGCTAAAAAATATGCTTTGTTTTCTCCACATTTGTTCAATTGATCCTGTTTTTATTCTCACATTTGGTTTTGATGTATTACTCTTACCAAAAATCACATTCTTGTTTAAGGTCATTCGTAGAACATTATATCCCGACAATGGTGCCAAATCTAACTCACGTAGCTCTGGTTTGCCATAACTTGGCATTGTTCGTATTTCTGAATCTGGTGGTAGAAAACAACGATGCCCTCTGAATGACCACTTTTTGCCATGTTTTAGGTACACTGCATCTGTATTATCAGGACCAGTTGGGCATGCATTCTTGGCATATGTATTCCATCCAGACAAACAACCCAAACTAGGAAAATCACTAACTATCCAAAGTAATGCAGCCCGCAGTTGAAACATTTTTTTGTCACAAGCATCAAATGTGGCAATTCCATTTTCCCATAAATCTTTCAATTCAGTCAATAGGGGGCGCAAATATACATCAATATCATTGCCAGGTGCTTTTGGACCTGGAATAAGGGTGGATAAAATAATAGAATAAGGCTTCATGCATTCCCAAGGCGGCAAATTGTAAGGCATCAGGACAATAGGCCAAGTACTATGTGAAGTGCTTTGATTTTTAAATGGATTAAACCCATCAGTGGCGAGTCCCAAGCGTACGTTTCTAGGATCATACGCAAATTAATAATGACGTTCATCAAATTCCTTCCATGCTCGAGAATCAGCTGGATGCCTTAGATTTCCATCTGAAACACATTTTTTGAAATGCCACTGCATATTTTCAGACGTCTTAGATGACATGAATAACCGTTGTAATCTTGGTTTCAATGGAAAATACCAAAAGACTTTGGCTGGAATTTTAACCTCGAGACGTTTTTTTCCACCTTTATACGATCTCCTTGATGATTTCTGCAAATTTTTCCATCTTAGAAGGCTACACACTTTGCAAGCCTGTTCATTCTCATTTTCCCCCCAATAAATCATGCAATCATTTGGACAAGCATGTATTTTTTCATAATGAAGGCCTAAACTAGAAATTAATTTCTTTGCTTCATAAAACGACTTAGGCACTTGAGCTTCAGATGGAAGTACTCGACGAAGGAAGTCCAACAATGCTGTAAATGACTTATCACTCCATTTTCCATTCACTTTCAGTTGAAATAACTCAACAAGGAACGACAGTTTAGAAAACTCTGTGCATCCGGTATATAGCTGTTGTTTCCCTTCCTCAATTAGTCGATAGAAATCTTTAACATTAGACTCCATCGGTGTATGACTTGTTGATGCTCCAATGTAATTTTCATTACTTGTAGATCCTTCATGAATTCCAAATGCATCATGCAACATTTCTTGTACCATCAGTTCATGGCTAGTTACTTCAAAAACTTGTTGCACTGAATAATGAAGTTCTTTGTTATCATGATATTGTACAATTAGTTTTTCTCCATGAAAATTCCAGATGCAATAATCTTGTAAGATACCATTTATCATCAGATGTTCGTGTACTATCTCACGATCATGACTCAATGAATTTATGCATTTGCAACAAGGACATGGTCTCGTGACATCTGGAGCCGCATCACCAAATGCATAACGTAAAAAATATAGGATTCCCACCCGATACTCAAGACTGCCATGTGGCGCAGCCATCCATTGCTTCTACATAATTTGATGCTGTTCAATAATTTATAAAAGTTAAAACATTGAAGCAAGATTTATCAAAATTAAAGAAACTTCGTAGATAAAATTTCCAAGAATTCAACAAACATATATATATATATATATACAATTCCTAAATATAAAAATGAAGTTTAGCATCATAGACACGTTATAAGCAAACTACAATAATAAACTTGAAAAATAATACGGATAACTTGTAGAAAAAGACAAATCAAATTAAGGGATTCGTTGGAAAAATTTACAAATCTACCGACCAACACAAATTAAACCCTAATCGATTATAATTTTTATCACCATTAACATATAAAAACATTGTCACCATACGAAAACTAAACCAAGAAATTACCTCAAGAAACAAAATCAAAGGCGATTTATGATGTGGATGTCGAAGGATGATGCTAGGGTGCAATTAATCTGATGTGTCGCTATAATAGAGAGGATCGCTAGAACATAGATGGTCGATAGAAAAGAGAAGGTCGCTGGAACAAAGAGGGTCGCTGAAATAGAAAGGTTTGCTGGAATTGTGAAAATAATATGAGATGCGAGCATGTTTTTTTATTAATCTCGTATATACCCTTTAGGAGCGGTCATATGTAACCTTTAGAAGCGGTTCTAAAACGCTTCTACAAGGAACTTATAGGGGCGGTTCTAATAACCGGTTCTATATGTATCCAATAGCAACAGTTTACCAACCGCATCAAAAAAACTCAATTGAAGCAGTTTTAAGAGCGGTTAAACTTGACCGATTCTATTGGATCTGCTGTCACGCCCCAGAGGAGTCCCTATCCAAAGAAATTTCGGCAGCATCTCCCCTGTACGGCGGACAATCTGAAACTTCTACATAACACATATACCTCAGCCACAGGTGGCTGGAATAATAACAATAAATAAAAACAATCACCACGCAGTTTATATAGATATTCAGCCTCTGGCTATCACAATCACACAGTTAATAATAGTAATCACAAACAATAGTACTCTGACTCGAAATCCACCCTACTCAACTACACTCGTAAAGCTCAAATCCGACGAACTCACCTCTTCTGCCGTCCAGGCAGGCATGTAGTAGAATAAAATCCAAATCATACCAAAAGTCCATCAAACGGAAGGATTCCATACAATATCCATATGTAAAATCCAAAACAAGACTAAAACCAAGTCAAATGAGAAGCATAAACAAAACCAAAGATAACTATAGCTGGTGGTCTGCAGGGGACTAGCAACTGGAACTCTCTCCTGACAGCATCATCCTGAAATATAACAACAATGGAGGCGGGGTGAGTCCAACACTCAGCATGTACAACTGATATACAAAGTAGGGAAAATAACACCTAGCACTAATCATGCGTACCGTCTCCTGATATAAGAAAGATAAAAATGCATGTGAAGTAAACAGGAGAGATACTGTACTAACCAGGACCTGGGTATAAGGACAAACATGTATGCATGTCAAACATAGGTATCCAAACAATATGCAGCATATAAATGCAGCAAACACAAACACAAGCAATAAATGCATCATGCATATGATGCCAATGATGCGTCCTGGTCACCCCTGACGCCAGTCGATCATCTCACACAATAGTGAGGCCGAGTGGGTAGGGCTGTGACAACCGTGCACTCTGTCGTCACTACTCCTGATGAGTGACCGAGTGGACGGGATGCTGTCGGAGTACACCTATCCTCCTACCCCAAATCATAAATGGGGGAGCGCAATGCTCTCAACCCCCGGTACACGATGACGGGGAGGAATCCCTGCCGGATAACACGTTGTGTCACACTACCCATGAGCGGACCAACGGTGCCTAATAGAGTCCCTGCTGCAACACACTCTGCCTGAATCGACCACTAACCCATGAGTGGTGGTGTGTACAGATCCATGTAACTGGTGATGTGCTCAACAATAATGGAGCGGACTATCGCACAGCATGCAATCATGCAAATGGTGCATGACAATAACCATAAAAACATCCTGACCTAATCCATATATATAGAAAAGTGCACCCTAGGTCAACGAATCATATCGAATCAAAGGTACACAGAAGATATAAAAAAAAACCTAGGTCCTGAACATGGTGAAGCATGGTATATCACTACCCCCTATAAGCATGTATAAACAAATAAAGTATACATGGGATGCAAATCAAGCAATCAATCAATCATGTATCAGATATTGGGTAGTGACTAACCGAAACAAATAAAGGACATAATTAATGCAACTTGTTAAATTCACTACTATGTATATCAAATGACATAAGTCAAAAGTACCCGCCTCCAATCGAAATGTCCAATCTGACTCCGAGATACTCGTCTCGTGTCAAAATCCTATGTCACAATATTTAATTTAGTTAATTCTATCATGCCTCCATTAACTAAACCAAATCATAATTTCATTAATCAATTAGAGTTAAACTCATTAACCCTAACCCTATCCACCCTTCAATTGATCAAGGTCTATATATATATATATCCGACCTAACATAATAATTTCAAATCCAATTTCATTTTCCTAACCTTCCTTCAATTCGGTGCG
The DNA here is from genome assembly GCF_018446385.1 of Zingiber officinale. NCBI lineage: Eukaryota > Viridiplantae > Streptophyta > Magnoliopsida > Zingiberales > Zingiberaceae > Zingiber > Zingiber officinale. The sequence goes on along the minus strand of NC_056006.1, from coordinate 2,581,319 downwards.
TACTACAGCAAAAGAAACAACTGCACTACACCTTACCTCAATTCACAGTCGTTAACAAGAACCAATAGCCACCAAATGGAGTGACTACCCAACCACAACACAACCCCACAGCAAGTTCCTGCTGCGGGATTCACCACATTGCTGCCCAACTTAGAGTTGTTGCTGCCAACAATTAATTAATTACTACCGAAAACCAGATACACTATCCTGATCAAAAACAGAAATCCAAAACCAAGAATCAAATCTTACCTCAACCGTGACCTAATTCCACCACAAAGGAAGATTGATCAGAAACAGAGGAGAGGCGGCACAGTGAGAATCAGAGAGGCGTCGGCTAGGGCACAAGGGTGAGGATCAGCGCTGGCAGAGGAAAACGGTGGCCGGCACAGAGAAGCAGCCGAGAGGAGTCAGTGGCATCGGTTGTGGTGATCGGCTCTGGCAGCACAGAGGGAAGAGAGAAGATCGGCGATCGGCAAAAGAAGGCGGCAGTGGCGCTGTGCAAAGGCTAGGGCAGAAGCGATCGGCCAGTGCTCGGTATCTCCACGGCTAGGGCGACAGGGGGTCGGCGGTGGCTCTCGTCACCGGCGGCAAAGGCAAGGAAGTGGCGTCGCTGGAGTCGGGTGTCGCGGGCTGAGGCTAGGGCACCGGCTATCGGCGTTGCTCCGTACGTCGCCGGCGGCTAGGGCACGGTTTGCGGCAGTGCTACTGGGTCGGCGGCGCTGGAAAGGGGCAAAGGGAAAAAGGCTTCGGCGTGGAAGAAACCGCTGGGCCGGCGGTTAGGGCTCGGCGTCGGGAAGAAGAAGGGAAGAGGGCAGCGGGTTTTGGCGAGGAAGAGAAATAAGGAAAAGAAATAAGAATAAGTAAAAAGGAATTATAAAAGAAACAATTCCTCGCTTAATTGGGTAGCCTAAATAGGCTTTTCTCCGGGCCCCGTTTTCATCCCCGTTAATTCGTCCATATGAGCTCCGAAAAATTCCCGAAAAATGTCCAAAAATTTCAAAAAATTCCCTTATTCATATTCGCCTATTTCTGGTATTTAACATTAATTGGGTAGCCTAAATAGGCTTTTCTCTGGGCCCCGTTTTCATCCCCATTAACTCGTCCATACGAGCTCCGAAAAATTCCCGAAAAATGTCCAAAAATTCCGGAAAATTCCCTTATTCATATTCGTCTATTTCCGGTATTTTACATTCTCCCCCACTTATAAAAATTTGGTCCCCAAATTTCGTTATCTACCATCAGCAAGTACTAACAACAGATATAGAGTATAAATGCTGAACGGTAAATAAATCACATACCTCAAGTGAAAAGATGGAGATATCGAGCTCGGATCGTATCCTCGAGCTCCCAAGTAACCTCCTCGTCCGAATGATGCTGCCATCCGACTTTAACCAGCCGAATAGTCTTGTTCCGCAACTGATGCTCCTTCTGGTCGAGAATCCGTACCGGAACATCCTCATAAGTAATGTCAGGCTGAACTGGAACTGGAATATCTACCAGCATATGCGTCGGATCGGGTACATATCTCCTCAGCATGGATACATGAAATACATCGTGCACGCCTGACAGGGACGGTGGTAGTGCCAGTCTGTAAGCTACCGCTCCGATCCTCTCCAAGATCTCGAAAGGGCCAATGTACCGCGGAGCTAGCTTACCTCTAAGGTCAAATCTCTTCACCCCTTTCGTGGGTGAAACTCGCAGAAATACATGGTCGCCAACAGAGAACTCTAGTGGTCTGCGTCTCCGATCAGCATAACTCTTCTGGCGGTCTTGCGCCTCTGACATCCTCTGTCTGATAGTACGGACCAACTCTGCATCCTGCTGAACTCTATGAGGTCCCAACAACTGGGCCTCTCCAACCTCATCCCAGAGGATGGGTGTCCGACAAGGTCTACCATACAACGCCTCAAACGGTGCCATCTGGATAGCCGAATGGAAGCTGTTGTTGTAAGCAAACTCTACCAACGGCAGATGGTCCTCCCAACTGCCTCCGAAATCCATAACACATGACCTCAGCGGGTCCTCTAAAGTCTGAATGGTCCGCTCTGACTGTCCATCTGTCTGTGGATGGAAGGCTGTACTGAAACGGAGCTGTGTGCCCAAGGCATGCTGCAGACTCTGCCAGAAACGAGACGTGAACCGTGGATCTCTATCCGAAATGATACTCAATGGAACACCATGTAGTCTGATAATCTCCCGACAATACAAATTTGCCAATCGATCTAGAGGGATCAGTCCTCCGGATCGCTAAGAAGTGCACGGATTTGGTTAATCGATCAACGATTACCCAAATCGCGTCGTGACCTCGTCGTGTCCTCGGCAACCCTACCACAAAGTCCATGGTAATGTGATCTCATTTCCACTCAGGAATAGGAATCCGCTGAAGTAACCCTGCAGGTCTCTGGTGCTCAGCTTTCACCTGCTGACAAACAAGACATCTAGCTACAAAATCCGCGATGTCTTTCTTCATGCCGTTCCACCAATAGGAACACCTCAAGTCTCGATACATACGGGTCCCACCTGGATGGATCGCAAATCGAGAACGGTGTGCCTCCTGAAGTAGCTCTTGTAAGACCGGATGAGACTGAGGTACGCATAACCTGCCTCGAAAGTATATAATACCCTCCTCGTCTCGCGTAAACTCGGTCTGCTGCCCAGAAGCTATCTTATTACTAATGAACTGCAAATGCTGATCACCAGCCTGTGCCTCTCGAATCCTCGTCCTGATCAACGACTGAGCAACCATGGTAACTAGAATACCCTGCTCTGTAGGTCCCTGCTCCTCAAGATCTAACTCAGAGAAACCCTGAATCAAGTCTGTAACTGAAACTCGGTGACAAGCTAAAGTCCCTCTGGACTTCCTACTAAGTGCATCTGCAACCACATTAGCTTTCCCCGGGTGGTAGCTAATGGTACAATCGTAATCCTTCAGGAACTCCATCCATCTCCTCTATCGGAGATTAAGCTCCTTCTAAGTGAAAATGTATTTGAGACTCTTATGGTCAGTGAGAATCTCAAATGTAATGTCGTACAGGTGATGGCGCCAAATCTTCAATGCATAAATGATGGCGGCTAACTCCAGGTCATGAACTGGGTAGTTCTTCTCATGCTCCTTCAGCTGACGAGAAGCATAAGAGACTACTCTGCCGTGCTGCATCAGAACAGCGCCCAAACCCTGTAGAGACGCGTCGGTGTAGAGTACAAATCCATCCTCTCCAGAAGGTAAAACCAAAACTAGAGCCGACACTAGTCTCCGCTTCAGCTCCTGGAAGCTGGTCTCGCAATCCTCTGTCCACATGAACTTCACGCCTTTCCTGGTAAGACGTCTCAATGGCATATCAATACGCGAGAAACCTTCGACAAAACGTCGGTAATATCCAGCCAATCCCAGAAAATTACGGATCTCCTGAACTGACTTCGGCTGCTCCCAACCGGTGACAGCCTCGATCTTCTGAGGATCAACTGAAATACCTCTGCTAGAAACCATGTGTCCCAGAAAACCGACTGAGGATAACCAGAATGCACATTTGCTGAACTTCGCATACAGCTGATGTCGTCTAAGAGTCTCCAAGACTATACGAAGATGCTGTGCATGCTCCTCCTCGGAATGCGAGTAGACCAATATGTCATCAATGAAAATGATAACAAACTGATCCAGATACTCCAGAAAGATGCGGTTCATCAAGTCCATAAACACCGCTGGAGCATTGGTAAGCCCAAATGGCATTACCAAAAACTCATAATGACCATATCTGGTACGGAACGCTGTCTTCTAAATATCTGAGTCTCTGACTCTCAGCTGATGATATCCGGATCGCAGATCAATCTTAGAATACATTGAAGTACCTCTGAGCTGATCAAACAAATTCTCAATCAGTGGTAATGGATATTTATTTCTGACGGTCACTGAATTCAGCTGCCTGTAGTCAATACATAACCTCATGGTACCGTCTTTCTTCTTGACAAATAATACTGGAGAACCCCATGGTGAAACACTAGGGCGTATAAATCCCCTATCCAAAAGCTCCTGGAGTTGAACCTTCAGCACGTTCAACTCTTTCAGTGCCATACGATACGGAGCTTTCGATGTCGGTGAGGTTCCCGGAATCAGCTCAATAGTGAACTCCACTAGCCTTCTGGGAGGCAAACCAGGAAGCTCCTCAGGGAATACATCTGGATACTCTCGGACTACAGAAACGTCGGAGAGCTGCGAACTACTGCTGTCTTCAGTACTAATCAGAGATAATAGAAAACCATGACAGTCGTGAGACAGCAGCTTCTGCGCCTGAATCGAGATGCCGTCATCTCTGATGCCAGTGAAACTCCACGAGGGTTGGTTCGGAGGCCGGAAGGTGACCACCCTCGTCTGGCAATCAACGGTAGCATGATATACTGACAGCCAATCCATGCCAAGAATGATATCAAACTCGATCATCTCCAATACTAGAAGATCTACCATAAGTGTCATGTTGTCAAAGTCTAACGGGCAACCTCTGACCTCTTGGGTGACGTCTAAAGCATCATCGGACGGTAGGGAGACGGTCAACCGCTACAGTCTAACAGTAGGTAATCTACCAATCTCCTGCATAAAGGTACGGGATATAAAAGAGTGCGAACTACCAGTATCAATCAAAATATCAGTGGAAAATGCATAAATTGAAATCATACCGCGGAAAACGGATCCGTCGGCTCGCTGCGCAGCCTCTCTGGTAATTGCATGAACACGTCCTGCGGCTGGGCAGAAGCCTGCCACTGAGGCGCTGCTGGACAATGTGCCAAAGAAGATTGAGAGGATGGTGACTGATACTGTGCAGCTGGCTGGGACTGAGTCTGGTACTGCCCCTGAGTCGGATAATAAGGTCCTGGAACAAAACTCTGGGGTGCTACAGAAGCACTAGAGTACTCCTGTCCAAGCATGCCAAATGCAGCTACTACAGTGGGAGCTGCTCCCTGCTGACGATGTGAAGAATGGGCTTTCTGCCCTCCTCGATATGCCCCTGACTGACTAGACTGTCCCCTCTGACCTGATCCTCCGGAAGCCGTATGCTGAGCCTTCAGCTGACAATCTCGGCTCTGGTGCCCAAGCAGTTTGCAATAAAAGCAAACTGACTGTCCCAGAGAGCAAGCTGGGGTGAGGTGATCTCTGGATCCACATCTGAAACAATGAGTATCACTGGGAGGTGGTTGCCGGTTTTGCTGAGAAAACCGGGAATATCCTGAAGAAGACCGCCCTGACTTCTGAGGCCTACGAGATACCCCAGAAGAACTCTGACCTGACCGTCTGCGACTACTCTGATGCTGTCCTGTCGCCTGTGTCTGCTGGATCTGCCCTGATGTCTGACCCGTATGCTTCCTTTTCCTATCGGGATATGCTATCTGCTGAGCTAACTCTATCATCAAAGCTCGATCCAGTGCATCAGAGTAAGATGTGATCCCTAAACTGGCAAGTCATACATGCAGATAACCATCCAGTCCATGAATAAATTGCATCATGCGAGTTCTGTCCTCTACAACTAACTCTGGACAAAACTTAGCCAACCGGTGGAATTCAGTATTATACTCGGTCACTGAGCGGTTGTTCTGCCTCAGACTTATAAAATCTTGTCGGCGAGCCATCTGATAAGACAATGGAAAGAAGCGGCTCTCAAAAGCCTCTCTGAACCAGGTCCACGTGACGTTGCGCTCACCAATAATAGAACGCTGAGTAATCCACCAGGCATTAGCTTCATCCCGTAAATGGTAGGCAGCCAGCTCTGCTTTCTCCCACTCGGAGTAAGCCATATAGAAAAAGGTCTGCTCCATCATCTCTATCCATGTCAAGGCCATACTCAGATCGAGATCTCCGCGGAAAAGAGTGAAACGAGTCTTCATCGACTCAGCCAATGCTGGAATCGTAGCTCGTGCAGCGACAATATCAGTGAGCTGTGTCGGGACGGCTGCAGGAACTGACGGAAACACTGGAGCTGATACTACAGGTGGTACCGCAGAATAAACCGGAGGAGGAACTCCCGGTGCTGGTGTATATACTGAAGCATAAGCCGTCGGTGGTACTGCCGGGTGAACATAAGTGGCCGCAGCTGGAGGTACGGTAGGTAATGGTACTGGATATGGTGCAGCTGCTGCTACTGTAGTGCCACTGGTGTCGGGTACACTGTAGATCCAAGTGGCGGTGGTATTGAATACGCTGTAGGCTGCGCTGGAGCAGATGTCGGGTACGCCAATGGTACCCCTGATGGTACCGGAACTACTGTAGGGATAGGTACGCTCGGCACAACCGAGGTAGGTACCTCTATAGGAGCCGTCGGGGTCTGAAAGCCCAACGTGCCCGCAGCATGCTGAGTCTGTCCCTGACTGACAGGCTCACTAACAGTGGGCATCTCTGGCATATCCAGAGATCCCGTGGTCCTCGCACGTTGTCATCCAGCACCACGTCTCGCAGCAATAGGAGTAGATCGTCTCATATCTGTTAAATTAAATTACAGATATTACTACAAGTATAAAAATCAAAAAATAAACATCATACCTATTTGCTGTCTGGAGATGTTCCATCGCTGTCCAGTCCCCAACTTCTGACCTCAAAATTCCGAATGAGAAAATCGCTGGAAATCCATATAATTCTGAAACGGAAGTCCGAAACATAACCATAACGGAAATCCGTACAAACCGAAATAGACATCCAAAAATCGAGAACACCAAAAGCAGGTATCCATAACCTACTCTGATACCAATAAATTGGTATCAGATAAATCTCGAAAATCCAAAACACGGAAATCCAACAAGCGTCGCCAAACTTGGCGCTCTGATACCAAGTAAATAAATTGGTATCAGGTTATCCCAAACATCAAAAATACGAAAACAAAAGATCGTATATCTGTGCTCTAATACTAAATAAATTGTCATGCCCCAGAGGAGTCCCTGTCTGAAGAAAGTTCGGCAGCATCTCCCCTGGACGGCGGACAATCTGAAACTTCTACATAACACATATACCTCAGCCACAGGCGGCTGGAATAATAACAATAAATAAAAACAATCACCAAGCAGTTTATATAGATATTCAGCCTCTGGCTGTCACAACCACGCAGTTAATAATAGTAATCACAAACAATAGTACTCTGACTCGAAATCCACCCTACTCAACTACACTCGTAAAGCTCAAATCCGACGAACTCACCTCTTCTGCCGTCCAGGCAGGCATGTAGTAGAATAAAATCCAAATCATACCAAAAGTCCATCAAACGGAAGGATTCCATACAATATCCATATGTAAAATCCAAAACAAGACTAAAACCAAGTCAAATGAGAAGCATAAACAAAACCAAAGATAACTATAGCTGGTGGTCTGCAGGGGACTAGCAACTGGAACTCTCTCCTGACAGCATCATCCTGAAATATAACAACAATGGAGGCGGGGTGAGTCCAACACTCAGCAGGTACAACTGATATACAAAGTAGGGAAAATAACACCTAGCACTAATCATGCGTACCGTCTCCTGATATAAGAAAGATAAAAATGCATGTGAAGTAAACAGGAGAGATACTGTACTAACCAGGACCTGGGTATAAGGACAAGCAGTCCGAGTGGTATAGGGAAATCATGTATGCATGTCAAACATAGGTATCCAAACAATATGCAGCATATAAATGCAGCAAACACAAACACAAGCAATAAATGCATCATGCATATGATGCCAATGATGCGTCCTGGTCACCCCTGACGCCAGTCGATCATCTCACACAATAGTGAGGCCAAGTGGGTAGGGCTGTGACAACCGTGCACTCTGTCGTCACTACTCCTGATGAGTGACCGAGTGGACGAGATTCTGTCGGAGTACACCTATCCTCCTACCCCAAATCATAAATGGGGGAGCGCAATGCTCTCAACTCCCGGTACACGATGACGGGGAGGAATCCCTGCCGGATAACACGTTGTGTCACACTACCCATGAGCGGACCAACGGTGCCTAACAGAGTCCCTGCTGCAACACACTCTGCCTGAATCGACCACTAACCCATGAGTGGTGGTGTGTACAGATCCATGTAACTGGCGATGTGCTCAACAATAATGGAGCGGACTATCGCACAGCATGCAATCATGCAAATGGTGCATGGCAATAACCATAAAAACATCCTGACCTAATCCATATATATAGAAAAGTGCATCCTAGGTCAACGAATCATATCGAATCAAAGGTACACAGAAGATATAAAAAAAACCTAGGTCCTGAACATGGTGAAGCATGGTATATCACTACCCCCTATAAGCATGTATAAACAAATAAAGTATACATGGGATGCAAATCAAGCAATCAATCAATCATGTATCAGATATTGGGTAGTGACTAACCGAAACAAATAAAGGACATAATTAATGCAACTTGTTAAATTCACTACTATGTATATCAAATGACATAAGTCAAAAGTACCCGCCTCCAATCGAAATGTCCAATCCGACTCCGAGATACTCGTCTCGTGTCAAAATCCTGTGTCACAATATTTAATTTAGTTAATTCTATCATGCCTCCATTAACTAAACCAAATCATAATTTCATTAATCAATTAGAGTTAAACTCATTAACCCTAACCCTATCCACCCTTCAATTGATCAAGGTCTATATATATATATCCGACCTAACATAATAATTTTAAATCCAATTTCATTTTCCTAACCTTCCTTCAATTCGGTGCATACTACAGCAAAAGAAACAACTGCACTACACCTTACCTCAATTCACAGTCGTTAACAAGAACCAATAGCCACCAAATGGAGTGACTACCCAACCACAACACAACCCCACAGCAAGTTCCTGCTGCGGGATTCACCACATTGCTGCCCAACTTAGAGTTGTTGCTACCAACAATTAATTAATTACTACCGAAAACCAGATACACTATCCTGATCAAAAACAGAAATCCAAAACCAAGAATCAAATCTTACCTCAACCGTGACCTAATTCCACCACAAAGGAAGATTGATCAGGAACAGAGGAGAGGCGGCACAGTGAGAATCAGAGAGGCGTCGGCTAGGGCACAAGGGTGAGGATCGGCGCTGGCAGAGGAAAACGGTGGTCGGCACAGAGAAGCAGCCGAGAGGAGTCAGTGGCATCGGCTGTGGTGATCGGCTCTGGCAGCACAGAGGGAAGAGGGAAGATCGGCGATCGGCAAAAGAAGGCGGCAGTGGCGCTGTGCAAAGGCTAGGGCAGAAGCGATCGGCCAGTGCTCGGTATCTCCACGGCTAGGGCGACAGGGGGTCGGCGGTGGCTCTCGTCACCGGCGGCAAAGGCAAGGAAGTGGCGTTGCTGGAGTTGGGTGTCACGGGCTGAGGCTAGGGCACCGGCCATCGGCGCTGCTCCGTACGTTGCCGGCGGCTAGGGCACGGTTTGCGGCAGTGCTACTCGGGTCGACGGCGCTGAAAAGGGGCAGAGGGAAAAAGGCTTCGGCGTGGAAGAAACCGCCGGGCCGGCGGTTAGGGCTCGGCGTCGGGAAGAAGAAGGGAAGAGGGCAGCAGGTTTTGGCGAGGAAGAGAAATAAGGAAAAGAAATAAGAATAAGTAAAAAGGAATTATAAAAGAAACAATTCCTCGCTTAATTGGGTAGCCTAAATAGGCTTTTCTCCGGGCCCCGTTTTCATCCCCGTTAACTCGTCCATACGAGCTCCGAAAAATTCCCGAAAAATGTCCAAAAATTTCGGAAAATTCCCTTATTCATATTCGCCTATTTCTGGTATTTTACATTAATTGGGTAGCCTAAATAGGCTTTTCTCCAAGCCCCATTTTCATCCCCATTAACTCGTCCATACGAGCTCCGAAAAATTCCCGAAAAATGTCCAAAAATTTCGGAAAATTCCCTTATTCATATTCGCCTATTTCAGGTATTTTACATTTGCTTTTACAACCGCTTCATCAACCGCTGCTAATATTGCGGTCCTAATGTCCAATTTTTTTGTAGTGTACTAGTAATACCTTTTTTTGTAAACTTTAATGACCTCTTGATCTTCTACCGTATTCTTCTTCTAACCTCGGACGTTGTGCGGGCAACGATCTTCCGAGATGAGAACCACCAAACACCTTCTTCTTCCTTCTAGGTTTCGGCCACCAAGAGTCCTTCTTGTTGGAGAGGTTCGGCCACCACCAATGCTCCAAGGGATGCTAGAGACTAGGCTTCCTTTCTCTCCTTCTTCTCCTTGCTTAATCCGACCTCCAAGAGAACTCCACCAAATAAGAAGTTTCGGCCACAATAAGGAGAGGAGAGAAAAAGAAGGGGCCGGTCACACCCAAGGAGAAAAATAGAATAGAGGTTATCGACCATGAAGGCACCTCTACCCCCTCTTTTATATTCCTTGGTCTAGGCAAATAAGGAAATTTTAATAAAAACTTCCTTAATTCCTTTGTCATGAAAAATAAAATTTATTTAATTAAAAACAATTTTCTTTTCTTAATTATAATGGCCGGCCACTTTTATAAGCTATAAACAAGGAGAGTTTTAATTATAATAAGAATTAAAACTTCCTAATTTATCTCCGGAAATTTATAAAAAATTTCTCCAATAATTTTTCCCTTCATAGTGGATTATAAAAAGAAAATTTTATAAATTAAAATCTTTCTTTTAAACATGTGGATGATTTCCAAAAAGGAAAGTTATCTCTAAAAATTAAAATTTCCTTTCAATCTACAAATACGGAAAGATATCAAATCTTTTCTTAATCTTTTGTAGAAACTAATAAAAGAGAATATTTAATTTTTAAACTCTCTTTTAAATCATGAACATGGTTTAAAAAGGAAAGTTTTCTCAAAATTAAAATCTACCTTTCAATCTACAAATAAGGAAAGATTTCAAATCTTTTCTTAATCTTTTGTAGAAAGCTATAAAAGGAAAGATTTAAATTTTAACCTCTCTTTTAAAACCATGGAATCCACATAAGAAAATTTAAAAAAAAATAAAATTACTTTTATTTTAATAGGGCCGGCCACCTAAGCTAGGGTTCAAGCTAGGGCCAGCCACCTCATGAACCCATGAACCATGCCTTTGGCCGGCCCTAGCTTAGACTCCAAGCTAGCTTGGCCGGCCCCTATAGGATGGGTAAGAAGGTAGGTATAGGTGGGTATAGTACTCTATAATTAAGAGGCTACGATAGGAACCGAGAGGAGGAATTGGTTTTGGTCTCCCGATGAAATTAAGCATCCCATGTTCGCCCCGAACACATAACTTAATTTCATCAATAATAATTCATTCCACTAAAAAACTATTATTGAACTACCGCACCAATCCCAAATTACATTTTGGGCTCCTTCTTATTATGAGTGTGTCAGTCTCCCTGTGTTTAAGATATCAGATGTCCATTAATTAAATAAGTTACTGACAACTCACTTAATTAATATCTAGTTCCAAGAGTAGTACCAATCAACCTTATCGTCATGTCGGACTAAGTCCACATGCAGGGTTTAACATGACAATCCTTATGAGCTCCTCTTGGGAACATTATCAACCTAGATCACTAGGACACAGTTTCCTTCTATAATCAACAACACACACTATAAGTGATATCATTTCCCAACTTATCGGGCTTATTGATTTATCGAACTAAATCTCACCCATTGATAAATTAAAGAAATAAATATCAAATATATGTACTTGTTATTATATTAGGATTAAGAGCACACACTTCCATAATAACTGAGGTCTTTGTTCCTTTATAAAGTCAGTATAAAAAAAAACGACCTCTAATGGCCCTACTCAATACACTCTAAGTGTACTAGTGTAATTATATAGTTACGATAAACTAATACCTAATTACACTATGACCTTCCAATGGTTTGTTCCTTTCCATCTTGGTCGTGAGCTACTGTTTATAATTTATAAAGTGCTGATAACATGATCCTCTGTGTGTGACACCACACACCATGTTATCTACAATATAAATTAATTGAACAACTACATTTATCATAAATGTAGATATTTGACCAATGTGATTCTTATTTCTAGATAAATATTTATACCAAACGGTCGGCTTTTAGTATACATCCTAACATGGTCCTGCTTTTATTCTTTCTAATCAGGGATTTCTTTACTTTGTTATTTTTATTGATAATTTTAGCAAGTTCACTTGGATTTATCTTATGAAAAGAAAATCTGATCTCTTTGATATTTTTTTATCGTTTTCAAAAGCATGTTGAGCGATATTTTAATCGTAAAATACTCTCCTTTCATTCTGATTCTGGAGGAGAGTATCAAGCGTTTCATCATCATCTTACTTCTTCTGGCATCCTCCATCGAGTCTCTTGTCCCCACACTCCTAAACAAAATGGATCCGCTGAAAGAATACGTCGTCATGTGGTTGAAACTGCCTTAGCTCTTCTTAATCATGCCTCAATTCCACTTAAATTTTGAGATGATGTCGTCCAAATCACGGTCTATCTTATCAATCGTTTACCCACTACACTACTTCAAAACAAGTGTCTCTTGGAAATACTTTATAATAGTTGTCCAGATTACTTCTTCCTCCATATTTTTGGTTGCGCATGTTATCCTTAACTACGATCTTACTCTAAACATAAGTTAAACCCTCGCTCTCAACAATGTGTTTTCCTTGGTTATAGTAATTTATATCATGGGTATTTTTGCCTCCATATTTCGATCGAACGGATATATATTTCTCGACATGTTACTGTTGATGAATCTCTTTTTCTATTTGCAGTTGCTACCTTGGATCCTCCTTCAGATAATCGAGGCATTTCTAATACCACAGAGTAATATACTAGAATCCCCACAGATTGCTCCATCTTGACATATTGAAAGAACAAGGGGAGATAGCATCTTGGGTCCTGCTCCATCTCCACAAATTTCTGAAGACTCAGCAGCTAGTGGAGATTCACTCTCTAGTTTTGATTCTCGTCCGTCTTATCACTCATCTATGAGTAGCTCTAATGATGAAATTCCTCGGCGGATGCTTCCTCTAAACGATATTTATGCATAATGTCAACCAATTTCCACTTGTTATCCTCTTCCACGTGCTCTTCTTGCTTCTTCAAATTTTGTCATACCTTATAGTTTTACACAGGCAATCAGAGATCCAAATTGGCGTGCTGCGATGACTACAGAATTTGATAATTTTCTTTGCAATGCAACCTGGAGCTTAGTTCCTCGTACCCCATCTATGAATATTGTGGGCTCTAAATAGGTTTACTGAATTAAGTATCATGCAGATGATTCTATTAAACGTTACAAAGCTCGTCTTGTTGCTAAAGGCTTTAATCAACAGCCAGGTATTGACTTCAATGATACTTTTAGTCCAATCATCAAAATTACAACTATCAGATTGCCACTATCTATAGCTGTTAGCTCCAATTGGTCAATACGACAATTAGATGTTTCCAATACTTTTCTTCATGGACACCTTGAAGAAACTGTTTATATGGAGCAACCCCCTGGATTTATCCACCCACAACTTCCAACACATGAGTATCAACTTTAGAAGTATATGTATATATATATATATATATATGGTCTTCGACAAGCACCTCGTGCATGGTTTCATCATCTATCTACCTGGCTTCATTTTCAGGGATTTTCTGGCTAAAAAATAGACTCTTCCCTATTCTACAAATGTCATGAGGAATTTTTAATATTTGTTTTGATTTATGTGGATGATATATTAATAGCTAGTATTGATCAAAATGACATTACTACTTTACTACATCTTCGCCGGCAAGAGTTTCCTATTCGAGATCTTGGCAATGCTCGTTTTTTCCTTAGCATAGAGTTTCTCTCAGATTTTGAAGGTTGTCTTCTCTCTCAGAGCAAATATATTGCTGGACTCCTACAACGAGCTACAATGGATGGTGCACATCCTATCTCCACTCTAATCATTGAGGGTGGTTTCACTGAACATTCATCCTCCTCTTCAATGTTTGACCCCAGATCTACCGTAGTATTGTTGGTGCCCTACAATATGTCACAATTACATGACCCGATATTGCTTTCGTTGTGAATCGTGCCTGTCAGTTTATGCATGCTCCTACTGAACATCATTGGGAAGGTGTTAAGAAAATTCTTTGATATCTCAAAGACTCTATTCTACATGATCTTCTTTTATATCGTCAGTCTTCACGAGAGTTGATTGTCTATAGTGATGCACATTGGGCTAGATCTCCTGAAGAAAGACGTTCTACTAGTGGATATACTATATTTCTTGGGCAAAATCTTGTTTCCTGCTTTAAAAAAAGTAACCCAGAGTCTCTCACTCAAGTACTGAAGCTGAATATAAAGATATCGCTAATGCAACGTCAGAAATTATTTGGCTACAATCTCTTCTTTCGGAATTATACTTTTTCCCAACTACTACGCCTAAAATCTAGGGCGATAATATTGGAGCAACTTATCTTATGGAAAATCCTATTTTTCATTCTCCTACCAAGCATGTAGAGATTGATTTTTATTTTGTTCGCAAGCGTATGGTGACTCGACAACTTTCGATTTCTGATATTTCTACGGAAGATCAAATTGCTGATATATTTACTAACTCATTATCTAGACAACGTTTCACCAAGTTAACACTCAAACTCAACGTTCAGGAATTCCCGAGGGGGGGGGTAATGACAATAATGGAAATAATCTCTAATTGATTTCAATCAATTGGGATTTATTATATTTGGCACACAATCAAGATTGACATGAATCAAATAGCAAAAAAATTATTTCCAAGTCTATTATAGTATTATGTTTATAATTATTATGATTGTATGTCTTATTAAATCTTTCCATTATTATTTTGAACAATTTGTATAAATAAATCTATTGGCTTTAGTAATAAGATTATCAAAAAGCTTTATATTGTTTCTTTCCTCTACCTATTGATTTCTACACTATATAACTATATATCATAATAGCGTCCTCTTCAGTTATTGTTTTCCTAAAAGATGAGAAGCTCCGGCAGCTCGCCCAGCTGATTCGCAACCACGAATTTAACAACTTATACCACATAACTTTCCAAAACTTAGGGGACCAACTCGAATACCTCAGGATGAGCAACAATAACATGGCATCCGTTAACACACTCCTGGATGATTGCAATGCGATAGTGAACAGGTATAAGGACGACGACGTTGTTCGTCGGTCCATCGCCGATCAGATTCTTGGCTATACAGAGCACTGCCTCAACAATGCACTTCAGCTCATCAGCAACTACACTCTGCGAAGGAGTTATCTCGACAAAATGATGGATCACCAACTGCAACTCTTCCAAGCGCTGGAGGAGTTGGACACTTCGAGTGGAGATGCTGTGGTTGATTTCACTGAATCCATTCAGGAATACGACCGATTGGTCATGAGCTACATGAGGTTGAATCTCAAGTCCCATGCTTCAGCAGAATTCTCAAGATCTCTCAGGAACGCCGGCATTGGATTTGACGAACTAGTTCGAAGGTGAGGTTAATTAATTAGACATATATATATCATTGATAAATATATCTTTAATTCAATTTAATTTGTATTGTATGTATGCAGTTACCAAAGTAGGCTTGGGTTTACGGGACGGTTTGAGGACTTGGAAATAGAGCAAAAGCTAGAGGTATATGCCGCAATAATTGAGGCATCGGGACGGCTAAGTGTATTATCGAGAGACGACACAGTGAAGGCTTCGTCGATAACATATCGAAGGAAGAGACCGAATTTTGGTTCGGCAGCCATGTTCCTGATAGATGTGGGACAGATAATCTGGGACGTCTATTCGTCGGACCACCCAATCACGACGGCTACGAGAGAGGCCTTAGTTCTGGCAGCAGAAACAGGCGGAGCAGCTTAGGGAAAGCTTGTGGGAGTTGCTATAGCGACTCAGTTAACTGGTCAAGCAGCTACTACGTTGTTCGTCACGGCCGTCGGACTAATCGGAGGATTTGTGGGAGGTTTTATTCTTGGAACCATTGCCGGCTTCTTGTTCGATCGGATTTTCAGCTCCGGTGGGGCAGCCGTCCTTCCGACTGATGGATTTATCCTCTATGTTGCTGCCATGCCTAATGGCCACGACTTGGCCAAACAAATTGCCCATATTTAAGTTAATAATCAATACCACCAGACAAGTAAGTAAATAAATAAATCTGTTTTTATATATATACAATGATACGCTGGTGGTGAAATAAAAATAAATATTCAGTGAGAGGAATAGAAATTCCCATGTATCTTGAGTTGAGTCATGAGTGTGTAATCCAAAGGCTCTACTGCCTGAGCTTTTGGGAAAATATTGTAATATTGCATTTCAAATATATATTAGTTTTCATCTCTAGAAGTATACAATTTCTCTCTCAACTCTATAATTTTAATTAGCAACCAATTACCTATTGTGATGTTTGATACGAGAATGGGGATTGATAGTTAAGGTGATGTGTTAAAGTGACGCGACTGCTAAAATTAAAGTAAGGCTAGCTCATATGCAAATAACAATATCAATTAGCCCAAAGCCGATCAGACCAATCACACCGTCAATGTTTCATTGACAGTTTCTCTCAACTAGACCATCACTCCTAGGGAAGAAATCCACAAAGTGCATGGAGTTATGATCAAATCTCAACCGGGCCACCACTCCTCAAGAAAAATGCTTATTGTTGGAGCGTTTGATACTAATGATCAAATCTAAATTTTGATGAATAATAAATAAATTAAAGTTAGACATATTATTGATCTAATCTTCTTACCGAATGTGCAGGGTTGACAAACTTGATAGGTCAAGAGGACCCGATACCAGACAGGAAGTTCAGTCAGAATGTGTGATTCCCGATTGGCGAAGTCCAGATGTGGAATTCTGGCAGGACGAAGTTTGAATGTGCGATTCCAATAGAAGATTGGGATGTTCGATTCTCAGTTGGCGAAATCAGGATGTACGATTCCGATAGGAAGATTTGGTGGGTCAGATTGGATGTTGAGAAGGTAACTCAACACTTGGTAAGTGAAGGTAAGTCACTAGAGAAGAGTAACTAAGTGAGGACGCGCCCCGATTGAGATGACTATTAGAGTGTATACTAAAAGCCTACCTTTTTGTAAACATTTATTTTGAAATAAAGAATCACATTGATCAAATGTCTATATTTATATGCTAAGTGTAGTTGTTCAATTAATTTATATTGTAGATAACATGGTGTGTGATGTCACACACAGAAGATCATGTTATCAGTTCCTTATAAATTATAAATAGTAGCTCACGACTAAGATGGATAGGAATAAACTATTAGAATAATCGTAGTATAATTTGGTATTAGTTTATCTTGACTATAAAGTTACACTGGTACACTTATGTCCCCAAGAGCAGCTCATAAGGATTGTTATGTAAACCCTGCGGTGGACTTAGTCCGACATGACAATAAAGTTGAGTGGTACTACTCTTGGAGTTAGATATTAATTAAGTGAATTGTCAGTAACTCATTTAATTAGTGGGCATTCAATATCTTAAACGCAGGGAGATTAACACACTCATGATAAGAAGGAGCCCATATAGTAATATGGGATTGGTGCGGTAGTTCAATAATAACTCTTTAGTGGTATGAGTTATTATTGATGAACTTGAGTTGAGTGTTCGGGGCGAACACGGGAAGCTCAAGTTCATCGGGAGACCAAAACCAATTCTTCCTCTCGGTCTCTGTCGTAGCCTCTTATTTATAAAGTCTTATATTCACCCAAACCCAACTTCTTACCCACCTTAAGGTGGCCGGCCAAGCCAAGCTTGGAGCCCAAGCTAGGGCCGACCAAACCAAGGCTAGATGAGTTCAAGTGGTGATCGGCCCTAGCTTGGAACCCAAGCTTAGGTGGCCGGCCACAATAAATTAAAAGGGGATTTTAATTTTAAAAATCTTTCCTTATGTGGAAGTCATGGTTTTAAAAGAGAATTTAAAATTTAAATCTTTCCTTTTATAACTTTCTACAAAAAATTAAAAGAAAGATTTGATATCTTTCTTAACTATAATAAAAACATTAAAAGACAACAGTTAAAAACCGTTGTCGTAGGCCCTTTAAAACTGTTGTAATTGACAGTGTTGTTAAAAGTAGGGGGCTACGACAACGATTTTAAACCGTTGTCTTTGAATAAAAAGACAACAGTTTTGCAACGGTTTTAAATCGTTGTCTTTAAATGAAAAGACAACGATTTAAAACCGTTGTTATTTAGAGCATTTTTAATGCAATTATAATCATTTTTGGGGCTACGGCAACGGTTTTTAACCGTTGTCTTTTAGGGTGATAGACAACAATAACGGTTTTAAATTGTTTTCTTTTAAATTATTATCTTTTAATACCAATATATCAGATTTCAATTTAAATATATAATAAAGAATCATAATCAAGAAAGAATATTCCCCACATCAATATCATTCAAAATGTTAGTTATACAAGAATTACAATCACAAAAGAAGAAACATGTTCAAAAAAAATTTATTCTAATAGTATGAAAAGACAACGGTTACTTCCTCGAGCTGACTTGGTCTTGTGCTTGTTGTAAACCTTGCGTTGAAGGACTCAGTCTTATAGCTAGTCAGGCTCCTATTTGCAGTTCTTCTATCATTGTTACTTTCTAGAGCTGACTTGGTCCTGTGCTTGTTGTAATAATTTTTCCTTGCTTTGGGAAGTTGATGGTGATTCTTCTTCACGGTGTGTAATAGTAAGGTGCATGGTGGATCATAGACATCAGGAGCCCATTTCACATGTAACTTGAAGTTCGATGGTGAGCCATGCTGTGCGCGTCTTCCCTTCACGGCAGAAATAAGCTTTGGAAGCATCTGAAGTAGCAGTCCAATAAATACATTAATTAAGGATAAGTATGAAATTTACAAGCATGAACGTGTATCACATATGGCCAATCCCACTAAATAAATTATAATCAAATGAAAGTAGAATCAATTCTTGCGAGTTGCAACTAACATGGTCCTATTTTCTATAAATAGGAGCAAATCATTTTTGTAGACATGAATCTGCTGCATTTATGTAGAGAATGCAAATATGTCTTTTTTGGAGTAATACTAATTAAGGAAGTTCAATCCATATGAAAAATTATAACGAGCTTATTTTCATACTAAAATTTTACAGCAAGTGCGTGTACCTTTGAGGATGATACTATTCCATATAGTCTTGATTGTCAGTTGTCACACTATTTTGCAATATTAGTGCTTGACAACACTAGTAACAAGGATCAACATGCGCATAAGAATTTCTGCTTCAAATAAAAGTGCAATTCATGCGGGAACATAGACCAACATGTTCCATATAAGTCTATTTAATTGTTATGTTCAACTAATACATTTAATTAATTATGAAAAACAAAGATAAATAAATATAGATTGTTGAGTGAATATTACTTGTAATTGTCAAATCCTGGACAACATTTGATGTTGTTGGTTGCTACTCGGAAAGCCTAGAGGTTCCACTGTACAAAAATTTTGTACAAAGGTCTGAACCTTTTCCTAGCTATCATGTGTTCTTTTAAATTAAATTTTGGATCGCCTGCGGAACTTAACACGTTTGATCCAAAACTTAATCTATTTGTTCTTTTAGGTTTTGACTTGGATCTCCTGCGGAACTTAACACGTTCGATCCAAATCACCTAAGTTATTAATTCCATTAAATATTAATTTCCATAATTGGTTCCCAGTACTGACGTGGCGAGGCACATGGCCTTCTTGGATATGAAAACAACCACCACCGACTAGACAAAATCTTTTATGGAAAGCTAATATTTAATTTCCTAAAATAACTTTAGGTCAACCAAAAAGAACAATCAAATCACAAGGAAAAGAAAAATAAAAGAACACAACTTCGAAAAACATATTCGAAATACTAGAATCGTAAGCCTCTTGTATTTGGTATTATTTCCAAAAATAACTAGTATGATGCGGAAAGGAAAAATACTAGTTATACCTTTTAGAAAGACCTCTTGATCTTCTACCGTATTCCTCTTCTAACCTCGGACGTTGTGTGGGCAACGATCTTCCGAGATGAGAACCACCAAGCACCTTCTTCTTCCTTCTAGGTTTT